>NC_052324.1:30150764-30477431 GCF_016432855.1 Salvelinus namaycush
TAGACAGACCTGGACATGGAACTTACATAAAATACACGCAGAACTCACGAACAGGAACAGACTACATAAACCGAGACAGTCCCGTGTGGCGCGACAAACACTGACACAGACGACAATCACCCACAAACAAACAGTGAGAACAACCTACCTTAATATGACTCTCAATCAGAGGAAACGTCAAACACCTGCCTCTAATTGAGAGCCATACCAGGCAACCCAAAACCAACATAGAAACAGAAAACATAGACTGCCCACCCAAAACTCACGCCCTGACCAATAAACACATACCAAACAACAGAAAACAGGTCAGGAACGTGACAAGCTGAAATGACTTAAATCAATAATTATTCAACCCCTTTGTTATGGCAAGTCTAAATAAGTTCAGGAGTAAACATTTTGCTTAACGAGTTGCATGGACTCACTCTGTGTGCAATAATAGTGACTACCTCATCTCTGTACCCCACACACAATTATTTGTAAGGTCCTTCTGTCAGGCAGTGAATTTCAAACACAGTTTCAACCACAAAGAACATAGAGGTTTTCCAATGCCTCACAAAGAACGGTACCTATTGGTCGAAGGGTAAAAAAAAAAAGACAATGAATATCCCTTTGAGCATGGTGAATTATTAATGACACTTTATATGGTGTATCAATACACCCAGTCACCACAAATATAGAGGCGTCCTTCCTAACCCAGTTGCAGGAGAGGAAGGAAACCAGTCTAAGGATGGATCAACAACATTGTAGTTACTCCACAATACTAACCTAATTGACAGAGTCAAAATAAGGAAGCCTGTACAGAATAAAAATATATTCCAAAACATGCATCCTGTTTGCAACAAAGCACTAAAGTAATACTACCAAAAATGTGGCAAAACAATTAACGCTTTGTTTTCAGGACATAAAGTTATGTTTGGGGCAAATATAATACCACATTACTGAGTTTTACTCTCTATTTTTTCAAGCATAGTGGTGGCTGCATCATGTTATGGGTAAGCTTGTAATTGTTCAGGACTGGGGAGTTTTTTACTATAAAAAAGAAACGAAAAGGCTCTAAGCTCACGCAAATTCCTATAGGAAAACCTGGTTCAGTCTGCTTTCCACCAGACACTGGGAGATGAATTCATCTTTCAGCAGGACAATAACCTAAAACACAAGGCCAAATCTACACTGAAGTTGCTTACCAAGTAGACAGTGAATGTTCCTGAGTGGCCGAGTTACAATGTTGACTTAAATCAGTTTGAAAATCTATGACAAAACTTGAAAATGGTTGTCTTGCAATGATTGACAACCAATCCAGGTGGGCAAAGCTCTTAGATACCCAGAAAGAATCACAGCTGTAATCGCTGCCAAAGGTGATTTTAACATATATGTATGGCCTCAGGGGTGTGAATATTCATGTGAATTAGATATTTCGGTATTTCATTTTCAATATATTTTCAAAAATGTCTAAAAACATGTTTTCACTTTGTCATTATGGGGTATTGTATTCAATTTTGAATTCAGGCTGTAACAACAAAATGTGGTATTAATACTTTCTTAAGGCACTGTATAATGTATGATGATATAGCCATGTGACTCCTGTCTAATATGGCCCCAGGGAGCTGGGGTAATATGAAAACATATGTGATGGCACTATAGCTTAAAATACGTATAAGGACTTCTCCTAGCTGTGTAAAATGTGATGCCTCTATCACAAAAGCCACAATTCTCAAAAAATTTGATGATTAGCCGCTGGACTATACCGCCTGGTGATGTCACCAGGGAACCAAAACTCCACCCATGCAAAACGTGCTGATTAGAAGGGCCTGTGTGAATTTTATTTTTAAACATCAACTATGAGGAAATAACACTGATAAAAAAAACAATCCCACTTTTACAGTGTTAGTTTCATTAGCTGTTGTACAATATGATACAAAGCACAGTAAAAACAGAATTTTGACTGCTCTGGGCCTTTAAAGCAGTTTCTGCAGTTATAATGTTTCCCTGGCCTGCAGCCATACTAACTTGGGCTCCGGAGTGGCACAGCGGTCTAAGGCACTGCATCTCAGTCCTAGAGGTGTCACTACAGACCCTGGTTAGATTCCAGGCTGTATCACAACCGGCTGTGATTGGGAGTCCCATATGGCGGCACACAATTGGCCCAGAGTCGTCCAGGTTAGGGTTTGGCTGGAGCAGTCCGTCATTGTAAATAAGAATTTGTTCTTAACTGACTTGCCTAGTTAAATAAAGGTTAAAGAAAAAAATATAAAAAAATAACTGGATGCAAATTAATTGGGAGTATGTTAATACTATACTCAATTGGCGTTTAGGCCAGGTTATAAGCCAGATCATTCATTAAGGTCATTAATTTCACTGAACACAGATCTTCTATGAAGAAGGGTCAAATCTATACTCCCATTTGTGCAGAATCTAACCACTCAACACACATGTGTTCACCACTGTGCTGTATATGGCCTAGTACTGTACACACTCAGGTTATACAAATTGCTGCTGGGAAAGTCTATATTTCTTTATTTACAATTATTTTACAAGATGATGTTGTTGGTAATTGTCATTTATTTTGTTGACAGGCTGGCCGTTTACCAACACTGTGTGTAAAATGAGTGGTCTGGTGCAGGGGATGTCTGTAGCTGCCTCAGTCTTCACCCTGGTGGCCATCGCAGTAGACAGGTTGGTATGATGGAGATCTACAGAGAGGCAGGGGCGTGTAGTGTGAAAGAGAGGTGGTAGTGGTGAATGGAGAATAGTAGATTTGATCCATAAATTACCTACTGTTTTTCTTTTTAGGTATGCCAATGCCTCTTCCTCTACCTATTTTACAGTTTATTTGCTTCAGTATTTAACCTTGTTTAAACTTGTTGATTGGATGGCTGGATAGATAGAAGAGACAGGAAGGATAGAGAAAGATTTGCAGAGCTGTTGATAAAATATGGAAGTTCACACAGATTTGGAATTGATTTGCCTTGCCCCAAAAAACAAACAGCAAGTGTTCTTCCTTTTCCTCTGTCTATTTCCGCTCTCCACAGGTTCCGCTGCATTGTGTTTCCTTTTCAGCCCAAACTCACCCTAATAGTTGCCAAGGTGACCATAGCGATGATCTGGGTCCTGGCTGTGGTAATCATGTGCCCCTCAGCAGCTGCCCTGACCGTGGTGGAAGTGGCCGATCACTACATGGTGTATAACCAGGACTACAACAAGACTTACCCCCTGTACTCCTGCTACGAGAATTTTGCCGACCCGAAGATGCGGAAGGTCTACACCACAGTGCTGTTCGCCCACATCTACTTGGTGCCCCTGGCTCTCATCACTGTCATGTACGGACGCATCGGGGTGAAGCTCTACACCTCCGTGGTGTCAAGAAGAGAGCCTCAGGATGCAGCACATCCTGCTCCTCCAGCCAGGCATGAGGGGGGCAGGCATCTGATCTCACAGAAGAAGATCAAGGTGATCAAGATGCTGATCGTAGTAGCCCTGCTGTTCATGCTGTCTTGGCTGCCCCTGTGGACTCTGATGCTGCTGACAGACTACGCAGGGCTGGACGAGGAGCAGCTGGAGCTCCTGACCGGATACATCTTCCCCTTCGCCCACTGGCTGGCTTTCTCCAACTCCTCTGTCAACCCCATCATCTACGGATACTTCAATGAGAACTTCAAGAGGGGCTTCCAGGCAGTCTACCAGACCAACTCCTGCTGCCGCCCAGGAAATAGGGTTGAGGTAGCAGGGAGGGGAAACCGGGAAGGCAGAGCAGGGGGTGGGGGTAATGGTGGAGAGGGTGGAGTCGGCCTGAGGGAGCCGACAAGCAACCCCAATCCTCTCCCATTTGGGGCTAGAAACAAAGTGTATACCGACGGTAATGTGATGCACTCTGTCCACCTTGAGCTGGAGTTGAAGAAGAATTCTAAGGTGGGAAGCAACACAGTCCATGTTGAGGTTGGGGGGACTGGTGCAGGTGGAGGAATAGGGAATGGAAATGGGATGAACAAAAAGGGGCTACAGGTTGACGAGCAGACCAGCCCAATGGGAGTTTGTCAGGCCTGGGATCATTAGTGGGGATGTAAACCGTGGAGGTGCTTTCAGCATCCCTAATAATATTTTACGTTTAGATGTACATTACATTTACAATCTAAATGCATACTTAATGCATAGAAAAGATAGGCACCATCTTATTTTCTTTTCTTTCAGATGGCATGGCATGTGTGGACTCAAATTGCGAGGGAAGTGGACTCATCTCAACATTAGATTAGATCGTATAGGGGTTTGAAAATGTCTGACAAACTATAATCTAAGAGCCACTAAGTACTCTCCAAACACCAAAGATAGATTTGAAAAGAAAGAGAACAAAGCAAATCAAAGCAAAGACATCAATCATGGTGATGCCCTTAGTCTGTTTTTGCTTGTAATATGAATTAGTGGAATATGAATTCTGTTTTGCTCAGTGAAGATTTCTTTGAACATTGTCAGAAAAACAACGAGAGGGGATATAGTTGAGACTGTTTAATGTCAACGTTTTAGCCCTAAAGTAGTCTCAATCTGAACACTGTCAACAATACAGATGAGAAACCAATAAATATAAGCAAGCAACATTTAAAATGTCTCAAAGAACATAATGCCTCAGAAAAAGGCAGTTTGGTTCAATTCAATTTTGAAACTTGAAGCAAAAGAAATTGCAGCACAGAGGGGAAGTGCATTATCTGATACTGCAGAGCACAACAAATCAAATGATATCTAATTAAATCAAAGGTTATTCATCGTATACACAGGTAAATGGTGCAATTAAATACTTACTTGCGACCTACCTCAACATTGCAGTGAAATATTTTTAAAAATCTAAATAAGAGTAATGACAATAACACAATAAGTTATACGTTTTAAACAACTATTAAAAAGTATACGGGTGGAAAATAACTGTTTTGGAGAAGCAGTATTGGACTGAAATCTAGTCCCTGTCGCTAGTGAAAACAGGGACCAAACTATTTATTGATCAATACATTTGTACATGTTACTGAACAAACATATCAGTTTAATAAGGAGTGAGAAAGATGTATTCTTATGTAAGGTTTTATTAAAGTTTTCTGAGAATGCCCTTACTCTATAGGACTGATGAAAACGCCAAAAGGGGCTGAGTCAAACAAAACAAACGTTCACAAATATTGCTAAGGGCTAGTCAGACAGTTTTTCTAACTAGGGAAATATTAATATGCCTTGCCTAGAGTTTGGTAGGACCAAATGTATGTGTATAAACCAGGGTTTCTTAAACTATAGATCGTGACCCTAAGTGGGTCCTGGGCATGTGAGAGGTGGGTCACGAGTTATGAGAATACATCTCTAATCACACATTATTTATTCTAAATTTGGGTCATTGGAGGAAGATTTGGGTCATGGGAGGACGTTACATTTCTAATTTTGGTTTCAAACTGAAAAAGTTTAAGAACCCCCGGTATAAAGCAATGATTTATATATACACTAGATGACTGACAGGGGGTGCCATTCATGCTGTTCACAGCGTAGTAGCCAGGGCAACAAAAAAACTGAAAAGTTGAGCCTCGCACATCAACGCTCTTTACCCACTACAATGTTGACTTTATGCATCTATATCATATCACTGAGGCTACCTTTACATTATATTATGTGAGCTAAACATACAAATAAAAAATACAAAAATATGTAAAAACATTTTTCTTAAAGTATAATTTCTAGACAGTACCTAATGTTACTGTCCCCACTATGACAAAAATACTTAAATACATGTCATTGTGTGCTTGAAACATTTAATTGAAATCCTGTAGAATTCCATTTATTACTTTGGAGGACTGCTTCTTCTAAGGAGAATCAATATGGTCGACCAGTGACTTCAAAGCCTCTCATTGGCCAATATATAGCATCAGCAATCTAGAGTTTATATACATCATTAGTATAAACACTAGAGGACTGACAGGGGCTGCTGTTTTGAAGCCACTACGCAGCCATTTTTGTATTCCTCCACTATTGTAAAAAAAATATTTATTCATGTGTACATTAGTTTTGCGAACAACATTTTATTACAGACACCTTAATGCATACTTTGAACTTAACATAAACATTTTAATACAAAACATAAAACATCAAAATCCACAAAGAAATGGTTATTTGGACATAAAATCAACATTTTTCAATGGCCAGCTCAGTCTCCGGACATGAAACCCATTGAAAACCTGTGGTTTGAATTTAAGAAGGTAGTCCATAAGCGCAGAGAAAGGATATCAAGGATCTGGAAGGATTCAGTATGTAGGAATGGTCTAAGATCCCTCCCAATGTGTTCTCCAACTCATAAAATGTTTTAGAAAAAGGCTCAGTGCCATTATCCTCGCAAGGTGAGGTATTGAAAGGTATTGAAAATGTGGGTGTCAATAATTTTGACCCCTACCTTTTTTATAAAAAAGTGTTTAATAACAAGTAATAATCTCTTTCTCTGAATTAGTATAAAATAATATAATTTCCAAATTTTTTCCAGCATACAATATAACTTAGTATTTTAATTGTTTATTTTATACTGTTATTTTGAAGGGTGTCAATAATTTCAACCCCACCGTACATCATTGGGTAGACTTACTCGGGTGCTGAAAAGACAGAGCACTAATTCAACTGAAAAGCACGCTCAGGTCAGAGATATGACACATAAAAATTGCTATTTTTCTATTCCATATGTCATTGTTAAGCAATGTCGTTATGGTTACTGTACCCATAGAGATCCTATTAATTTACTACTAATATAGTTTTAATGCTAATCATCTGGCAAATCCTTACAAAACTCAATCGAGCTAATATTTTATAGAACACAAGTTAACAAACCATAACCTGATAAGACAAATACAATCTAACAAAAGATAACAGCCTCATTTGCAACTGTTTAAATATCAAAGCGGCTTGCTTGCAAAAAGATCTGCTGAATAATGTTTGTGTTAGTCTTTACACAGTATGGTTGCTATGGCGTTATGCTGCTTTGGTGTACTGCAAGCCTCCACATTTGTATTGTGTACAGTATATTGTATTATGTGGTTTATTTTGTGGTGGGCAGGAGGGGATGGAGCGAAAGGAGAAAGCATGGCATCAACGGCTTTTCAGATTCTCCCATTTACAGACTGGAAATGCATGCAGCTGTTGTTTGTTTAAAGGAAGCAGGGTTTGGGTTTATTTCAAATGTGTCAGTTTGGTCAAATGACATTTCCTCTGTGGTGATGTGTGGGAGTAAAAAACAGTGCCAGCAGGACCAGAGTAGAAATAACAGATAAAAACAAGGATCTGCTGAGTCCCTCAGTAAATTTAATAAACATTGGACAAAAACTGAAAAAAGCTTCTTGTCAGAACAACAAAGGATGTCCAAACTGGATTAGGTGCTGGCCAGACAGGCAGTAGCATGGCTGAGGTCTCAGGCCTGTCTTCACCATGATCCTCCTGAGAAAGAAACAGAGGAAAACAGAAGACAGGGTAGCTTTGTTTAGGCGGTGGCATGGCACCAGATAAGCTCTGGCCCAATCTTAATGTCAACCTTAAGTACTCATGCCCTTTGCACTTTGGAGATCACATCTCACTGGAAAGCCTTGATGAATATTGGATTTTCAGTTTACCTCCTGAATTAAATTGGAAATTGTATTGACCCAATCTGTAATGGAAGTGTTTATACAGTAGACATGATTCTATGTTGACACAGACAGAAGGCTACTTACTGCCTGCTGACACAGGTATAGTTCTGACAACTGGAAGCCTCTCCTGTGAGGGAAGCCTACCAGGTTGTAGTAGAAGGTTTTTTACAATACCCAAATGGCATTTTGTGTATTTTATTTAACGATGGGATAAGAGCCACTTTGTATATACTAATGCAGGATCAATTTAATTAACCCATTACATCTTATGATTGTCAGATTACTGTTTGTGTTTTCTATTTGTAGTGGGAGTGGTGTTTGTAACTTTATGTTTATGTATCCTGATATTATTGATGTTCTGGGAGTAATTGTTTTATCATAACAAACCATGTTTAACCTGAGTTCATGTTGCAATGACAGATTAGTCAAAATTATTCATATTACAGATTTCAATCAAATCAAATTGAAAGTAATCAGTGCAATTAATTGAATCTGTCTTGAAACATGAACATGGTAATTGTGATAATTGGTTGCTATGCTACATGTAAATTGATACTCCACCATGTGTTTTAAATGGTGCCTTGCATTGAAAATAGTCTATAAAGTGGGTGGAGGAACATTGCTTAATAAATGTATTTTGAAAATGCAGTGTAAGGTGTTCTGCACTTAAAAAAGATGTTATAAGTTTTCTAATCATCCTTCTCTTAAAGATCATACCGCATTTGGGTAAACAGCGCAACTGTTCACCACAGCGCCTGTTATTATTTTTGTTCAGAGTAGCGTCTGGCAGAATGGTGCAAAAAACATTGCAGTACATATTCTTCTGTTAATCCCGCATGCAATGACGTCAGAGTGGGGGAAAAACTGTTTGTTGTTTGCAGTAACTTCTTTGTTGTTGTAATATCCCAAAACTGATGTGGCAGTTTTACCAGGGTACTAGCTTTAAAGCGGCAATCAGCAATAGAAACAATAACAGAGTTCTGCACGCCCTGTTTCTGTAAAAATGAGGGATGGGGCTGGAGAAATGTAACCATGCTCAAATTCATAGACAGAGCTATGGATGCAAGGACTGACCATCCATGATATAAAAATTATAGTTTTAACCATGTTTTGAGGTTATATAGTGTTAACATTTACTTTGTTTACAAACATTGGAGTAAAACAAGTTCATATTTTGGGTTCTGATGGGGTACGACAGTTGAACTACACTCATGAGACATTTATAAGTTCTATTTTTCAAGAATGTACACAAGTTGTTTGATTTATATTGCAACAGCGTTGTCATAATGCACCACAAGGCATACCGGGTCAATTAAAGGGCTGAATCTGTATTCATCTGTCTTTCCAGGTACATTTGCTAAAGTGTTGTGTAACAGTTGTTTACTAGTAAATACATTCTGTACTGTATGTCAGCATACTTCTGTCAACTTCTTCATGTGAGTGCCTATGCATGACAAACTGCTATTGCCGTTTTTGCAAACCTATTTTCTTTATCTGCTTTTCTTTTTTCTGTACAAGTTGCTCTGCCAAATATTTGGTATTTATTAGGATCCCCATTAGCCGCTGTAAAAGCATCAACTACTCTTCCTGGGGTCCACATGAAACATGACATAATACATAGTACAGAACAGTATTAGTCAGGGACTGAAATACATAAATGTGAAATGTCACACATATCAGTGCATACACACAATATCTAGGTCTAATACAGTGCAAATTGCAATACAACATATATAAAAGAGCTGTGCTTTTCACAGTCCCCTTTGTGCAGTAAGGTGTTCTTTTATCTGTTTTTTTATTGGTTTTATTGCTAACTTGAGTTACCTGGGGTGGCAGAGAGTTCCATGTAGTCATGGCTCTATTTAATACAGTGTGTTTCCCAGACACCTGGGGACTGTGAAGAGACCTCTGGTTGCATGTCTTGTGCTGTACCGATGAGTGTCCGAACTGTGTGCCAACTGGTTGAACAGACAGTTCGGTACCTTCAACACATCAATACCTCGCACAAAGACCAATAGTGATGCAGTCAATCTCTCCTCAACTTTGAGCCATGCATGTTGCTGACACTTTCCCTCCATGTACATCTAAGTGAGATACGTGCTGCCTTGTTTTGGACCAACTGCAATTTACCTATGTCCTCCTTTGCCACACATGACTACACAGCTGGGCAGTAGTCCAGGTGTGACAAAACTAGGGCCTGTAGGACGTGTCTGGTTGACTGAGATGTCAAGAAGGCAGAGCAATGCCCTATCATGGAAAATACCTCTTCCCATTTTAGCAACCATTGAGTCTATAGGTTTTGACCATGAAAGCTTTCTATCTACGGTTACACCCAGCAGTTTAGTCTCTTATCAGCAACATTATTCAATAATAGATCTAAATAAGGTTTAGCGTTGAGCGAGTGATTTGTACCAACATTTTTGTCACTAGCTTATTGCTAGTTACCCATTCTAAAACTGACTGGAGCTCTATGTTAAATGTCTCAGTTATTTATTTTACTGTTGCAGCCGACGTGTAATCTGTTGAGTCGTCAGCATACATAGACAGACAGGCTTAATTCAAGGTTAGTTTGTAAAAACAGAAAACAAATTATTGCACTAGCCCGCTGCCCTGCGGTACACCACACTCAACTGAATTTGCATGAGAGTCTTCCATTAACGAAAACCCTCATTGTTCTTTTAGATAGGTAACTCTCAATCCATAATAAGGCATATGGGTTATGATTAATGACATCACAAGCTGCACTGAAGTCTCACGAAACAGCTCCCACAATCTACTTACTTTCAATTTCTTTCATCCAATCATCAGTCATTTGTGTCAGTGGCGAGCATGTTGAGTGCCCTTCCCTATAAGCTCCCGAGTGGCGCAGCGGTCTAAGGCACTGCATTGCAGTGCTAGAGGCGTCACTACAGACCCGGGCTGTATCACAACCGGCCAAGATCGGGAGTCCCATAGGGCGGAGCACAAGCGTCGTCCGGGTTAGTGGAGGGTTGGCCTGGGTAGGCTGTCATTGTAAATATGAATATGTTCTTAACTGACTTAACTAGTTAAATAAAGGTTCAATAAAAAAATAAAAATAAGCATGCTGAAAGTCTTAGTTTTCTGTGAAATAACTATGTATTCGATCAAACACAATTTTTCCCAAACTTTGCTTAGCACTTGTAAAAGTCTGATTGGTCAGCCTATTCTTGGGTAGCAGAAAAACCTTTTCCTCCCCCATGTCTGAGGGCACACGCCGTCTTCTAGGCTTAAATTTAAGATGTGGCAAACAGGAATCACAATGTTTTCCGCTACAAACCTCAGCAATTTACCATCAAGGTTGTCGATACGAGGTGGTTTGTCCTTATTTATAGATAGCAACAATTTTTTCACCTCTCAAATCTACAGTGCTTGTCTTTCATTATTTGGTCCATTATGCATGAATATGAAGGCTCAGCATTTGTTGTTTGCATGCCATGCCAAAATTGGCTAATCTTGTCAACAAAAAAGTTATTAAAGTGGTTGGCAATATCAAAGGGTTTTGTTATGAGCAAGCCATCTGCCTCAATGAAAGATGGATCCGAGTTTGCTTTCTTGCCGAGAATTTCATTTAAAATACTCCAGAGCTTTTTACTATAATTATTTATGTATCTTTGTTTCTTCTTTTTGTTTAGTTTAGTTATGTGATATCTCAATTATCTCTATGTTTGCCAGTCTGCTGTGTTGTCAGACTAATTTGCTATTCCCTTTGCCTCATCCATCTCAGCCATACCGTTTTTCAATTCATAATTTATCCATGGGGATTTGGCAGTTCTAACAGTCAGTTTCTTGATGGGTGCATGCCTATCAGTAACCGGAAGAAGCCGTTTCATAAATACTTCAAGTGCAGCATCTGGATCTTCCTCATTACACACATCAGACCAACAAATATTTTTCACATCTTCGACAAAGGAATCAATGCTCTTGTATGATTGTTTATACATAATTTTAATTGCAGACTTTGGAACTTTGGTTTTTCTAGATTTGGCTATTATATTATGATCACTAAATCCGATGGGTGTGGATACTGCTTTAGAGCAGATTTCTGCAGCGTTAGTAAAGATGTGATCAATACACGTGAATGAATTCGTTCTTGTTCTGTTTGTAAATGCTTTGGTAGGTAGACTGATGACTTGAACCAGATTGAAGGCGCTGGTTACAGCTTGGAGCTTCTTTTTGAGTGGGCAGATGAGCATTTTTGGTATGTTATTAGGATCCCCATTAGCTGTTGCAAAAGCAGCAGCTACTCTTCCTGGGGTCCACCCAAAACATGAAACATGACATAATACAGAACAGTGGTTCCCAAACCTTTTATAGTCCCGAACTCCTTCAAACATTCAACCTCCAGCTGCGTACCCCCTCTAGCACCAGGGTCAGCGCACTCTCAAATTATGAGTTTTTGTCACAACCCGGCTCGTGGGAAGTGACAAAGAGCTCTTACAGTATCAGAGCACAAATAATAATATAATAATAATCAATAATTTTGCTCTTTATTTAGCCATCTTACATATAAAACCTTATTTGTTCATCAACAATTGTGAATAGCTCACCACAGCTTAATGAGAAGGGTGTGCTTGAAAGGAAGCACATATCTCTGCAATGTTGCGTTATATTGGACAGTGTCTCAGTGTTTTTCCACACACAGTTTTTGCCTGTATTTAGTTTTCATGCTAGTGAGGGCCGAGAATCCACTCTCACATACTGAAGGTACATGGTTGCAAAGGGAATCAGTGTCTTAACAGCGCAATTTGCCAAGGCAGGATACTCTGAGCGCAACCCAATCTAGCAGTGGCTTCTGATTAAATTATATTTTCACAAAACCGCTTGTTGCAATTTCGATGAGGCTCTTTTGTTCAGATATCGTTAAGTGGACTGGAGGTAGGGCATGAAAGGGATAACGAATCCAGTTGTTTGTGTCATCCGTTTCGGGAAAGTACAATTGAAGTCGGAAGTTTACATACAATTAGGTTGGAGTCATTAAAAATTGTTTTTCAACCACTCCACAAATTTCTTGTTAACAAACTATAGTTTTGGCAAGTCGGTTAGGACATCTACTTTGTGCATGACAAAAGTAATTCTTCCAACTATTGTTTACAGACAGATTATTTCACTTATAATTCACTGTACCACAATTCCAGTGGGTCAGAAGTTTACATACCATAAGTTGACTGTGCCTTTAAACAGCTTGGACAATTCCAGAAAATGATGTCATGGCTTTAGAAGCTTCTGATAGGCTAATTGACATTATTTGAGTCAATTGGAGGTGTACCTGTGGATGTATTCAAGGCCTACCTTCAAACCCAGTGCCTCTGCTTGACATCATGGGAATGACCACGTGTTCTCTGTACATCTCTACACATCATGGGAAAATCAAAAGAAATCAGCCAAGACCTCAGAAAAAAATTGTAGACCACCACAAGTCTAGTTCATCCTTGGGAGCAATTTCCAAACGCCTGAAGGTACCCCGTTCATCTGTAGAAAAAATAGTACGCAAGTATAAACACAATGGGACCACGCATCCGTCATACCGCTCAGGAAGGAGAAACGTTCTGTCTCCTAGAGATGAGCGTACTTTGGTGCGAAAAGTGCAAATCAATCCCAGAACAACAGCAAAGGACCTTGTGAAGATGCTGGAGGAAACAGGTACAAAAGTATTTATATCCACAGTTAAACGAGTACTATATCGACATAACCTGAAAGGCCGCTCAGCAAGGAAGAAGCCACTGCTCCAAAAATGCCTTAAAAAGCCAGACTACGGTTTGCAACTGCACATGGGGACAAAGATTGTACTTTTTGGATAAATGTCTTCTGGTCTTGTGGCCATAATGACCATTGTTTTGTTTGGAGGAAAAAGGGGGATGCTTGCGAAGAACACCTTCCCAACCGTGAAGTGCGGTGGTGGCAGCATCATGTTGTGGGGGTGCTTTGCAGCAGGAGGGACTGTTGCACTTCACAAAATAGATGGCATAATGAGGAGGAACATGATGTGGATATATTGAAGCAACATGTCAAGTCATCAGTCAGGAAGTTAAAGCTTGTTCGCAATTGGGTCTTCCAACTGGACAATGACCCTAAGCATACTTCTAAAGTTGTGGCAAAATGGCTTAAGGACAACAAAGTCAAGGTATTGGAGTGGCCATCACAAAGCCCTGACCTCAGTCCTATAGAACATTTGTGGGCAAAACTGAAAAAGCGTGTGCGAGCAAGGAGGCCTACAAACCCAACTCAGTTACACCAGCTAAGTTTTTCACAATTCGTGACAGTTTTGTGAAAAACTGAGTTAAAATGTATTTGGCTAAGGAGTATGTAAACTTCCGACTTCAACTGTACCTGCGTAATTGCGCACCCAACTCACTCAGGTGCTTCGCCATATCACATTTGACATTGTCCGTAAGCTCGAGTTCATTTGCACACAAAAAATCATACAATGGTGGAAAGACCTGTGTGTTGTCTTTGTTAATGCAGACAGAGAAGAGCTCCAACTTATTAATCATAGCCTCAATTTGGTCCCGCACATTGAATATAGTTGCAGAGAGTCCCTGTAATCCTAGATTCAGATCATTCAGGTGAGAAAAAACATCATCCAGATAGGCCAGTCGTGTGATAAACTCGTCATCACGCAAGCGGTCAGACAAGTGAAAATTATGGTCAGTAAAGAAAACTTTAAGCTTGTCTCTCAATAAATAAAAAAAATGCAATACTTTTTCCCTTGATAACTAGCGCACTTCTGTATGTTGTAAAAGTGTTACATGGTCGCTGCCCATATCACTGCATAGTGCAGAAAATACACGAGTGTTCAGGGGCCTTGCTTTAACAAAGTTAACCATTTTCACTGTAGTGTGCAAAACGTCTTTTAAGCTGACAGGCATTCCCTTGGCAGCAAGAGCCTCTAGGTGGATGCTGCAGTGTACCCAAGTGGCGTCGGGAGCAACTGCTTGCACGCTCGTTACCACTCCACTATGTCTCACTGTCATGGCTTTTGCGCCATCAGTACAGATACCAACACATCTTGACCACCAAAGTCCATTTGATGTCACAAAGCTGTCCAGTACTTAAAAAATATCCTCTCATGTTGTTCTGGTTTCCAGAAGAGGATGTCTTCCTTATTTGATCCCCCCATAAACATAATGATACCAAGAGCTGTGCCAGGTCCGCCACGTCTGTTGACTCATCCAGCTGTAATGCATATAATTCACTGGCTTATATGCGAAGCAGTAATTGTTTCATAACATCTCCTGCCATATCACTGATGTGTCGTGAAACAGTGTTGTTTGATGAAGGCATTGTCTGGATAGTTTTTTTGGCCTTTTCCCCCAGCATTGTCCCAGCCATGTCCACGGCAGCAGGAAGAATAAGTCCTCCACAATAGTATGGGGCTTGTCTGTCCGAGCCACTCGGTAGCTCACCATATAAGACGCTTCTAGCCCCGTCTTATTAATGGTATCTGTTGCTTTTATACATGTCTTACTACTCAAAAGTCATCTTTATTCTCGCTCAAAAAACTCCCGTGGCTTATTTTTCAAATTGGCATGTTTTGTTTCAAAATGTCTGCGCAAGAGTGAAGGTTTCATTGAGTTGTGCGCTAGTACTTTTGCACATATAACACGCTGTGGCTGAGGAAAGGCACTACTCTCAATATAAGTGAACCCCAAATCAATGTATTTCTCATCATATTTGTGCCTCTTCGATGGTCCAACGTCACAGTCTGTTGTTCTGTGCTTTCCCGGGTAAGGTAGCAGTAGCTCTTCAGCTGCATCAGATTCACAACTGTCAGTGTCCATGCTAGCTGGGCTAACAACAAATGTAGAATTACTGATGCTAGCATTGGATGTGCTCGTGGAAGCAGAACAACTTGTGTCGTTGATAGGTGCAAGTGTAGTACTGCTGGTAGTAGCAGTGCTACCAGTAGAGCTGGTATGTGTCTCTATGGACGCAGGCCTTACTTTTTAAAAACCATTTATCAATTTTCGAGCAAACGGAGCGAGCAGCAGCTACGTTTTGCTACATACGGACCGTTAGTGGAATTCCCACGAGAGAGTAACGGTTAATGTGGTTGGATGTTAATTATTTGACTAGGATACCTATATTTGACATTGTGTTGTTATTTCGCTGAACACTAGATAGTTTAATTTTATTTTTGCCAGTGAAACGAGGCTACTCAGGTGGGGGAAAAAACTCACCCAAATGTATAGCCCCGTTGGATAATATAAATGGACTGTTTGAAAATGCAAATCACATTTTTATTTGGCGTACACCCGATGGCATTGCACGTACCCCAGTTTGGGAATACCTGATATAGAATATTAATAGACAAGAACAGCTCAAGGACTGAACTACATCAATTCAAAAATAAATAACAAAAGGCACACGTAGCCTACATATCAATACCAATAAATCAACACAAACTATCAAGGTCAAATTGGCGTTGTGTCATAAGGTCTTGCTTTATCTGTTTTTGAAACCAGGTTTGCTTTTAATTTGAGCAATATGAGATGGAACGGAGTTCCATGCATTAACGGCTCTATATAATATTGTACACTTTCTTGAATTTGTTCTGGATTTGGGGACTGTGAAAATACCCCTGGTGGCATGTCTGGTGAGGTAAGTGTGTGTGTCAGAGCTGTGTGTAAGTTGACTATGCAAACAATTTGGGATTTTCAACACATGAATATTTCTTATAAAATTAAGAAATGATGCAGTCAGTCTCTCCTCAACTCTTAGGTCAAGAGACAAAGAAAAAGCCATATCTCAGACTGGCCAGTAAAAAGAAAAGAATAAGATGGGCAAGAGAACACAGACACTGGACAGAAGAACTCTGCCTAGAAGGCCAGCATCCCGGAGTCGCCTCTTCACTGTTGACGTTGAGACTGGTGTTTTTTTACGGGTACTATTTAATGAAGCTGCCAGTTGAGGACTTGTGAGGCCTCTGTTTCTCAAACTAGACACTTTAATGTACTTGTCCTCTTGCTTAGTTGTGCACCGGGGCCTCCCACTCCTCTTTCTATTCTGGTTAGAGACAGTTTGTGCTGTTCTGTGAAGGGAGTAATACACAGCGTTGTATGAGATCTTTAGTTTCTTGGCAATTCTCGCATGGAATAGCCTTCATTTCTCAGATCAAGAGTAGACTGACAAGTTTCAGAATACTCAACTAGTCTAAAGAAGGCCAGTTGTATTGCTTCTTTAATCAGCACTACAGTTTTCAGCTGTGCTAACATAATTGCAAAAGGGTTTTCTAATGATCAATTAGCCTTTTAAAATTATAAACTTGGATTAGCTAACACAACGTGCCATTGCAACACAGGAGTGATGGTTGCTGATAATGGGCCTCTGAACGCCTATGTAGATATTCCATTAAAAAATCTGCCATTTCCATCTACAATAGTCATTTACAACATTAACAATATCTATACTGTATTTCTGATCAATTTGATGTCATTTTAATGGGCAAAAAATGTCACACATTTAGTCCAAATACTGACTTTTAGCATTTTGTGGTCTAGAGCAACTATCCTACGAGAATAGCCTTAAGGTGAGGCAGATGAACCTGACATGAGATCCTCTCTCAGCCTAACAGGAATATGGCTCTGGATATACATGGCAACTACTCTTCCATTTGCATTTCTATCTTTCCAATATATTCTATAACCATGTATAGCTACTAATGCATCATCAAATTAATGATCTACGTGTGTTTCAGAGATGGTCAGAATATGAATGTTTTCTGCTGTTAATAAGTTGTCATTTTCATGAACCTTGTTTCTCAGGCTACGTATGTTAATATGGGATTTTTTTTGTCCTTTTCTGGGTACCTTGTTTGTTTTTAGTGCTATTATGAGAGGCTGATCCAGGATAGACATGTCAGTGACATTTACATTTGAGTTAATTGTACTGAGTGGGCTGCCCACAGTGGGCTTCTTCCTAAGGCACACGGTTTCATTGCAAATTGTGGAATTAAATTCTATGTACATATAATTATTGCAGACAATACCCTCGGAGCTAACAGTTAAAGGAACATAGATTAGGTTACTTACATGTAATGCACTTCTATTTCTCTTGGATATAATATCATTTCCATGTCCTCTGTTGCTTATTATGACAGGGAGAACTGGAGCGCTAACAAAACCAGAGCGTCAGTCTCTTAAGCAGTTCGCTATGTTGATTAAGATAATCCTGGAACCACTGTGGTTAGGGTGAATCCCATCTCTTTTAAAGAGTGTTGGTTGCTCCCACATAAAGTCAAAATTGTCACAAAAGGAGACATTCCTGTCTTTGCAGAGTTTATTCAGAAACTCATTCCGAACCCCTTCTATAGCATGGCAGGGGGCCAGAGATGACTGTTCTCTTCCCTGTGCAAACAAGGCTGATCAAGAGAATGTTGTAGTCCTTCTTCAGTTCCTCATATTGCCGAAAGCGAATGTCGTTAAATACAACGTGAGTGACAATGGTGGCAATATTAGAGTAGTTGGCTAGAACTTTAGGCAGTGGGGAGTTGATGTCTTGGAGATGGGTGCCTTGGTGACAGTGGACCTTGGTCGGCCCTCCAGAACTGAAATTCTGTGTGTCTGGGCTGCATTGAGGTACTTGGAAAGCGCATCTTGTTTTTCCCGCAGCTGAGCTAGCAGCCGGAGAATGTCTTCCCCAAGCTACTTGATGATGATACATTTGGAATAGACAAAGAATTTATGTTCATTCATCAGTTGCATCTTATTTTACTCATCTTGCGTAGATATCATCTCATACCTAGTGCATTTGAGCCCAGATGTAGACACAAATACCACACTGGTGTTTTGTCTCTAGCAATGCTAGCATTATCTTGCTCTGTTAGCATGATTGTGTTTTTTTAGCAGGAATCCGGGACACAAACCTGCGGTCCCAGCTGAAAAAGCTAACCTCATTGTGAAATCCTTAGCTATCAAAACTTCTAATGGTTAAAGATGTTGTTATGATTAAAAACGATTTAAGGAAAACTACTTCATAAAAACAACAGACCGAGTGTAGACACTATACTGATCTGATAAATAAAAAAGTAAAAATAAAGAATGTTAGTAATTTGGCACACCTAACCGTTGCCACGGTTATTTCTCTGCTGACTGTGCAGGCATTTGAGTGGGCTACGGCCATCAGGAGGAGAGGAGGAGCTGGCTTCATATGAGGGATTCATGGCTCTGTTCAGCGGTATCTTCGATCATCCACTTCCGGACAGTAGCAGCATCCAGCGGATGGAATGAGCCAGCGCTCCGTACGCTATTCAGAAGAGGACTGCACCAGGAGGTCAAGACGGAACTGGCATGTCGAGACGACATCCTTTCCTTGGACGCACTTATCGCGATGGCCATCTGTCTGGATAACCTTTGGGAGCGTTGGTACCCTCATCGCTTCTCTCTCTCCCTCAGTGACCACTCTGTAACAGAGCCTGAACCCATGGAGGTAGGGATCACATGCCTCCCCGCAGCTGAGTGACGCAGTCAGGGCTCTGTCCCTATTGTGATCAAGGGGGGCTTCAGCAGTGTCTGGTATGTCCCAGCATGGGCTCCACGAGAGCAGAGGGACAGTCACATGATCTTCCACCCTCCTGGGGCAGGTGTGAGTATCCTATCTTCATAATTTTCTGCCAACCTTTTGTGTCGCTCACACTAGCTGGCTGTCCGTCATGTACTGTTTCACAGCGCTAATCGATTCCGGTTTCGCTGGGAACTTTATTGATCAGACCCTTGCCTCCTCTCTGAACATCACCTCATACCTGTTCTCCTCTCAGTTTCCGGTTCAAGACCTTGATAATCGGCCACTTGGATCCAGAACCATCACACATCACTACACCACTCACCCTCACCGTGGAGTCCATTGATCAGGAAAACATCAACCAGTTTACAAGATCATCCTCAGCCTCCTATGGCTCCAACGCCATAACCCCACCATCTCATTATCGAGGATGAGAATGACGGACTGGTCACTCGAATGCTGGAGGACCTGCTTTCCCGTCCCCTCTCGAGTCGTAGCCCCTGTGGTCTGGGATGTAGATGTGAACATTTGTCAGGCTCTGGAGAGGGAACCCGCACCCACTACCTGTCGTCCTGAGCGCATCTACATTCCCACGGGGATAAGGGACTGGCTGCTGACTTGGGCACACACAGCTGTCGTCGCTGGACATCTCTCTGAAAAGTAATGGTGGCCCACCTTGGCACAGGATGTTATTCTCTACGGCAACTCCTGTTCTGTGTGTGCGCCCAAACTATTGGTTATGTGTTTCATGTCCAGATGCTACTCTTGTTTTGTGTCGGTCCATGTTGCTTGTATTAATTAAACTCACCACCTGCTTCTCGACTACTAGCGTCACCGTTACAGAATACGGGCACACTACAGCATGGAAACTCCTTCCCTTTTCCACAATCTATCTGGTCTGCCTACTGCTGAGGTTGCTGAGGCACTGTTCCAGCAAGTCTTGCGGTATTATATCTATCCAGAGGACATTGTCCCCAAATGTGGCCCCCAATTCACATCATAGGTATTGAGAGCCTTCATGGAGAAGCTCGGGGTCACAGTCAGCCTCACTTCCGGGTATAGGCCTCAGTCTAACGGGCAGGTGGAGAGGATGAACCAGGAGCTGTGGAGGTTCCTGAGGAACCACTGCCAGGACCGACAGGGGGAGTGGGCCCGATTCCTTCCCTGCGCGGAGTACGCCCAGAATTTGTTACGTCACCTATCCACCTGGCTGAAACCCAGAACACACTGGAAGGGATATCAGCCAGCCCTGGCTCCGTGGATCCCGGGCCAGACCGAAGCTCCTGCGGTGGATGAGTGGTTCAGGCACGCAGAAGTGTGGAGTCATGCCCACATAAGACTCCAGCGGATTGCCACTGCAGGGAGGCTCCCGTGTTCCGTCCTGGTGATCGCGTCTGGCTCTCCACCAGGAACCTCCCACTCCTCCCTCCAAGAAGCCGAGCCCCTGGTTTGTGGGGCTGTTCAAGGTTCTCCCAAGTGACTACCGTATCTCACCTTCCTTTCATGTCTCCCTTCTCAGGCTGGTGGTTCCTGGTCCCCTGTCTGAGGCTGTCCCCCACGACACCCCTCCACCTCCCCGGATGTCGAGGGAGGTCCCGCCTATGCAGTCAGATCCCTACTGGACTCCTGACGTTGTGGGGGTCGGCTCCAGTACCTGGTGGACTGGGAGGGGTATGGTCGAGAGGAGTGGTGTTGTGTTCCGGTGGAGGACATTCTTGATCCCAATGTCATCCATGATTGCCAACCAGCCCGCTCCTTGCCCTCGAGGCTGTCCCCCTGGCTGGCGTCGTCGGTCACGTCTACTCCCCCTCTCCGGTGTTTGCCATCGCCGGTTTACTAATCACTGGTTCTGACAACCATCATTACGCACACCTGAGCCTCATCATGAGACACACCTGGACTCTGTCATTTCACGGATTACCTCCCCTATAACTGTCACTCCCTTAGTTCCAAACCCCAGGCAGTATTGGTTAGGTGTTTCATGTCCAGACGCTACTCTTGTTTTGTATTATTAAACTCACCCCCTGCACCTGCTTCTCGACTCCCAGCGTCTCTGTTAGTTACTCCATAATACTAACATAAATAACGGAGTGAAAAGTAAGCCTGTACAGAATAAAATATTCAAACATGCATCATGTTTGCAATAAGGCACTAAAGCAAAAATGTGGCAAAGAAATTATCTTCATGTCCTCAATAGAAAGTTTTATGTTGGGGGCAAATCCAACACATTACGGAGTACCACTCTTCATATTTTCAAGCATGGTGGTGGCTGCATCACGTTATGGGTATGCTTGTCATCGGCAAGGACTAGTGAGAGTTTTTTTATGATAAAAAGAAACGGAATAGAGCACAGGCAAAATCCTAGAGGAAACCTGTTTTTTTGCTTTATAATAGACACCAGGAAACAAATTCACCTTTCAGCAGGACAATAATCTAAACACAAGGCCAAATATACACAAGTTGCTTACCAAGACAATTCTATGTCATATCCAAGATGGCGTAGCAGTCAGATGTCTTTTGTCCTCGTCTTGTCGTGTTTTTATATCTTTTTTTCTTCGCATATATTTTTTATATTTTTCTTAACCTCAACTTCAACATACTCTCCTGCAATCCGCCTCACTCAATGTGGTATGGATCTGCTATTTTATTTACTTTTGAACCGGAACCCCCAACAGAAGCTAGCCAGCTAACTAGCTAGTAGTCAGCTAGCCACTGCTAGCGGTCATCAGCTACCTTTAGCCCAGACAACTCTCACCAGTCTGCACAGCGCGACTCAAACTAGAGCAAATCGGACTTATTTTTCTCCATATCTCCGGGTTTCATTCGCAAGCACTGTACCTTTTCACCTGGATCATCGCAGCTAGCTAGCCACTATCCTTGTGGCCACTCCTGGCTAATGTCACTGTCCCGAAGAAAGAACCAATTAGCCTGGAGCTAGCCTTTGCTAGGCCCATCTCCCGGCTAGCCGAAGAGGTCCATCAGCTTCTCCTTGGGCTACAATACCTATTTTGCCAATTGGCCTGGACCCCTTTTACTGCCGACACGGAGCCCCGCCGACCCATCACGACTGGACTACCAATGTAATTCGCCCGAGGTTTTTTTTCAACTGGCTCCTCCGTCGCGACGTCCCCTGAATGCCCATCTGCTAGCCTGCTAGCCACGGCCCGCTAACTGTCTAGAGCATATCGGACTGTTAGCTGACGAGGCCCATCGGACAAATTCTTTGGCCACTATACGTATTTTGCCAATTGGCCTGAACCTTTTCACCACACGGAGCCCTGCTGATCCATGACGACTGGTCTGCCGACGTAACAGCACGAGGGGGCTACAACTGACTTCTTCCGTCACGACGTCCCTCTAAGGCCCTTCAGTTAGCTTGCTAGCCCCGGCCCGCTAGCTGTCTGAATCGCCGTGTCTCCAGCCCGCAGAGCTACTCACTGGACCCCTATGATCACTCGGCTACGCATGCCTCTCCCTAATGTCACTATGCCTTGTCCATTGCTGTTTTGGTTAGTAATTATTGCCTTATTTCACTGTAGAGCCTCTAGCCCTGCTCAATACGCTTAACTAAACCTTCAGTTCCACCTCCCACATATGCAGTGACTTCATCTGGTTTCTAGAGACAAATCTCTCATTGTCACTCAATGCATAGGTTTACCTCCACTGTATTCACATCTTACCATACCTTTGTCTGTACATTATGCCTTGAATCTATTCTACTGTGCCCAGAAACCTGCTCCTTTACCTCTCTGTTCCGAACGTACTAGACTACCAGTTCTTATAGCCTTTAGCCGTACCCTTATCCTACTCCTCCTCTGTTCCTCTGGTGATGTAGAGGTTAATCCAGGCCCTGCAGTGCCTAGCTCCACTCCCGTTCCCCAGGCGCTCTCACTTGTTGACTTCTGTAACCGTAAAATACTTTGTTTCATGCATGTTAACATTAGAAGCCTCTTCCCTAAGTTTGTTTTATTCACTGCTTTAGCACACTCTGCCAACCCAGATGTCCTAGCCGTGGCTTAGGAAGCCCACCAAAAATCCTGAAATTTCCATCCCTAACTATAAAATTTTCCGACAAGATAGAACTGCCAAAGGGGGCTGAGTTGCAATCTACCGTAGAGATAGCCTGCAGAGTTCTGTCTTACTATCCAGGTCTATACCCAAACAATTTGAGCTTATACTTTTAAAAATCCACCTTTCCAGAAACAAATCTCTCACCGTTGGCACTTGCTATAGACCAACTTCTGCACCCAGCTGTGTACTGGACACGATATGTGAATTGATTGCCCCCCATCTATCTTCAGAGCTTGTGCTGTTAGGTGACCTAAACTGGGACATACTTAACACCCCTACAATCTACACTTGATACCATCAATCTCACATAAATGATCAATGAACCTACCAGGTACAACCCCAAATCCGTAAACACGGGCACCCTCATAGATATCATCCTAACCAACCTGCCCTCCAAAAACACCTCTGCTGTCTTCAACCAGGATCTCAGCGATCACTGCCTCATTGCCTGCGTCCGTAATGGGTCTACGGTCAAACGACCACTGCTCATCAGTGTCAAACGCTCCCTAAAACACTTCAGCGAGGAAGCTTTTCTAAGCGACCTGGCCCGGGTATCCTGGAAGGATATTGACCTCATTCCGTCAGTAGAGAATGCCTGGTTATTCTTTAAAAGTCCTTTCCTCACCATCTTAAATAAGCATGCCCCATTGAAAAAATGTTGAACCAGAAACAGATATAGCCCTTGGTTTACTCCAGACCTGACTGCCCTTGACTAGCACAAAACATCCTGTGGCGGACTGCATTAGCATCGAATAGCCCCCGCAATATGCAACTTTTCAGGGAAGTTAGGAACTAATATACACAGGCAGTTAGGAAAGCAAAGGCTAGCTTTTTCAAACAGAAATATGCATCCTGTAGCACAATCTCCAAAAAGTTCTGGTACACTGTAAAGTCCATGGAGAATAAGAGCACCTCCTCCCAGCTGCCCACTGCACTGAGGCTAGGAAACACTGTCACCACCGATAAATCTGCGATAATTGAGAATTTCAATAAACAATTTTCTACAGCTGGCCCTGCTTTCCACCTGGCTACCCCTACCCCGGTCAACATCCCTGCACCCCCCACAGCAACTTGCCCAAGCCTCCCCAATTTCTTCTTCACCCAAATCCAGATAGCTGATGTTCTGAAAGAGCTGCAAAATCTGGACCCCTACAAATCAGCCGGATTAGACAATCTGGACCCTCTCTTTCTAAAATTATCTGCCGAAATTGTTGCAACCCCTATTACTAGTCTGTTTAACCTCTCTTTCGTATCGTCTGAGATCCCCAAAGATTGGAAAGCTGCCGCGGTCATCCCCCTCTTCAAAGGGGGAGACACTCTAGACCCAAACTGCTACAGACCTATATCTATCCTACCCTGCTTTTCTAAGGTCTTCGAAAGCCAAGTTAACTAACAGATTACCGACCATTTCGAATCCCACCGTACCTTCGCTATGCAATCTGGTTTCCGAGCTGGTCATGGGTGCACCTCTGCCACGCTCAAGGTCCTAAACGACATCATAACCGCCATCGATAAGAGACAATACTTTGCAGCTGTATTCATCGACCTGGCTAAGGCTTTCAACTCTGTCAATCACCACATTCTTATCGGCAGACTCAACAGCCTTGGTTTCTCAAATGACTGCCTCGCCTGGTTCACCAACTACTTCTCAGACAGAGTTCAGTGTGTCAAATCGGAGGGCCTGTTGTCCGGACCTCTGGCAGTCTCTATGGGCGTGCCACAGGGTTCAATTCTAGGGCCGACTCTTTTCTCTGTATACATCAATGATGTCGCTATTGCTGCTGGTGATTCTCTGATCCACCTCTATGCAGACGACACCATTCTGTATACTTCTGGCCCTTCTTTGGACACTGTTAACTAACCTCTAGACGAGCTTCAATGCCATACAACTCTCCAACTGCTCTTAAATGCAAGTAAAACTAAATGCATGCTCTTCAACCGATCGCTGCCCAAATCAAATCAAATCAAATGTATTTATATAGCCCTTCGTACATCAGCTGATAACTCAAAGTGCTGTACAGAAACCCAGCCTAAAACCCCAAACAGCAAGCAATGCAGGTGTAGAAGCACGGTGGCTAGGAAAAACTCCCTAGAAAGGCCAAAACCTAGGAAGAAACCTAGAGAGGAACCAGGCTATGAGGGGTGGCCAGTCCTCTTCTGGCTGTGCCGGGTGGAGATTATAACAGAACATGGCCAAGATGTTCAAATGTTCATAAATGACCAGCATGGTCAAATAATAATAATCACAGTAGTTATCGAGGGTGCAGCAAGTCAGCACCTCAGGAGTAAATGTCAGTTGGCTTTTCATAGCCGATCATTAAGAGTATCTCTACCGCTCCTGCGGTCTCTAGAGAGTTGAAAACAGCAGGTCTGGGACAGGTAGCACGTCCGGTGAACAGGTCAGGGTTCCATAGCCGCAGGCAGAACAGTTGAAACTGGAGCAGCAGCAAGGCCAGGTGGACTGGGGACAGCAAGGAGTCATCATGCCAGGTAGTCCTGACGCATGGTCCTAGGGCTCAGGTCCTCCGAGAGAGAGAAAGAAAGAGAGAAGGAGAGAATTAGAGAGAGCATACTTAAATTCACACAGGACACCGGATAAGACAGGAGAAGTACTCCAGATATAACAAACTGACCCTAGCCCCCCGACACATTAACTACTGCAGCATAAATACTGGAGGCTGAGACAGGAGGGGTCAGGAGACACTGTGGCCCCATCCGATGATACCCCCGGACAGGGCCAAACAGGAAAGATATAACCCCACCCACTTTGCCAAAGCACAGCCCCCACACCACTAGAGGGAAATCTTCAACCACCAACTTACCATCCTGAGACAAGGCCGAGTATAACCAAGGGGGGGCGCCAACCCAGACAGGAAGATCACGTCAGTGACTCAACCCACTCAAATGACGCACCCCTCCTAGGGATGGCATGAAAGGGCACCAGTAAGCCAGTGACTCAGCCCCTGTAATAGGGTTAGAGGCAGAGAATCCCAGTGGAGAGAGGGGAACCGGCCAGGCAGAGACAGCAAGGGCGGTTCGTTGCTCCAGAGCCTTTCCGTTCACCTTCACACTCCTGGGCCAGACTACACTCAATCATATGACCTACTGAAGAGATGAGTCTTCAGTAAAGACTTAAAGGTTGAGACCGAGTCTGCATCTCTCACATGGGTAGGCAGACCATTCTAAAAAATGGAGATCTATAGGAGAAAGCCCTGCCTCCAGCTGTTTGCTTAGAAATTCTAGGGACAATTAGGAGGCCTGCGTCTTGTGACCGTAGCGTACGTGTAGGTATGTACGGCAGGACCAACTCGGAAAGATAGGTAGGAGCAAGCCCATGTAACGCTTTGTAGGTTAACAGTAAAACCTTGAAATCAGCCCTTGCCTTAACAGGAAGCCAGTGTAGGGAAGCTAGCACTGGAGTAATATGATCAAATTTTGGGGTTCTAGTCAGGATTCTAGCAGCCGTATTTAGCACTAACTGAAGTTTTTTTAGTGCTTTACCCGGGTAGCCGGAAAGTAGAGCATTGCAGTAGTCTAACCTAGAAGTAACAAAAGCATGGATTAATTTTTCTGCATAATTTTTGGACAGAAAATGTCTGACTTTTGCAATGTTACGTAGATGGAAAAAAGCTGTCCTTCAAACAGTCTTCATATGTTCGTCAAAAGAGAGATCAGGGTCCAGAGTAACGCCGAGGTCCTTCACAGTTTTATTTGAGACGACTTTACAACCATCAAGATTAATTGTCAGATTCAACAAAAGATCTCTTTGTTTCTTGGGACCTAGAACAAGCATCTCTGTTTTGTCCGAGTTTAAAAGTAGAAAGTTTGCAGCCATCCACTTCCTTATGTCTGAAACACAGGCTTCTAGCGAGGCCAATTTTGGGGCTTCACCATGTTTCATTGAAATGTACAGCTGTGTGTCATCTGCATAGCAGTGAAAGTTAACATTATGTTTTCGAATGACATCCCCAAGAGGTAAAATATATAGTGAAAACAATAGTGGTCCTAAAACAGAACCTTGAGGAACACCGAAATGTACAGTTGATTTGTCAGAGGACAAACCATTCACAGAGACAAACTGATATCTTTCCAACAGATAAGATCTAAACCAGGCCAGAACTTGTCCATGTAGACCAATTTGGGTTTCCAATCTCTCCAAAAGAATGTGGTGATCGATGGTATCAAAAGCAGCACTAAGGTCTAGGAGCACGATGACAGATGCAGAGCCTTGGTCTGATGCCATTAAAAGGTAATTTACCACCTTCACAAGTGCAGTCTCAGTGCTATGATGGGGTCTAAAACCAGACTGAAGCATTTCGTATACATTGTTTGTCTTCAGGAAGGCAGTGAGTTGCTGCGCAACAGCTTTTTCAATTTTTTTTGAGAGGAATGGAAGATTCGATATAGGCCGATAGTTTTTTATATTTTCTGGGTCAAGGTTTGGCTTTTTCAAGAGAGGCTTTATTACTGCCACTTTTAGTGAGTTTGGTACACATCCGGTGGATAGAGAGCCGTTTATTATGTTCAGCATAGGAGGGCCGAGCACAGGAAGCAGCTCTTTCAGTAGTTTAGTTGGAATAGGGTCCAGTATGCAGCTTGAAGGTTTAGAGGCCATGATTATTTTCATCATTGTGTCAAGAGATATAGTACTAAAACACTTAAGTGTCTCTCTTGATCCTAGGTCCTGGCAGAGTTGTGCAGACTCAGGACAGCTGAGCTTTGGAGGAATACGCAGATTTAAAGAGGCGTCCGTAATTTGCTTTCTAATGATCATGATCTTTTCCTCAAAGAAGTTCATGAATTTATTACTGCTGAAGTGAAAGCCATCCTCACTTGGGGAATGCTGCTTTTTAGTTAGCTTTGCGACAGTATCAAAAAGAAATTTTGGATTGCTCTTATTTTCCTCAATTAAGTTGGAAAATTAGGATGATCGAGCAGCAGTGAGGGCTCTTTGATACTGCACGGTACTGTCTTTCCAAGCTAGTCGGAAGACTTCCAGTTTGGTGTGGCGCCATTTCCGTTCCAATTTTCTGGAAGCTTGCTTCAGAGCTCGGGTATTTTCTGTATACCAGGGAGCTAGTTTCTTATGACAAATGTTTTTAGTTTTTATGGGTGCAACTGCATCTAGGGTATTGCGCAAGGTTAAATTGAGTTCCTCGGTTAGGTGGTTAACTGATTTTTGTCCTCTGACGTCCTTGGGTAGGCAGAAGGAGTCTGGAAGGGTATCAAGGAATCTTTGTGTTGTCTGAGAATTTATAGCACGACTTTTGATGCTCCTTGGTTGGGGTCTGAGCAGATTATTTGTTGCGATTGCAAACGTAATAAAATGGTGGTCCGATAGTCCAGGATTATGAGGAAAAACATTAAGATCTACAACATTTATTCCATTGGACAAAACTAGGTCCAGAGTATGACTGTGACAGTGAGTAGGTCCAGAGACATGTTGGACAAAACCCACTGAGTCGATGATGGCTCCGAAAGCCTTTTGGAGTGGATCTGTGGACTTTTCCATGTGAATATTAAAATCACCAAAAATGTGAATATTATCTGCTATGACTACAAGGTCCGATATGAATTCAGGGAACTTAGTGAGGAACGCTGTATATGGCCCAGGAGGCCTGTAAACAGTAGCTATAAAAAGTGATTGAGTAGGCTGCATAGATTTCATGACTAGAAGTTCAAAAGACAAAAACGTAATTTTCTTTTTTGTAAATTGAAATTTGCTATCGTAAATGTTAGCAACACCTCCGCCTTTGCTGGATGCACGGGGGATATGGTCACTAGTGTAACCAGGAGGTGAGGCCTCATTTAACAGAGTAAATTCATCAGGCTAAGCCATGTTTCAGTCAGGCCAATCACATCAAGATTATGATCAGTGATTAGTTCATTGACTATAACTGCCTTTGAAGTGAGGGATCTAACATTAAGTAGCCCTAATTTGAGATGGGAGGTATCACGATCTCTTTCAATAATGGCAGGAATGGAGGAGGTCTTTATCCTAGTGAGATTGCTAAGGCGAACACCGCCATGTTTAGTTTTGCCCAACCTAGGTCGAGGCACAGACACGGTCTCAATGGGGATAGCTGAGCTGACTACACTGACTGTGCTAGTGGCAGACTCCACTAAGCTGGCAGGCTGGCTAACAGCCTGCTGCCTGGCCTGCATACCGTGGGATATGCGTCAACAGCAACCTTGGGAAAATCCTCTGCATTATCATTAACATCAGACTTGTATATTTCCTCAGTGAAAACAATGTACTGAGAAAATGTCAAATTGGCTTTTTGCCAAATTACTGTACGGCAGACCACGTATTCACCCTGCACACCCTAATTGACAAACATACAAAACAAAGGCAAAGTCTTCTCATGCTTTGCTGACTTCAAAAAATATTTCGACTCAACTTGGCATGAGGGTCTGCTATATAAATTGATGGAAAGTGGTGTTGGGGAAAACACATACGACATTATAAAATCCATGTACACAAACAACAAGTGTGCATTTAAAATTGGCAAGAAACACACACATTTCTTTTCACAAGGTCGTGGGGTGAGACAGGGATGCAGCTTAAGCCCCACCCTCTTCAACATATATATGAACGAATTGGCACGGGCACTAGAACAGTCTGCAGCACCCGGCCTCACCATCCTAGAATCTGAAGTCAAATGTCTACTGTTTGTTGATGATCTGGTGCTTCTGTCCCCTACCAAGAAGGGCCTACAGTAGCACCTAGATCTTCTGCACAGATTCTGTCAGACATGGGCTCTGACAGTAAATCTCAGTAAGACAAAAATAATGGTGTTCCAAAAAAAGGTCCAGTTGTCAGGACCACAAATACAAATTCCATCTAGAGACCGATGCCCTAGAGCACACAAAAAACTATACATACCTCGGCCTAAACATCAGCGCCACAGGTAACTTCCAACGATCTGAGAGACAAGGCAAGAAGGGCCTTCTATGCCATCAAAAGGAACATGAAATTTGACATACCAATTATGATCTGTCTAAAAATACTTTAATCAGTTACAAAACTCATTGCACTTTATGGTTGTGAGGTCAGGGGTTCGCTCACTAACCAAGAATTCACAAAATGGGACAAACACCAAATTGAGACTCTGCATGCAGAATTCTGCAAAAATATCCCAAGTGTACAATTTAAAACACCAAATAATGCATGCAGAGCAGAATTAGGCCGATACCCACTAATTATCAAAATCCAGAAGAGAGACGTTAAATTCTTCCATAACAAAGCCATCACCTACAGAAAGATGAACCTGGAGAATAATCCCCTAAGAAAGCTGGTCGTGGGGCTCTGTTCACAAACACAAAAAGACCCCACAGAGCCCCAGGACAGCAACACAAATAGACCCAAACAAATAATGAGAAAACAAAAAGATAATTACTTGACACATTGGAAAGAATTCACAAAAAAACAGAGCAAACTGAAATGCTATTTGGCCCTAAACAGAGAGTACACAGTGGCAGAATACCTGACCACTGTGACTGACCCAAAATTAAGGAAAGCTTTAACTTCTTATGGCTGAGATCCCGCTAACGGGATCGATATGACAACAGCCAGTGAAAGTGCAGGGCACCAAATTCATACAACAGAAATCTCATAATAAAAAAATAAAAAAGATATCCGCCATATTGTGCAGTCAACAGAAGTCAGAAATAACATGATAAATATTCACTTACGTTTGATGATCTTCATCAGAATGCACTCCCAGGAATCCCAGTTCCACAATAAATGTTTGTTTTGTTCGATAATGTCCATCATTTATGTCCAAATAGTTACTTTTGTTTGCGCGTTTTGTAAACAAATCCAAAGTCACGAAGCGCGTTCACTAGGAGCAGACGAATTGTCAAAAAGTTCAGTTACAGTCCGTAGAAACATGTCAAACGATGTATAGAATCAATCTTTAGGATGTTTTTAACATAAATCTTCAATAATGTTCCAACCGGAGAATTCCTTTGTCTTCAGAAATGCAATGGAACGCGAGGTACCTCTCACGTGAACGAGCATCACGAGCCTGTGGCACTCTGCCAGACCACTGACTCAAAGAGCCCTTATGAGCCACTCCTTTACAGTAGAAGCCTCAAACAAGTTTCTAAAGACTGTTGACATCTAGTGGAAGCCTTAGGAAGTGCAAAATGACCAATATCCCACTGTATTTTCAATAGGGAATGAGTTGAAAAACGACCAACCTCAGATTTCCCACTTCCTGGTTGGATTTTTTCTCAGGTTTCTGCCTGCCATATCACATCAAGATTATGATCAGTGATTAGTTCATTGACTATAACTGCCTTTGAAGTGAGGGATCTAACATTAAGTAGCCCTATTTTGAGATGTGAGGTATCACGATCTCTTTCAATAATGGCAGGAATGGAGGAGGTCTTTATCCTAGTGAGATTGCTAAGGCGAACACCGCCATGTTTAGTTTTGCCCAAACTAGGTCGAGGCACAGACACAGTCTCAATGGAGATAGCTGAGCTGACTACACTGACTATGCTAGTGGCAGACTCCACTAAGCTGGCAGGCTGGCTAACAGCCTGCTGCCTGGCCTGCACCCTATTTCATTGTGGAGCTAGAGGAGTTAGAGCCCTGTCTATGTTGGTAGATAAGATGAGAGCACCCCTCCAGCTAGGATGGAGTCCGTCACTCCTCAGCAGGCCAGGCTTGGTCCTGTTTGTGGGTGAGTCCCAGAAAGAGGGCCAATTATCTACAAATTCTATCTTTTGGGAGGGGCAGAAAACAGTTTTCAACCAGCGATTGAGTTGTGAGACTCTGCTGTAGAGCTCATCACTCCCCCTAACTGGGAGGGGGCCAGAGACAATTACTCGATGCCGACACATCTTTCTAGCTGATTTACACGCTGAAGCTATGTTGCGCTTGGTGACCTCTGACTGTTTCATCCTAACCACGTTGGTGCCGACGTGGATAACAATATCTCTATACTCTCTACACTCGCCAGTTTTAGCTTTAGCCAGCACCATCTTCAGATTAGCCTTAACTTCGGTAGCCCTGCCCCCTGGTAAACACTGTATGATCGCTGGGTGATTCGTTTTAAGTCTAATACTGCGGGTAATGGAGTCGCCAATGACTAGGGTTTTCAATTTGTCAGAGCTAATGGTTGGAAGCTTCGGCGTCTCAGACCCCGTAACGGGAGCATCAATGCCATACACATGCCGCCCGTCCAGCATCACTACTCTGGACAGTTCTGACTTAGAATATGTGGACAACTACAAATACAGTGGGGCAAAAAAGTATTTAGTCAGCCACCAATTGTGCAAGTTCTCCCACTTAAAAAGATGAGAGAGGCCTGTAATTTTCATCATAGGTACACTTCAACTATGACAGACAAAATGAGAAGAAAAAAATCCAGAAAATCACATTGTAGGATTTTTAATGAATTTATTTGCAAATTATGGTGGAAAATAAGTATTTGGTCACCTAAAACAAGCAAGATTTCTGGCTCTCACAGACCTGTAACTTCTTCTTTAAGAGGCTCCTCTGTCCTCCACTCGTTACCTGTATTAATGGCACCTGTTTGAACTTGTTATCAGTATAAAAGACACCTGTCCACAACCTCAAACAGTCACACTCCAAACTCCACTATGGCCAAGACCAAAGAGCTGTCAAAGACACCAGAAACAAAATTGTAGACCTGCACCAGGCTGGGAAGACTGAATCTGCAATAGGTAAGCAGCTTGGTTTGAAGAAATCAACTGTGGGAGCAATTATTAGGAAATGGAAGACATACAAGACCACTGATAATCTCCCTCGATCTGGGGCTCCACGCAAGATCTCACCCCGTGGGGTCAAAATGATCACAAGAACGGTGAGCAAAAATCCCAGAACCACACGGGGGGACCTAGTGAATGACCTGCAGAGAGCTGGGACCAAAGTAACAAAGCCTACCATCAGTAACACACTAAGCCGCCAGGGACTCAAATCCTGCAGTGCCAGACGTGTCCGCCTGCTTAAGCCAGTACATGTCCAGGCCCGTCTGAAGTTTGCTAGAGAGCATTTGGATGATCCAGAAGAAGATTGGGAGAATGTCATATGGTCAGATGAAACCAAAATAGAACTTTTTGGTAAAAACTCAACTCGTCGTGTTTGGAGGACAAAGAATGCTGAGTTGCATCCAAAGAACACCATACCTACTGTGAAGCATGGGGGTGGAAACATCATGCTTTGGGGCTGTTTTTCTGCAAAGGGACCAGGATGACTGATCCGTGTAAAGGAAAGAATGAATGGGGCCATGTATCGTGAGATTTTGAGTGAAAACCTCCTTCCATCAGCAAGGGCATTGAAGATGAAACGTGGCTGGGTCTTTCAGCATGACAATGATCCCAAACACACCGCCCGGGCAACGAAGGAGTGGCTTCGTAAGAAGCATTTCAAGGTCCTGGAGTGGCCTAGCCAGTCTCCAGATCTCAACCCCATAGAAAATCTTTGGAGGGAGTTGAAAGTCCGTGTTGCCCAGCAACAGCCCCAAAACATCACTGCTCTAGAGGAGATCTGCATGGAGGAATGGGCCAAAATACCAGCAACAGTGTGTGAAAACCTTGTGAAGACTTACAGAAAACGTTTGACCTCTGTCATTGCCAACAAAGGGTATATAACAAAGTATTGAGATAAACTTTTGTTATTGACCAAATACTTATTTTCCACCATAATTTGCAAATAAATTCATTAAAAATCTACAATGGGATTTTCTGGATTTTTTTTTCTCATTTTGTCTGTCATGGTTGAAGTGTACCTATGATGAAAATTACAGGCCTCTCTCATCTTTTTAAGTGGGAGAACTTGCACAATTGGTGGCTGACTAAATAATTTTTTGCCCCACTGTACCTAGGTGTCTGTTTAGACTGTAAATTCTCTTTCCAGACTCACATTAAGCATCTCCAATCCAAAATTAAATCTAGAATTGGCTTCCTATTTCGCAACAAAGCATCCTTCACTCATGCTGCCAAACATACCCCCGTAAAACGGACTATCCTACCAATCCATGACTTCTGCGATGTAATTTACAAATTAGCTTCCAACACTCTACTCAGCAAATTGGATGCAGTCTATCACAGTGCCATCCGTTTTGTCACCAAAGCCCCATATACTACCCACCACTGCGACCTGTATGCTCTCGTTGGCTGGCCCTTGCTACATACTAGTCGCCAAACCCACTGCCTCCAGGTCGTCTATAAGTCTTTGCTAGGTAACGCCCCGCCTTATCTCAGCTCACTGGTCACCAAAGCAGCACCCACCCATAGCACACGCTCCAGCAGGTATATTTTACTGGTCACCCCCAAAGCCAATTCTTCCTTCGGCCACCTTTCCTTCCATTTCTCTGCTTCCAATGACTGGACAGAACTGCAAAAATCACTGAAGCTGGAGACTCATATCTCCCTCACTAACTTTAAGCACCAGCTGTCAGAGCAGCTCACAGATCACTGCACCTGTACATAGCCCATCTGTAAATAGCCCATCCAACTACCTCATCCCCATACTGTTATTTTTATTTTTTATTTTGCTCCTTTGCACCCCAGTATCTCTACTTGCACACTCATCTTCTGCACATATATCACTCCAGTGTTTAATTGCTATATTGTAATTATTTCGCCACTATGGCCTATTTATTGCCTTACCTCCCTTATCCTACCTCATTTGCATACACTGTATATAGACTTTTTTTCTATTGTATTATTGACTGTATGTTTGTTTATTCCATGTGTAACTCTGTGTTGTTTGTGTCACACTGCTTTGCTTTACCTTGGCCAGGTCGCAGTTGTAAATGAGAACTTGTTCTCAACTAGCCTACCTCGTTAAATAAAGGTGAAATAAAAAATGTAAATATTTTTTTTTACCTGAGTGGCCTAGTTAGTTTTTACTTAAATTGGCTTGAATCAATGGCAAGACTTGAAAATGGCTGTCTAGCAATGATCAACAATCAATTTGCCAGAGTTTATATTGTAAAATATTGTGTAAAGCTCTTAGACTTAGACCCAGAAAGACTCACAACCGTAATCACTGCCAAAGGTGATTATAACATGTATTGACTCGGGGTGGAATACGTATCTAATCAAGATATACTGTAGTATATTAGTGTTTTTTTACTACTTTACTTTTTTACTACTTTACTTTTTCTTTTACTTTGACATTTACAGTATTTTGTTAAATTATTAACCAAAAATGACAATTAAATCCATTTTAATCCCACTTACCAAAGACAGGAATGGCAAGGAGTGGAATGTTAGCTAAAAATAATGGTACTCAGACTAGGAGTGAATGCCAGGGAGAGAGATAAAGGTGGAAGACAGTGATGAAGAGCAGTTTGAATCAATTGCAGGCAGAGAGAATATACATGATGTGCTAAAAGCTGCAGAATGCATCACAGGCTTAAATGCATCACAGGCTTACACTGTCAGCTATCTGTAGAGACATGCCATCCACTGAGGGCTTGCTGGCTGATTTCTGCAACCCTGTGTTTTTAACACTTTAGAAGGAACAGCATGGTAGACCTACAGCATATGCCCAGAGCCATGTCTTTTGTTCCAGTTATTTTCTACCCAGCATGTTGATCACCCCACCTCAAAAGGCCATTACAGGGCCGATATAGCACCTTCTCACACCACGTGTCAATTAATTGTCATGTGTGTAGGCTATACCGTAATTTTCTAACATAAGGGTGGCTACTTTGAATAATCTAAAATCTAATCTGTATTTTGATTTAACACTTTTTTTGGTTACTACATGATTCCATATGTGTTATTTCATAGTTTTGATGTCTTCACTATTATTCTACAATGTAGAAAATAGTCAAAATAAAGCAAAACCCTTGAATGAGTAGGTGTGTCCAAACTTTTGACTGGTACTGTACATGCGGTAAAGAGATCAATGGAACACAGACAGTTGAGGGAAGAACATGGACACCATCATTGGCGGACATTCAAAGAATCTGTTCTTACAAAGTGGATATTTGTAAAATCCGTCTTGTGTTTTGTGTTCTTACAGGCCCACAATCACAATGTGGTTACTAAAATCCAATTTGGATATATTTAGTTGTTTTTGAAATAGTCATTTTTGGGGGTTCGAAAAAATTTCTGCTATATGCTATCTCCCGTCCGTATAAGATGGTAGCATAGCTAGCCATATAGAAATCGGTGGTGGTACTTTAAGCCATTTTAATAACCTAATGATGACATAAATATGTATTGGGGTTGACATCCATCATACTCCGATTTTTACCCCAAAATAGTGTGATACACATATTGCCTAAATAGCCTAAATGTAAGCTAATTTTGATGGGGGACAATGAGGTGTTTATGAATATTTCCCCACGGGGGACGGGTGTGAGTGACGTTGCCATGGCATTTTTCCATTGTTTTGGTCGGGTTTGATTGATCTCTACCGAAACCATGCATAAAATTGAGGTGTAGAATTAATAATCTACTAATAATATTCCTGCTTAATAACAGGTTTTATGCGATCCAGATTTGCAGAGCTACGTCTTCCCTGGCTCAGGCAATCCTCCCTGCCAAGCATACGTTCGCACAACCAGACATTGATTTGTTGATTGGAGACTTGTGTCAACTCCAGAACATTTCTTAGGATTTCCTACATGCAGTAACCCAAGAGCGGGATAATGCTGGAAATATCGGTAAAAGCACAGTGCAGCCATTTCTGCACCAAAAGGCAGGGCCCTATATCTGACTTACCTTATCAGTGTGTGTTTATAGTGCAGTTATTTATGTGGAGCTGGTTCAGTTGACCTTGGAGAGTATACCAGTTGTGCTATGAATCATCTACACACCACATCAGCTGTAGCCTAACGACCAGATATTGGCCTAAATATATGCCACTTAGCAGACACTTTCATCCACAGGTGGATATTTGATCCCTGGGGGAAATGAACCCTTGACCTTGATGTTGCGTCTTATCATTTGTGAATGTGAATAATCAGAATCATCACTGTCTAACAGTAAAACCTTTCAAAGTATGAAATAATTTGAAATAATAATTTTTCCAATTATTATGTGATGGACTGCAAATGTTGATTTAATTGGTGGCTAAAAGGTTTATTGACCTCAGTCGATCTACAAACACATAGCCTATTAGCTATACAATTGTAACGTTATACCCCTGAAAAGAGGGAAATATGAGAAATAATTCACACTGACCTGTAGCATCAAAGACAGTTCAGTCAGTTGTAATGATGAATTGCATAAAATCATCAACTCTTTACATAGATATCTCTTTTCTCAAATTGCATAGCGTTCACATTTGTATTCCTAGGCATTTCTAATCAAGCTATGCACAAACAGACATCAATTAAGCACACAGATGATCATATCACATTCAAATTCATTATTAGAATATTACTTACACTTCTGAATTACTATCAGTGATGTAGTGGTAAAAAAGGTAAAATATAAACTCCAGTGGGCACTTGAGATAAGATGAACAACCACAGATATAACAACAAGGTCTAACATTTGTAGAACTGAATTGTTTGCATTTTCATTGCATTTTAACGTCGGCCTATGGGGAAGATTGACCATGTGGAGATGTTAAGATTAGCACAGATTTTCTAAGGGTACCCCACGGTGGGCCCCGACCCCAAGTTTGGGAACCACTGTACTAACCTCTCTCTGCTTGACTCCTCTCTTCCTGCCTCAGCCTTACCACTGAGCGCTAGTGCGACACATCACTGTCTGTCTCAGTAGCCTACTCTCTGTAAAGCAAAGTTATTATGAGAATTTTGTCGCTTATTTTTTGCTCCTGCTGAACAGCTGAGGTAGGCTCCGTTTAATGTTAGCTTGTTACTTCATCCTTCTAGCTGGCTAGGTAATAAATCTTTGCTACCTGCCCGAGCCCAACAGGCCCCAACATTCATTATATATCTGGTTAGGCCGGGTAAGGCCTGTTTTTTCATCAATAACAAGGATACCTTCAGGGCTTGGGTATTACTAAATTGATCACTAACATTTTGAAGTTGAGCCATTTGCTTGTGCTCTGCTGCTCAGTAAGCTACAGTCTGACTAAGATCATAACATGGTGCCAGAAGAACTTCAACCTTGTAAAATATAAGACAGGATAGATTATTTCAAAGAAAATTTTGAGTAATGAAAAGCAGTGCTTAATTTGAGCCAATCCTGCCGGAACAGGATCTGCCACCTCTCCGTTTTGGACTGCTTCGTTCTGGAACATCTCATGGCATGACAATTTTTTTTTTTACAATGTAATAATTTAAGTTGACTCTTCCTTAAATCTTTATTTTTCCGCTGAACGCGATACACAACATCCGGGATAAGTATTTAGCCGCTCTAGCATGGTGGTGGACAATGGGATTTCATATGAAAAACATGCATATTTTCCCAGCTTTTTTCGCAATTAAATAAAGTTAGGGAGGAAATCGCATGTTTTAGACACAAACTGGTTCACGAGGGATACGAATATTGCTGTCTGCATTCAATGCATTTGAATGGTAAAATGAAAATGACTCAATATCGCCATCTGCTGGCCTTTGGACTAATATAGTTATCTGCTGTACATTTACATTTTAGCAGACACTTGGGATTTGAACCAGGGACCGTTTGGTTACTGGCCCAACACTCTTAACCGCTACCTGCCGTCCCTAGAACACCTACAAATACAGCTAAACAATTAAAATAACACTGTAGAAAGAAAGAATGAAAGAGTCATTCCTTAGCTCTATCCTTGTCCTCCATAGCAGTACATGAATGAAAACCCAGTTCCCTCCCTCAGTCCTATTCAATGGACAGGTTACAACAGCAGCAAAGACAATGGACTTGATGGATTGAGTCTCCTGTCACGAACAAATGCCTGAATTACAATGATTGTCACAAATCAAACCACACTGATTGGATAATGGCGGCATTGCTTCTACTCTGCCAATCAGTCTATTGTTTTGAGAGCCTCTTTGCGGGTAGGGACATTATCCTCGGCTACTTTGGTAGGGTACATAGAGGCTACTTGTTGATTGAATAATTTTATCATGCTATTATAATTTGCTTACTGGAAATCAGTTAGCACTGTTTGCCTAATTTGATATCCACCCCTCTCAAAAGCTCTTCCAAAGCCTGTCCTCCGCCCTATCACCTCCCTTTTCAGAAAGTCCAGTCTGTATTTGTTTACAATCCTTTGTGTTGGTCCAAATCCCCAGCCACCTTGACATTCTGTACAGCAGTGTTGCCCAATATGTGACCCACGGGCCAAATTCGGCCCGCAAGTGATTTTATTTGGCACCCAATATTTTCTGAGCAAAATAATGAATCAATTTTTTTATTATTATTTTCATTGTTGGACATTAAACACTGTAAAATCACCAGGAAATCAGCTGCATGTAATTTTAATTTAGGAAATCTGTTCACAATTATTCCCATGCATAAATAGAGAGGCATATGTGTTTATCCCAATGTTATCAAGGTTTGAAATAATTCTGTTGTTAATTCTGTTTGGTATTCTTGCGGTCAATTCGCAGTGTAAAAATTATCAGCACGCAGTTGAATGTAATTGTGGACCCCTGCTATACAGTATCCCTGATCTGATGACTCCTAACCAAAACCCTTGACAAACCATTTACATGTAAATGCATGATAAAGGGTGACTGCACTTCATGATTTGGCCTCATTTTAGATCAAATAAAATACTATTCTAATCTAATTTTATTTATCCCATGCTTGGTAAACAACAGGTGTAGATAACAGTGAAATGCTTACTTACGGGTCATTTAAAAATAAAAAATGAAATTGTGACAAGGCATAAATACACAGAATAATGAACAACAATAACGAGTTAATATAACATGGCTATATACAGGGAGTACCAGTACTGAGTCAATGTGCAGAGTATGAGGTAATTGAGGTAGCTATGTACATATACTGTAGGTAGGGATAAAGTGACTAGGTAACAGGATACAATGCATTCGGAAAGTACTCAGACCCCTTGACTCATTCCACATTTTGTTACGCTACAGCCTTATTCTAAAATTTATGACATTTTTTTTCCTTCATCAATTTACAACAATACCCCATAATAACAAAGCAAAAACAGTTTAAAAAATATATATTTGCAAATGTATTCAAAATAAACAATTGAAATATCACATTTACATACGTATTCAGACCCTTTACTCAGTACTTTGTTGAAGCACCTTTGGCAGCGAATACAGCCTTGAGTCTTCTTGGGTATGAAGCTACAAGCTTGGGACACCTGTACTTGGGGAGTTTCTCCCATTCTTCTCTGCAGATCTTCTCAAGCTCTGTCAGGTTGGATGGGTAGTGTAGCTGCACAGCTATTTTCAGGTCTCTCCAGAGATGTTCGATCAGGTTCAAGTCCAGGCTCTGACTGGGCCATTCAAGGACAATCAGAGACTTGTCCCGAAGCCACTTCTGTGTTGTCTTGGCTGTGTGGCTGTGTGCTTAGGATCGTTGTCCTGTTGGAAGGTGAACCTTGGCCCCAGTCTGAGGTCCTGAGCGCTCTGAAGCAGGTTGTCATCAAGGATCTCTCTGTACTTTTCCCCGTTCATATTTGCCTTGATCCTGACTAGATCCTGACTAGTCTCCCGACGTGACGCTTGGCATTCTTGGTTCAATCTTGGTTTCATCAGACCAGAGAATCTTGAATCTTGTTTCTCATGGTATGAGTCTTAAGGTGCCTTCTGGCAAACTCCAAGCGGGCTGTCATGTGCCTTTTACTGAGGAGTGCCTTCCATCTGGCCACTACCATAAAGGCCTGATTGGTAGAGTACTGCAGAGATGGTTGTACTTCTGGAAGGTTGCCGCATCTCCACAGAGGAACTCTGGAACTCTGTCATTGACCATCACGTTCTTGGTCAGCTCCCTGACCAAGGCCCTTCTCCCCCGATTGCTCAGTTTGGCCGGGCGGCCAGCACTAGGAAGAGTTTTGGTGGTTCCAAACTTCTTCCATTTAAGAATGATGGAGGCCACTGTGTTCGTCGGGACCTTCAATGCTGAATAAATGTTTGGTGCCCTTCCCCAGAACTGTGCCTTGACACAATCCTGTCTCAGAGCTCTACGGACAATTCCTTCAACCTCATGGCTTAGTTTCTGCTCTGACATGCACTGTCAACTGTGGGACCTTATAGGGGTAAGTTTGTGCCTTTCCAAATCATATCCAATCAATTACATTTACCACAGGTGGAGTCCAAGTTGTAGAAACACCTCAGGAGAAACAGGATGCACCTGAGCTCAATTTCAAGTCTCATAGAAAAGGGTCTGAATACTTATGTAAATAAGGTATGTCTGTTTTTATTTTTTATAAATTTGCAAAAATGTCTAAAAACCTGCCTTGTCATTATGGGGTATTGTGTGTAGATTGATGAGGAAAAGTTTTTATTTAATCCATTATAGAATGAAGCTGTAATGTAACATGTGGAAAAAGTAAAAGAGTCTTAATACTTTCTGAATGCACTGTAGATAATAGACAGTAGAAGCAGCAGCATAATGTGCGGTGAGTCTGAAAGTGTGTGAGTGTGTATGTGGCATCAGTATGTATGTGTGCACGTGGTGTGTGTGTGTGTGTGTGTGTATGTATTGGGGTGTCAGTGTAAGTGGGTGTGAGTGTGTGGGTAGAGTCCAGTGTGTGTGCATAGAGTCAGTGCAGGTGAGTTTGTGCAAAAAAGTGTATGTGTGTGTTGAGGTGGGTATGTGTGTGTTGGGGTGTAATTGTAAGTATGTGCTAGTGTGTGGGTAGAGTCCATAGTGTGTGATAAGAATCAGTGCAAGAGAGTTAGTGCAAAAAAGGGTCAATGCAGGTAGTCGGTGATAGTTTGCAAGCCCTGCCACATCTGTCGAACATCAGTGCCGGCGTAGTAGAATTCGATCTTAATCCTGTATTGATGCTTTGCCTTCAACTGTGTTAAAACCAGGTAAAATAGTGCACAGTAAGTGTATATGTTGCATTTGGGAAATTATTTTGATGTATTGGTAATTGGTATTTTATTAGGATCCCCATTAGCTGTTGGAAAAGCAGCAGCTGCTCTTCCTGGGGTCCACCCAAAACATGAAACATAACATAATGCAGAACATTAATAGAATATCTCAAGGACAGAACAACATCAATTTAAAAAAGGCACACAGCCTACATATCAATACATACACAAACTATCTAGGTCAAATAGGGGAGAGGCGTTGTGCCGTGAGGTGTTGCTTTATCTGTTTTCTTAAACCAGGTTGGCTGTTCATTTGAGCAATAGGAGATGGAAGGGAGTTCCACGCAATAATGGCTCTATATAAAACTGAATTTGTTCTGGATTTGGGGACTGGGAAAAGACCCCTGGGGGAATGTCTGGTGGGGTAAGTGTGTGTGTGTGTGTGTGTGTGTGTGTGTGTGTGTGTGTGTGTGTGTGTGTGTGTGTGTGTGTGTGTGTGTGTGTGTGTGTGTGTGTGTGTGTGTGTGTGTGTGTGTGTGTGTGTGTGTGTGTGTGTGTGTGTGTGTGTGTGTGTGTGTCAGAGCTGTGTGTGTGTGTGTGTGTCAGAGCTGTGTGTAAGTTGACTATGCAAACAATTTGGGATTTTAATGAATGTTTCTTATAACAAGAAGAAGTGATGCAGTCAGTTACTCCTCAACTCTTAGCCAAGAGAGACTGGCATGTATAGTATTTATATTAGCCCTCTGATTACAGTGAAGAGCAGTGCCGCTCTTTCTGGGCCAGCTGCTGCTTAACTAGGTCTTTCCTTGCAGCACTCGACCACACGACTGGACAATAATCAAGATAAGACAAAACTAGAGCCTGCAGGAATTGCTTTTTGGAGTACGGTGTCAAAAAAGCAGAGCATCTCTTTATACAGGCAGACCTCTCCCCATCTTTACAATGGAATGTATATGTTTTGACCATGCCAGTTTACAATCTAAGGAAACGCCAAGTAATTTAGTCTCCTCAACTTGTTCAAACAGTCACACCATTCATTACCAGATTCCGCTGAGGTCTAGAACTTAAGGAATGATTTATACCAAATACAATGCTCTTAGTTTTAAAGATGTTCAGGACCAGTTTATTACTGGCCACCCATTTCAAAACAGACTGCAACTCTTTGTTAAGGGTTTCAGTGACTTCATTAGCTGTGGTTTCTGATGCATATATGGTTGAATCATCAGCATACACGGACACACATGCTTTGTAGGTCATTGGTAAAAATAGAAAAAAGGGACTAGAGAGCTGCCCTGCGGTACACCACACTTTACATGTTTGACATTAGAGAAGCTATTAGATAGATAGCTTTGAATCCACTATATGGCAGATGTGGATCATCAGTCATCAATCATTTGTGTCAGTGCAGTACATGTTGAGTGCCCTTCTCTATAAGCATGCTGAAAGTCTGTTGTAATTTTTTTTTTTACAGAGAAATAGCATTGTATTTGGTCAAACACAATTTTTTCCAACAGTTTGCTAAGAGCTGGCAGCAAGCTTGTAGGTCAGCTGTTAGAACCAGTAAAGGCCGCTTTACCACTCTTGGGTAGCAAAATGACTTTGGTTTCCCTCCAGGCCTGAGGACAAAGACTTTCCTCTAGGCTCAGATATGATAGATAGGAGTGGCTATATAGTCAGCTACCATCTTCAGTAGCTTAATTTCATTTAAGGTGCTCCAAAGTTTATATCATCGATATTGGCTTCGTAATGCAGTTTATTTTTATTTTTGTTGAGTTTAGTCATCCACATAAGAGTCACAGCGAAATCTCTTATACACAGCTTTTGGAACTTTGGATTTCCCTATTATTTCCCTGAATACCCTATTATTCAAGGGTATTTTCATACATACAGTATGTTTTACCGTTTAGAAATGAAAGCACATGATCTCAAATCCAAAATGGTGGAGTATAGTGCCAAGTTAAAGGTTTTGGCTTCACTGTCCAAATAAATACGGAGGGGAGTGTACAGTAAATGTAAACAGGGGATGGTGTTTGAGTGGCAACTCATTTTTGGACAAGCTCATTGCGCTTCATTGCATTGACATTTGTTTTGTGCTAAGGCCAAATGGAGTTATTGAAGTATTGAAGTAGCCTAGCTGGTAATCATTTGCTTGGCAGATCTGGATGGATTTATGCTGTGACAGCTGGGATAAAAGGTCAATGAAAGAATTTTCAAACCCAGGGACTGCTGGATGACACATTAAGGCATTTAATTACCCAGTCTTCTGGAGTATAGAGACTAAGTTCTAGAATATAAAAGGGACTTGGCTTGACATTCCTTCTATAGGAACAGAATTGCCACTTTCATGCTTCAGTGATCATAACTTGCATAAGGACCCTGAAACAGAATATTTTCTTCAGAGAACATAGCCAAGACTGAAATGTGAGAAATATGCCTGCTGTAGAGATGGGCCCAATAGCTTTGAAATTCAGACCACCAAGCACAAGCCACCTGCAGCTCAGGCATGGCTTTCTTAATTATTCTACAGGCTTACAGGCATTCATTCTTGATACCTCAGACTCCAAAGCACTTGATAATGAATAAATTATCTTCCAGTGCAGTAAAATAATGTACAATGCCTTCGGAAATGCCTTTTTCCACATTTTGTTGTGTTACAGCCTGAATTTAAAATGGATTAAATGTAGATTTTTTTGTCACTGGCCTATACACAATACCCCATAATGTCAAAGTGGAATTACAGTACCAGTCAAAAGTTTAGACACACTTACTCATTCAAGGGTTTTTCTTTATTTTTACTATGTTCTACATTGTAGAATAATAGTGAAGACATCAACACTATGAAATAACACATATGGAATCATGTAATAACCAAAAAAGTGTTAAACAAATCAAAATATATTTTATATTTGAGATTCTTCAAAGTAGCCACCCTTTGCCTTGATGACAGCTTTGCACACTCTTGGCATTCTCTCAACAAGCTTCATGAGGAATGCTTTTCCAACAGTCGTGAAGGAGTTCCCACATATGCTGAGCACTTGTTGGCTGCTTTTACTTCACTCTGCGGTCCAACTCATCCCAAACCATCTCAATTGGGTTGAGGTTGGGTGATTGTGGAGGCCTGGTCATCTGATGTAGTGCTCCATCACTCTCCATCTTGGTCAAATAGCCCTTACACAGCCTGGAGGTGAGTTTTGGGTCATTGCCTGTTGAAAAACAAATGATGATTCTCTGGTTAATCATATTGACATATACGACAGCGTGTTTGGATTGACATGTACGACAGCATGTTCCAGTTCCCACCAATATCCAGCAACTTCTCACAGCCATTGAAGAGGAGTGGGTTAACATTCCACAGCCCACAATCAATAGCCGGATCAATTATACACAAAGGAGATGTGTCCCACTGCAAATGGTCGACACACCAGATACCGACTGGTTTTCTGATCCATGCCCCTACCTTTTTTTAAGGTATCTGTGACCAACAGATACATATCTGTATTCCCAGTCGGGTGAAATATATAGATTAGGGCCAAATGAATTTATTTCAATTGCCTGATTTATTTTTATGAACCGTACCTCAGTAAAATCTTTGAAATTGTCGCATGTGCTTATATTATTGTTCAGTGTTCAGTGAATTTTTCACCCACTAGGGGACTTGTGAGTGGAGTTGCCATGGTATTACCATTGTTTTGGTCGAGTTCTATTGATGTCTTTACCACATCTACAGACTATTTCTATCTGAATGTTCCAAAATGTTGTGTCCTAATAATAAATAGGTGAAAATAAATGGATAACACGTTTTCCATTCATTTGTCTTCCATTATCACAGACAAATTAACACAAAATCTAGCCTACACTAGCCTAAGAGTTTATTTTGCACGGTGCATGTATTGGTCCAGTTATGCGTAATATTCTTTGATGAAACCACACCAGGGATAGGATGGTGTGTAGTAAAACCTACTATGGGGTCGAGTGTGCAGTGGACACAACACAGACAACAAAGTTTGCAGTTTATTACAGCCAGAATTAATAGCAGAGCTGAATATGTCCCTCTTCAGGGGAAAGAGTAGGGTCTTGCCCCGTAGGGGCGCAATAACTGGCTTTGACAGTAACACAGGCCCATATGTTTACATTAGTTTCTCAACCCATATGATTTTGCTACACAACCCATGTCATTAAGTTATTTGTACAGCCCATATAAATATACTAGTTATACCTAAACACTTTCCCTACCTGTCAATGCCTATCACACCGTTCTCTACTTGCAACCCTACTTGCAACTCAAAGACAAACTAAACAAAAGGGAACAAAGAATAGCACTTCAAATATTAGATGTTGAATATCTGTCACGCCTACTCTCTCTCTCTCTCTCCCGCTCCGGCACTCGACTTCGCCGGTTTACTAACCACCGGTTCTGGCAAACCATCATTACGCACACCTGGTAACCATCATTACGAACACCTGCGCCCCATCATTATCCACACCAGGACTTCATCACAACCTTGATTACTTCCCCTTCCTCTGTAGCCTCACTCATCAGGCAGTATTTGTTATGTTTTCTTGTCCAGAAGCTTCTCTTGTTTTGTATCTCTCCATGTTCGTTATTACTACACTCACCAACTGCACCTGCTTCCTGACTCCCTGCATCTCCATTACAGAATACTGCCTCAACAAATGGAAGCAGCAGGTAATCAAGACATGTCCCAGATGGTCGGCGAACAGGGACACCTACTTCTCCAACACCACGACCAGCTAGTGCAACTGGGGATGGCTATGGATGAGGTCCTTCAAGTTCTTCAACATCTCAACATTACCCGAGGATCGTCACCTCCAGCTAGTAGAGGATTCTCTACCACGAGTCGACCCAGTGAGCCAGCACCCCAACCCATCCAGCAGTCTGCCCAGGTCAGCGGTGCCCGATTGTCCCTCCCGGACAAATATGACGGGACTCCATCTAAATGCCGTGGCTTCCTACTCCAGTGATCCCTCTATTTCGCCCATCAGATGGGAGCACCCACCACCGAGAGGTACAAGGTTTCCATGGTTATTTCCCTGCTGCGTTCCTATGAGAGGTTCATGGCGTTGTTCAGGGGGGTCTTCGATCATCCATCAGAGGGCAGAGAGCGTGGTGAATGCGTACTCCAACTACGGCAGGAAGACCAGACTGCTGTGGAGTACGCCCTCACCTTCCGGACAGTGGCAGCATCCAGCGGGTGTAATGAGCCGGCGCTCCGCACCTTCTTCAGAAGAGGACTGTGCGATGAGGTCCAGACAGAGTTGGCGTGACGAGACGACACCCTCTCTTTGGACACACTCATCGCAATGGCCATCCATCTGGATAACCTCCTAACAGCTGGGGCTCTGTCCCTATTGCGGTCAGGAGTGACACCAGCTTCAACGGGGTCTTCAAAAGTAGAGGGACGGCCCCATAATCATCTGTCTCCTGGGTTAGGCGTGAGTATTCCATCATCATCACTTTCCCCCAAACCCTTTCTAGTATTGATTTCACTAGCTGTCTGTCCCTCATATACTGTTTCTACAGCTCTAGTGGACTCTAGTGCCGAAGGGAATTTTATTGACCAGGCCCTTGCCTCCTCCATGAACATTACTTCATACCTGCTCTCCTTTCCGGTTCAAGTGTTGGATAGTCGACCACTGGGATCCAGGACTATCACACACATCACAGCACCACTCTCTCTGTGGAGTCCATACATCAGAAAGCCTTCCCTTGCTCATCAGTGCACCCGTACACAAGATCATCCTCGGCCTCCCATGGCTCCAACGTCATGATCCCACCATTTCATGGTCGAGGATGACAATCACGGACTGGGCACCCGAATGCCGGAGTACGTGCTTTCCCTTCCCCTGTGGTTCCACGTCGGTCGAGGGTCCTGTGGTGGACCTTCAGCCCAACATCCCAGAGGTATACCAAGACCTGAGGGAGGTTTTCTCCTGTCTCCATCCTCATCGCCCCTGGAACTGTGCCATCAACCTTCTTACAGGCTCTGTGCCTCCGCATCTACCCTCTGTTGGTGGGTGAAGCAAAGGCTATGGAGGAGTACATCCATGAGGCTCTCCAACGAGGTTTAATTCGCACGTCCACTTTCTTCTTCTTTGTGGCCAAGAAGGATGGAGGGTTACGGCCGTGCATTGATTACAGAGGTCTCAATTCCATCGCCACAAAGTACTGCTACCCTCTCCCGTTGGTACCAGCCGCGATCAAACAACAGTGCAGGGCCCGGTTCTTTACCAAATTGGACCTGCAGAGTGCCTACAATCTTATCCGGGAGGGGGATGAATGGAAAACAACTTTCAGCACGATGTCTGGTAAATACGAGTACTTTGTGATGCTTTATGGATTAGCCAATGCTCCGTCAGTGTTCCAGGCATTCGATAACGAGGTGTTCCGGGACATGCCAGGTGGTCATGTATATCCTGTACTACTCGGCTACCTTTGAGGATGACATCGCTCACGTCCACGTAGTCCTGGAACACCTAATGGTATTCACCTGGAACACCTAAGTGCAAATTCCATTAGGAGGCTGTCTCATTTTTGTGTTACCAGATCGGCCCACAAAGAGTGATGATGGATGATAAGAAGGTCGATGCTGTCAGGCCATGGCCAGTCCCAACCACCATAGAGGGGTTACAACGATTTTGGGGGTTTGTCGCCGCTACCGCCGCTTCATTAAGAATTTTAGATCTATCGCCTCTCCTCTCACCTCTTTCCACAAGGGTGGCCTTGCGCCTACTGAAGGGATGTTTCACCTCCACCCCGTTGCTCAAAACACCCAGATCCGACGCTACCCTTCATGGTGGAGGTGGGCACTTCAGAAGTGGGTGTGGGGGCTGTCCTGTCCCAACGACAAGGTAATCCACAGAAATTGTATTAATGTGCATATTACTTAAAGAAATTGTCTCTGCAGAGAGGCACTATTATGTTGGCAATCGGGAGCTCCTGGCAGTGAAGTTGGCATTAGAGGAGTGGTTCAAAGAACATACAAACCGATGCCCTGTCCCGTCTCTACGATTCAGGAGAGGTTACTGTCTTGAAGGCACCCATAATTCCGCCCTTTTGAGTCGTAGCCCCCGTGCTCTCGGATGTAGATGTGGACATTCGCCAGGCCCTGGAGAGGGAACCCTCACCTGCTACCTGTCCTCCTGAGTGCACCTACGTTCCCTCAGGGATAAGGGATCGGCTGTTGACCTTGGCGCACACAGCTGTCATTGCTGGACATCCAGGTATCACCTGCACTATTCAACCCATCTCTGAAAAGTACTGGTGGCCCACCTTGACGTTGCGCGCTATGCCAACTCCTGTTCCGTATGTGCCCTTAATAAATCTTCCCGGCACGCTCCAGCAGGGAAACTCCTTCCCATTCCCATGCCTCAGATCTCCCTTCCTCTGATGGTTTCACCACCATTTTGGTGGTTGTGGACAGATTCTCTAAATCCTGCCATTTTATCCCTCTCTCTGGTCTCCCTACCGTTCTCCATGTCGCTCAGGCACTGTTCCATCAGGTCTTCCGGCTGACCGTGGCCCTCACTACACGTCACGGGTTTAGAAAGCCTTCATTGAGAAGCTGGGGGTCACGGTCAACCTCACTTCCGGGTACCGGCCTCATTCTAACGGGCAGGTGGAGAGGATGAACCAGGAGCTGGGGAGGTTGGGACCGGCTGGGGGATTGGGCCCAATTCCTTCCCTGGGCAGAGTACACCCAGAATTCATTGTGTCACTCCTCCACCGGGCTGATTCCCTTCCATTGTGTTCTGGGATATCAGCTAGCCTTGGCTCCGTGGACCTTGAGCCAGACCGATGCTCCTGCCATGGACGAGTGGATCAGAAGAGGTTTGGAACGATGCCCACGTGAGACTCCAGCGCACTATCTGCCGCCAGAAGGAGCAGGCGGATTGCCACTGCAGTGAGGCTCCCATCTTCCATCCTGGTGAACGCGTCTGGCTCTCCACCAGGAACCTCCCACAGCGCCTGACTTTAAGAAGCAGAACCCCCAGTTCGTGTGGCTGTTCAAGGTCCTCTGAAGGATCAAAGAGGTGACATAATAAATTCTCCATTTGCATTCTAGTTGTGCGCCTTGTGCGTGTTTGGTTATTGAACTGGTGATGTGGAAACTCCACACCCTTGAGCCTGCTACAATATATTATATATATATACACACACTTCCGTTCAAAAGTTTGGGGTCAATTAGAAATGTCCTTGTATTTGAAAGAAAAGCAATTTTTTTGCCCATTAAAATTACATCAAATTGATCAGAAACAGTATAGGCATTGTTAATGTTGTAAATGACTATTGTAGCTGGAAACTGCTGATTTTGAATGGAATATCTACATAGGCGTATAGAGGCCCATTATCAGCAACCATCGAGACTCTTGTGTTCCAATGGCACGTTGTGTTAGCTATTAGCGATTACAGACTCAAAATGGCCAGAAACAAAGATCTTTCTTCTGGAACTCATCAGTCTATTCTTGTTCTGAGAAATTAAGGCTATTCCATGCGAGAAATTGCCAAGAAACTGAAGATCTCGCACAACGCTGTGTACTACTCCCTTCACAGAACAGCGCAAACTGGCTCTAACCAGAATAGAAAGAGGAGTGGGAGGCCCGGTGCACAAGTGAGCAAGATGACAAGTACATTAGAGTGTCTAGTTTGAGAAACAGATGCCTCACAAGTTCTCTACTGGCAGTTTCATTAACCTCTTTGGGCTAGATGTGCTGCTAGCGATCCACCTCGACAACATCCGGTGAAATTGCAGAGCGCAAAATTCAAAATACAAAAATCGTAATATTAAACATTCATGAAAATACAAGTGTCAAACATCATTTAAAAGCTTAACCTCTTGTTAATCCAGCCGCTTTGTCAGATTTCAAAAAGGCTTTATGGTGAAAGCATACCATGCGATTATCTGAGGACAGCGCCCCGCGTACAAAAGCATTAAAAACATTTACCAAACCAGTGGAGGCGTCACAAAAGTCCGAAATAGCGATAAAATAAATCCCTTACCTTTGAAGATCTTCCTCTGTTTCCAATCCCAAGGGTCCCAGCTACATAACAAATTGTCATTTTGTTTGATAAAGTCCTTCTTTATATCCCCAAAAAGTCAGTTTAGTTGGCGCACTTGATTCAGCAATCCACCTGTTCCACTCGTTCAAAATGCATACAAAGGAATCCCAAAAGTTACCAATAATCTTCGCCCAAACAACGTTTCTAATCAATCGTCAGGTACCCTAATATGTAAATAAACGATCCAATTTAAGACGGAGAATAATGTGTTGAATACCGGAGATAAATAACGAAGTGCGCGCCCTCATCCACGCGCACCACAACACTACAGTCAAAATGAGAGCCACCTTGAAAAACTACAAATTCTAAAACAAGCCTGAAACCCTTTCTAAAGACTGTTGACATCTAGTGGAAGCCATGGGAACTGCAATTTGGGAGGATTTCCTTTGATTTTCCAATAGACAGGCATTTCAATGGGGGGTCACCTCAACAACAGAAAAATCCGGATGGATTCTCCTCGGGTTTTTGCCCGCCATATCAGTTCTGTTATACTCACAGACATTATTTTAATAGTTTTAGAAACTTCCGAGTGTTTTCTATCCAATACTACCAATTATATGCTTCTGGGCCTGAGTAACAGGCAGTTTACTTTGGGCATGTCAGTCATCCGAACTTCCGAATACTGCCCCTTATCCCTAAGAAGTTTTTAAATAGTACCTGCAAAACACCAGTCTCAACATCAACAGTGAAGTGGCAACTCCGGGATGCTGGCCTTCTAGGCAGAATTCCTATTGTCCAGTGTCTGTGTTATTTTTGCCCATCTTATTCTTTTCTTTTTATTGGCCAGTCTGAGATATGGCTTTTTCTTTGTCTCTTGACCTAAGAGTTGAGGAGAGACTGACTGCATCACTTCTTCATTTTATAAGAAACATTCATGTGTTGAAAATCCCAAATTGTTTGCATAGTCAACTTACACACAGCTCTGACACACACACTTACCCCACCAGACATGCCACCAGGGGTATTTTCACAGTCCCCAACTCTGCCTAGAAGGCCAGCATCCCAGAGTCGCCTCTGCACTGTTGATGTTGAGACTGGTGTTTTGTGGGGTAAGTGTTTTGTGGGGTAACACCATTCTGTATACATATGTCTCCTCTTTGGACACTGTGTTAACTTCTTATGGCTGAAGGGGCAGTATTGAGTAGCTTGGATGAAAGGTGCACAGAGGTGCCCAGAGTAAACGGCCTGCTCCTATCTCATAGTTGCTAATATATGCATATTATTATTAGTATTGGATAGAAAACGCTCTGAAGTTTTTAAACTGTTTGAATTATGTCTGTGAGTATAACAGAACTCATATGGCAGGCAAAAATCTGAGAAGTTCCACTTCCTGTTTGGATATTTTCTGGGGGTGCCAGATTTTCAACCAAGCTCTCATTGAAAATACAGAGAGATATGGATGGGTTTTCACTTCCTACGGCTTCCACTATATTGTCAACAGTCAATAGAACTTTTGTCTGATGACTCTAATGTGATGGGGGGCCGAAGGAGACAGGAATGAGTAATCACTTCCATGAGGTGCCCACGCATTGAACTGGCGCGTTCACGTGAGAGTGAGCTCCGTTCCATCGGTCAATTGAAGTCGATGTAATTCTCCGGTTGGAACGTTATTCAAGATGTATGTTAACAACATTCTAAAGATTGATTCAGTACATCGTTTGACATGTTTCTACTGACTGTAACGGAACTTTTGGACATTTCGTCACGTTATAGTGGACGCACTTTGAGACTTTGGTTAGGGCGTTTGGTAAACAATTCGAAAGTAGCTAATTGGACATAAATAACGGACATTACCGAACAAATCAAGCATTTATTGTGGACCTGGGATTCCTAGGACTGCATTCTGATGAAGTTCATCAAAGATAAGGAAACATTTATCATGTATTTTCTGGTTTCTGTTGAGTCCAACATGGCGGCTAATTTGGCTATTGTTCTGAGCTCCGTCTCAGATTATTGCATGGTTTATTTTTCCGTAAAGTTTTTTTGAAATCTGACACAGCGGTTGCATTAAGGAGTGGTATATCTATAATTCCATGTGTATAACTTGTATTATCATCTACATTTATGATGAGTATTTCTGTTGAAACGATGTGGCTATGCAAAATCACTTGATGTTTTTGCAACTAGTGAATCTAATGCGCCAATGTAAACTCAGATTTTTTGATATAAATATGAACTTTATCAAACAAAACATGCATGTATTGTGTAACATGAAGTCCTATGACTGTCATCTGATGAAGATAATCAAAGGTTAGTGATTAATTTTATCTCTATTTCTGGTTTTTGTGAAAGCTATCTTTCGCTGGAAAAATGGCTGTGCTTATTGTCGTTTTGTGGTGACCTAACATAATCGTTTGTAGTGCTTTCGCTGAAAAGCATATTTGAAATCGGACACTTTGGTGGGATTAACAACAAGATTACCTTTAAAATGATATAAGACACATGAATGTCTGAGGAATTTTAATTATGAGATTGCTGTTGTTTGAATTTGGCGCCCTGCACTATCACTGGCTGTTGTCATATCGATCCCGGTAGCGGGATTGCAGCCATAAGAAGTTTTAACTAACCTCCAAAAGAGCTTCAATACCATACAACACTCCTTCCGTGGCCTCCAACTGCTTTTAAAAGCTAGTAAAACAAAATGCATGCTTATCAAACGATCGCTGCCCGCACCCGCCCGCCTGACTAGCATCACTACTCTGGACGGTTCTGACTTAGAATATGTGGACAACTATAAATACCTATGTGTCTGGCTAGACTGTAAACTCTCCTTCCAGACTCACATTAACTTCTCTGCGCTACGGATCCCTTTAGCGGGATCATTTTCCTAAACAACCGCTGAATTGCAGGGCGCAAAATATTACTAAAAATATTTATAATCATGCAATCACAAGTGAAATATACCAAAACACAGCTTAGCTTGTTGTTAATCCACCTATCGTGTCAGATTTTGAAAATATGCTTTGCAGCTAAAGCAATCCTAGCTTTTGTGAGTGTATCAATCAATGCTAGAACAGCTAGCCTCATATTATCATGGTCACGAAAGTCAGAAAAGCAATAAAATTAATCGCTTACCTTTGATAATCTTCGAATGTTTGCACTCACGAGACTCCCAGTTACACAATAAATGTTATTTTTGTTCGATAAATATTACTTTTATAACAAAAAAACGCCACTTGGGTTGCGAGTTATGTTCAGAAAACCAAAGCCTCGTTCCGCTCGACGAAAATTCCAAAAAGTATCCGTAATGTTCGTAGAAACATGTCAAATGTTTTTTTATAATCAATCCCCAGGTTGTTTTTAACAAACATAATCGATAATATTTCAACCGGACCGTAACCTATTCAATAAAAGAGAGAAAGAAAATGGAGAGTTACCACTCTCGCGCGCAGGAACTAATCAAAGGACACCTGACTCGTTTTGAAGCCTGAGGAAGCCTGAGGAAGCCATTGGAAAAGGCCTGAGGAAGCCATTGGAAAAGGAATCTGGTTGATACCCCTTTAAATGGAAGAAAGACGGGCAAGGCAACACAGATATATATATATATTTTTTAAATCACTTCCGGGTTAGATTTCCTCAGGTTTTCGCCTGCAGAATCAGTTTTGTTATACTCACAGACAATATTTTGACAGTTTTGGAAACTTTGGAGTGTTTTCTATCCTAATCTGTAAATTATATGCATATTCTACGATCTGGACCTGAGAAATAGTCCGTTTACCTTGGGAACGTTATTTAAAAAAAAAAAATCTGACCCCTAGCGTCAAGAGGTTAAGCATTTCCAATCCAAATTTAAATCTAGAATCGTCTTCCTATTTTGCAACAAAGCCTCCTTCATTCATGCTGCCAAACATACCCTCGTAAAACTGACTATCCTACCGATCCTTGACTTCGGCGATGTCATTTACAAAATAGCCTCCAAAACTCTACTCAGCAAATTGGATGCATTCTATCACAGTGCCATCCGTTTTGTCACCAAAGCCCCATATACTACCCACCACTGCAACCTGCATGCTTTCATTGACTGGTCCTTGCTACATATTCGTGGCCAAATACACTGGCTCCAGGTCATCTATAAGTCTTTGCTAGATAAAGCTCCGCCTTATCTCAGCTCCCTTGTCAACATAGCAACACCCACCCGTAGCATGCACTCCAGCAGGTATATTTCACTGGTCATCCCCAAAGCCAACACCTCCTTTGGCCGCCTTTCCTTCCAGTTCTCTGCTGCCAATGACTGGAACGAGTTGCAAAAATCACTGAAGTTGGAGACTTATATCTCCCTCATTAACTTTAAGCGTCAGCTGTCAAAGCAGCTTACCGATCGCTGCAGCTGTACACAGCCCATCTGTAAATAGCCCATCCAACCAACTCCCTACCTCATCTCCATATTTGTTTTTGTTTTTCTGCTCATTTGCACACCAGTATTTCTACTTGCACATCCTCATCTGCTCATATATCACTACAGTGTAAATTGCAAAAGTTTAATTACTTCGCCACTATTGGCCTATTTATTGCCTTTCCTCCTTACTTCACACACTGTATACAGATTTTTCTATTGTGTTATTGACTGTACGTTTGTTTATCCCATGTGTAACGCTGTTTTTTTTATCACACAGAAGTTATGTAGAAAGCTAAGGTTACAACAGTGACTGCCATGTATGTTTCCCCGTTGCTTTGAATGTTAAAAATCATAGCATAAGAACACGTTTAAAGCCTCAAAGGGTAAGATTATCCAACTTTCAATACAAGCCCTTTTGGGCTAACCACAGCAGTCAACTAGCTAGCTAGGTGGCTGTTTAGCTTTCTAGCACATTCACTCATTTGTTTCTAAACAATTAACAAGTTATTTATTTATTTCCGATGAGTCCAAATTTGAGGTTTTTGCTTCCAACCGCCGTGTCTTTGTGAGACACAGAGTAGGTGAACAGATGATCTCTGCATGTGTGGTGTGGGGGTGCTTTGCTGGTGACACTGTCAGTGATTTATTTAGAATTCAAAGCACACTTAACCAGCATGGCTACCACAGCATTCTGCAGCGATAAGCCATCCATTTGATTTGCACTTAGTGGGACTATCATTTGTTTTTGAACAGGACAATGACGCAAAACACATCTCCAGGCTGTGTAAGGGCTATTTGACCAAGAAGGAGAGTGATGGAGTGTTGCATCAGATGACCTGGCTTCCATAATCACTCGACCTCAACCAAATTCAGATGGTTTGGGATGAGTCGGACCACGGAGTGAAGGAAAAGCAGCCAACAAGTGCTCAACATATGTGGGAACTCCTTCAAGACTGTTGGAAAAGCATTCCAGGTGAAGCTGAATGAGAGAATGCCAAGAGTGTGAAAAGCTGTCAAGGAAAACGGTGGCTACTTTGAAGAATATATTTTAATCTAAAAATATATTTGATTTGTTAAACACTTTTTTGGTTACTACATGATTCCATATGTGTTATTTCATCATTTTGATGTCTTCCCTATTTTTCTACAATGTGGAAAATTGTAAAAATAAAGCAAAACCCTTGAATGAGTAGGTGTGTCCAAACGTTTGACTGGTACTCTATATATCCGATTCCATGTGCATTGTGGCTGTTCAGACCGCAAGAAAAAGAACAGATTAAAAAAATTGTATGAACAAGGCTTTAGACAGGCTTTTTTCCCCACCAATTGGTCTTTTTACCAATCACATCAGATCTTTTCACGTCAGATCTTTTTCAGAGCTGATCTGATATGTCAAAAGGTCAATTAGTGAAAAAAAATATGAGAATTACCCTGCCTGTCTAAACACAGCCTTAATAGCCTCCTTCCACGGTTGGATTCATTGACTCTCCCCTTTAACTACCCCTAATTGACAAATGTTTTTCTTCCCAGCCAAATACATGTGCACACAGCCAGACATTGATTTGTTGACAGCTTGTGTCAACTCCAGAACATTTCTTAGGATTTTCTACATGCAGTAACCCAAGAGCAGGATAATGCTGTAAATACCGGTAAAAGCACAGTGCCACCATTTCTGCACCAAAAGGCAGGGCCCTATACACTGAGTGTACAAAACATTATGCTCTATAGTAGTAAGTGCCAGGCGCACCGGTTTGAGTGTGTCAAGAACTGCAATACTGCTGGGTTTTTCACACTCAACAGTTTCCCATGTCTATCAAGAATGGTCCACCACCCAAAGGACATCCAGCCAACGACACATGGGCCAGCATCCCAGTGGAAAGCTTTCGACACGTTGAGTCCATGCCCGGACGAATTGAGGCTGTTCTGTGGTCAAAGCGGGTTGCAACTCAATATATGTTCCTAATGTTTTGTACAGTCAGTGTACATGATTTACCTTAAAGTGATTGCCTTTAAAAAGCAACTTCTCTTTTTGAAAATGGCCTAAATGGCATCGATATGAGAAAGAAACAGTTATTCTAGTGTCAAAATTGACTAGAATGTGTAAATAGGGGAATTTTGGTCATTAAGTCAGTCTCGTCCAAAACTGAGATTTGCAAGATGATAGGAACAAATTGTATGTCACGGAAAGAAGAGCACTGTAACAGTTTTCCTTGAGTTGGGTTTATCTTAATCGTGTCCACAGCTGGCAGCACCCAAGTAATCATCAATTCGAAGCGCAGCTGCACCTGGCCCGATCATAATGTCCATAGTCAATTTGGTTTGAAATTCGATATCCCTATGGGGCTAGTTAGGGACCATCAGTCAATTACACAATTCCCATGGGGCTGGTTTGTGCTTAGTGGAACTATCATTTGTTTTTCAACAGGACAATGACCCAACACACTTCCAGGCTGCATAAGGGCTATTTGACCAAGAAGGAGAGTGATGGAGTGCTGCATCAGATGACCTAGCCTCCACAAGCTCAACCCAATTGAGATGGTTTGGGATGAATTGGACCGCAGAGTGAAGGAAAAGCAGTCAACAAGTGCTCAGCATATGTGGGAACTCCTTCAAGACTGTTGGAAAAGCATTCCTCCTGAAACTGGTTGAGAGAATGCCAAAAGTGTTCAAAGCTGTCATCAAGGCAAAGGGTGGCTACTTTGAAGAATCTCAAATATACCATTTTTTTTATTTGTTGAACACTTTTTTGGTTACTACCTGATTCCATATGTAATATTTCATAGTTTCAATGTCTTCACTATTATTTTACAATGTAGAAAATAGTAAAATAAAGAATGAGTAGGTATGTCCAAACTTTTGACTGGTACTGTACACGGACCGTTTTTCTAAATTTTCGCTTAAAATGACAAATCTAACTGCCTGTAGCTCAGGACCTGAAGCAAGGATATGCATATTCTTGTTACCATTTGAGAGGAAACACTGAAGTTTGTGGAAAGGCTTTTCTTTTGAAAAATGAACAAGTAGTTGGAAGAACTACAAGGTGTCTCTCATTAGAAAAGTGGTCTTGTTGGCGCGTGAATGAGATTCGTGCCACTTGGCTAGTGTGCTTGCTAAATCGAGAGGGAAAGAGGCCGTTCTAAAACCAAACAACGATTGTTCTGGACAAAGGACCCCTTGTACAACATTCTGATGAAAGATCAGCAAAAGTAGGAAACATTTTATGATGCTATTTCATATATCTGTCGTACATGTGAACTAGTCGTCGGCGCCCAGCTTTTGGGTACTCTTTTGGGTACTCTAGCTATACCGAAGCTAGATGTCGTAATGAAGTTATTTTTAGAATTCTAACACGGCGATTTCATTAAGAACTAATGGATCTATCATTTCCTATACAACATTTATTTTTTAGTTATGTTTATGAATAGCTATTTGGTCAGAATATGTGTGTCAGAAAAAGTGTCAGAAAAATATCCGGACGTTGTGGGAAAAAGTAGCTACGATAGCACAATGTATAACCACTGATTTCAGCTCTAAATATGCACATTTTCGAACAAAACATAAGTGTATGTATAACCTGATGTTATAGGACTGTCATCTGATGAAGAATATCAAGGTTAGTCAAAAATTATATATCTTTTACTGGTTTGTTACGATCGCTAACTTTTACTGCTGGGAAATGGCTTGTGTTTTTGGCTATTGTGGTAAGCTAATATAACGCTATATTGTGTTTTCGCTGTAAAACACTTAATAAATCGGAAATATTGGCTGGAATCACAAGATGCCTGTCTTTCATTTGCTGTACACTATGTATTTTTCAGAAATGTTTTATGATGAGTATTTAGGTATTTGGCGTTGGTGTCTGTAATTATTCTGTCTGCTTTCGGTGCAATTTCTGATTGTAGCTGCAATGTAAACTATGATTTATACCTGAAATATGCACATTTTTCGAACAAAACATAGATTTATTGAATAACATGTTATAAGACTGTCATCTGATGAAGTTGTTTCTTGGTTAGTTTGGTTGGCTCTTGGTTAGTTAGGTTGGCTTTGTGCATGCTACCTGTGCTGTGAAAAATGTCTGTCCTTTTTTGTATTTGGTGGTGAGCTAACATAAATATACGTGCTGTTTTCGCTGTAAAACATTTTAAAAATCGGACATGTTGGCTGGATTCACAAGATGTGTACCTTTCATATGCTGTTTTGGACTTGTTAATGTGTGAAAAAATATCTTTTGAATTTCGCGCCCTGCACTTGAGCTGGCTGTTGTCATAAGTGTACCGACACCGGGCTGCAGCCATAAGAAGTTAAAGCGAGACCGCACTGAGATTAATGGCGGAATATGAGTTTAACATTTTTCAACAGAACAACGAATTAACATCATATATAGTTCTTACTATTTGATGAGCTTCCATCAGAATCTTGGGCAAGTTGTCCTTTGTCCAAAAGAATCGTTGCTCGGTTGTAGAATGTAGTCTTCAACGTTGGAATTAGCAGTAAACATTAGCCATGTGGCAAAGACGTGTCCAACTCACTAAAACGCAGCATAAATAAATATCCGAAAATCGCAATATAATGATATAAACTGATATAACTCGGTTTAAAATAACAACATTATGATGTCTTTAACACCTATATCGAATAAAAACAGAGCCGGATATATCTAAGGGCTATAACGGGAGCTTTCTAGAACGACATCAAGAGCTCCTTTTTGCGTCAGGGCGAAGAGCAGAAAGGGGGAACCCCACGTTGCCAGCCCATTTATAAGCTCTCAGATCTGCCCAGCAACTCCATTTCAATTCTCACTATTCGCTGACATCCAGGGGAAGGCGTATGCAGTGCATCTCAACCAATAGAAGACAGGCAAATTAATAAACCGACCTCAGAACAGCCAGCAGAATTCAGCATTCTCACATCCTCATAGGAAAATTGCTCTAACTCCAGTTCTGTTTTACTCACAGATATAATTCGGTTTTAGAAACTAGAGAGTGTTTTCTATCCAATAGTAATAATAATATGCATATTGTACGAGCAAGAATTGAGTACGAGGCCGTTCAAATTGGGCACTATTTTCCCCCAAAGTGAAAACAGCGCCCTCTGTCCTCAACAGGTTATCAAGAAGTTAAGATTTTAAATGATGTATGACACTTGTATTTTCATGAATGTTTAATATTACGATTTTTGTGCTCAGTGCTCTCTCCCTCTTTCTCTCTCTGTGTGTGTGTGTGTGATTGTGTGGGCAGAGACAGGTGTGCTGGAGGCAGAGCAGATCCCCACCAGCTGTAACCTGTTCCATAATCAAGACCTCTACAAATATTCAGCCCTGCCACACTTCCACGCTGCCAGATCGTAACCTCTACTCAGTCAGTCTGCGTTTTAGCCGTTTATTCCGGCATAGATCCTGTTTTTGTGTTGTGCCTTATTTCCCTTGCCTGATGCGGTTGCATTGCAGTTCTCCATTGCAGTTCTGTTCGCTCTGACTTTGGTCCCTGTCTCCAGTCCCACGTCTCGTCAGTCCTGCTACCCTGTCCTGGACCCCCCCAATCTACTGCTTCCTTGGATTCCTCTCCGGACCTGGTTACCCAGCCCCAATTTCCCTCGCTCCAGTCACAGCACCTGGCTCCCTGCAACCCGCCTGAGCTTTCCCTGGCCTGCACCCTATCTTCCCCCTGTTTTTCAATAAATACCTTGGTTACCTTATCCCAGTCTCCTCGTCTGAGTCGGCTCTTGGGTTCACCTGCTCCGCTCCGCGTAACAATATTACTATGTATCTTCACCCTAAATCCATTACATGTTATATTACATCTAATACTATTCAATTGTTAAATTTAATAGGTTGTACTTTAGCTTACTGTAGCATTGAGTAGAAACCAGTATAACAAAGTTGTACACTGTCTGGCCTCCCTCTGCAGTACACCTACACATGCAGCCAAACAAATAAAAGAATGGTGTAAAAAGAGCAAGAGTCATTCTTCAGTTCTGTCCTTGTCCTTGAATGAAAGCCCAGTCCCCCCCTCCAGTCGTTTTCACGGGACAAATTAGAATAGCAGCAAAGACAATGGACTTGATGGATTGAGTCACCTATCACAAGCTAATGCCCTAATTACAATGATTGCACAAATCAAACTGATTGGATAATGACAGTAGGGCTTTTACTCTGCCAGTCATTCTATTGTTTTGAGAACCTCTTTGGGGGTAGAGACATCTTATCCTGGGCTACACAGTTGTTGTGATTCATGGGATAATTGAGGCTATTTGTTGAGTTTATTATTTTATGCTATTGTAATATGCTTACTGGAAATCAGTTAGCACTGTACGCCTACTTTGATATTCACAACACCTCTGCCAAAGCCTGTCCCTATCCAGAAAGTCCACAATCTGTTATATTTACAGCTTAGTCTTTTAGCAGATGCTCTTATCCAGAGCAACCGACATACTTACAATGCATACATTTTTTTAATTTTCTCATACTAGTCCCCCATGGGAAGCAAACCCACAACCTTGGAGTTTCAAGCACCATGCTCTACCAACTGAACCACACAATCCTTTGTGTTGGTTTTAAATCCCCAGACACCTCAACATACTGTACATTATCACATACTGCAACTGTTCCTGATGACTCCTAACCGGAACCCTTTGATAAACCGTTAAGAGGGTCCGCATGTTGAGCTTGGGGAACGAGTCTCTCAATTGTTTAATGGTTTGTTATTAATGTTATTATACTATTCCTGTGTACAGTAGTTACCTGTGAGAAAATGTGATTTGGTATATAGATTGAACCAGACCGTGGTGTTTGAGTGGCTTTTGCTCATGTCATATGTGTCAAAGCATTTGTCCAACTAATTTTGGACCAGTTCACTGGCTTTATGTTGAGGTAAAATGGAGTTGAATGTTGGCTTTCCATTGTGAAAGCTGGGATAAAATAAGTTAAATAATTTTCACATCACTTTTAATAACGATACACTAGGGCAGGGTTCCCCAATAGGCAGCGATTTCATTTGGCCCCCTGAGTTTTCTGAGGGCAATTGGGGACTCCTGCACTAGGTCCTAGACAGTACTCTCAACTGTAGAGTTATTCATGTGTTGAAGAGATAGCGTTGAGAGTGGTACACACCGAATTATCCAATAATAGTTTCAATTGGGAGCAAAAAGTATGAATGAATTTCAATAACTTTTATCACTCTGCTTACATAGACCATTTCATTGAATAACTACATTAGTTTTTTTTCAATCACTTTGGTGCAATTTTCACAAGTATGTGGTACATTTTCACAACTCTAAGCACAAAACTGAAAACAGATATTTAAAATGGCTCATGTTTCAAAACTCTAAACATTTTAATTGACTAAGTCACTTGTTCACTGCAGCAAATTAATCTTTCAATTTGGATACATATACAGTCTAAGGTCTTCTAAGGGTGTTCACACTGCTTTACTAAAACTTGCTCAAACCTTTGTAGAGAAGACAATTTGACATTTACCTTTGGCATTTAGAAAGACTGATCTTTCACCCAAGATGTGGTCTCCCATAATACAGTTTTTCAATCATTTTGGCACATTTTTCAAATGTAAGTTGTACATTTTCCAAACTGTAAGTACAAAACTCTAAACTGATAACATGTATAATCCCTGTATCTTATGTTGACAACTTTTGATTGTGCATTCATTGGATTTGAGCACAAGATGAAGCAGATGCTAAACTACAGGACTGCTTTGCTAGCACAGACTGGAATATGTTCCGGGATTCTTCCGATGGCATTGAGGAGTACACCACATCAGTCACTGGCTTTATCAATAAGTGCATCGAGGACGTCGTCCACACAGTGACCGTACGTACATACCCCAACCAGAAGCCATGGGTTACAGGCAACATTCGCACTAAGCTTAAGGGTAGAGCTGCCGCTTTCAAGGAGCGGGACTCTAACCCTGAAGCTTATAATAAATCTCGCTATGTCCCCCGACGAACCATCAAACAGGCAAAGCGTCAATACAGGACTAAGATCGAATCATACTACACCGGCTCTGACGCTCGTTGGATGTGGCAGGGCTTGCAAACTATTACAGACTACAAAGGGAAGCACAGCTGAGAACTGCCCATTGACACCAGATGAGCTAAAAAACTTCTATGCTCGCTTCAAGGCAAGTAACACTGAAACATGCATGAGAGCATCAGCTGTTCCGGATGACTGTGTGATCACGCTCTCCGCAGCCGATGTGAGTAAGACCTTCAAATAGGTCAACATTCACAAGGGCGCAGGGCCAAACGGATTACCAGGACGTGTACTCCGAACATGTGCTGACCAACTGGCAATTGTCTTCAATGACATTTTCAACCTCTCCCTGTCTGAGTCTGTAATACCAACATGTTTCAAGCAGACCACCATAGTCCCTGTGCCCAAGAACACTAAGGTAACCTGCCTAAATGACTACCGAATTATTTGTTAGTCTTATCTCTTACTTTTTTGAGGATATTTTCTTAAAACTGCATTGTTGGTTAAGGGCTTGTAAGTAAGCATTTCACTGTAAGGTTTACACCTGTTGTATTCGGCTCATGTGAGAAATACAATTTTATTTGATTAGATTTTTTGATTTGATCTTTCACACTTGAGTCATTAATACAAAATCAAAGTTTTCCTATCAAAACTCTAAGCACATTTTAATTGACTTAAGTACAACAAACACATTCACAAAGTCACTTGTTCACTGTAGCAAATTACTCTTTCAATTTGGATACATATTCAGTCTAAGATATTCTAAGGGTGTTCACACTGCTTTACTAAAATTGCATTGTGTTATGCTTTGGTAAATAAATCAATGATTTGATTTAACCAGTTTTTGCCCAATGGGTTTGGAGTACTGTATAAAAAAAATCACCACAACACCAAAGCGATTGAAAAAAAATACGGTAAAATGACTTAACAGTGAACCTATCCTTAGCTGATGTATTGGTGACTAAATTAAATGTTCTCATGGTATTTCACAGAAAACGTAAATTTTGCATTAATGACTCAAGTGTGAAAGATGTGCTCAAATCCAATGCATGTATCATCAAAAGTTTTCAACATTAGATAGGGGGATTATAAGTGTTATCAGTTTAGAGTTTTAAATTTACAGTTTTGAAAATCTCAAATTTACATTTGAAAAATGTGTCAAAATGATTGACAAAACTGTATTATGGGAGACCACATCTTGGATGAAAGATCAGTTTTTCTAAATGCCAAAGGTAAATGTCAAATTATCTTCTCTACAAAGGATTGAGCAAGTTGCTACAGCTAAAACAGATAACTATATAACTGCACATAACTAAGACTCAATTAATGCCTCGCTTGGAGTAAATGAACTCATGTGTTGCCATAGGATAGTCCATTAGCTACACTAGAAATGTTAATGAGTATTCAGCCGTATGCAGTTACAGAAATTAATGATGTAAATATGTGCACCCATCTAGTACCGGGTCGGACCCCCCTTTGCATTCAGAACAGCATGAATTCTTCGGGACATGGATTCTACAAGTCGGAAACATTCCAAAGGGATGTTGGTCCATGATAATGCAATGGCATCAGCTGTACACCACCGCCACCAGCCTGTACCATTAACACCAGGCAGGATGGGTCCATGGAGTCATGCTGCTTACGCCAAATCCTGACTCTGCCATCAGCATGACTCAACAAGAACCGGAATTCATCAGACCAGGCAATGTTTTTTATTTTAATGTTTTTTATTTCTCGCACCATTCTCGAGAAACCCTAGACACTGTAGTGTGTGAAAATCCTAGGAGGGTGTCTGTTTCTGAGATACTGGATCCGGATATATACCTGAAAAATGGTGCCGAAAGAGAGGGCAGTATTTTGTTTTATTATGTGTTATTTCTTACATTATTAGGCCAGATTTTTTTATTTTATTACATACAGCCAGGAACAACTTTTGGATATCAGAGCTGCGGTAACTCACCAGCATTACAACCAGGAATACGACTTTCCTGAATTGGATCCTTTGTTCGTATCCCCCAGGGAAATTGAACTGATTCCAGAGGCTGATCCAAAACATCGCCAGCCGGAGAAGAGGTACTCGGAGTGGACATCTAGTCCGACTCAGGAGGCGCGCACACCACCCACCGTTTCCGAGTATATTACTCGCTAATGTACAGTCTCTGGATAATAAAGTTAACGAGCTGAGGGCGAGGATTTCCTTCCAGAGAGACATCAGGGATTGTAACATACTCTGTTTCACGGAAACATGGCTCTCTCGGAATATACTGTCTGAGTCCGAAAAGCTAGTTGGGTTATCATTTCATCGCGCATACAGGAATAAATATCTCTCCAGGAAGAAGAAGGGGGGGATGTATGTTTCATGATTAACTACTCTTGGTGTGATTATGATAACACACAGGAACTCAAGTCATTTTGTTCCCCCGACCGTATTACCTCCCAAGAGGATTCTCTTCAGTTATAGTCACAGCCGTGTATATTCCCCCTCAAGACGATAACAAGACGGCCCTCAAAGAACTTCACTGGACTTTATGCAAACTGGAAACCACATATCCTGAGGCCGCATTTATTGTAGCACTCCCTTCGGCAAATCTGATCATGACTTAATTTTGGTCCTCCATTCCTATAGGGCAGAAACTCAAACAGGAAGTACCCATGCTAAGGACTATTCAATGCTGGTCTGACCATTCAGAATCCAAGCTTCAAGATTTTTTCGATCACGCAGACTGGGATATTTAAATGGGTAGCCTCTGAGAATAACATTGACAAATAAACTGATAAGGTGACTGAGTTTATCAGGAAGTGTATAGGAGATGTTATACCAACTGTGACTATTTAAACCTACCCTAACCAGAAACCGTGGATAGATGGCAGCCTTCCCGCAAAACTGAAAGCGCAAACCATCGCATTTAACCATGGCAAGGTGACTGGGAATATGGCTGAATACAAACAGTGTAGTTATTCCCTCCGCAAGGCAATCAAACAGGCAAAGCGTCAGTATAGAGACAAAGTGGAGTCGCAATTAAACGGCTCAAACACGAGATGTATGTGGCAGGGTCTACAGACAGTGATGGACTACAAAAGGAAATCCAGCCACGTCGCAGACAACAATGTCTTGCTTCCAGACAAGCTAAACACCTTCTTCGCCCACTTTGAGGATAACACAGTGCCACCAAGGCGGCCCGCTACCAAGGACTGTGGGCTCTCCTTCTCTGTGGCCGACGTGAGTAAGACATTAAGCGTGTTAACTCTCCCAAGCCTCGTCCTCAGAGCATGCGCAGATCAGCTGGCCGGAGTGTTTACGGACATATTCAATCTCTCTCTATCCCAGTCTTCTGTCCCCACAAGCTTAAAGATGGCCACCATTGTTCCTGTACCCAAGAAAGCAAAGGTAAGTGAACTAAATTACTATCACCCCGTAGCACACACTTCTGTCATTATGAAGTGCTTTGAGAGACTAGTCAAGGATAATATCACCTCTACCTTACCTTACACCCTTAGACCCACCTCAATTTGCTTACCACCCCAATAGATCCACAGACAAATCACACTGCACACTGCACTATACCATCTGGACAAGATGAATACCTATGTAAGAATGCTGCTTATTAACTGTAGCTCAGCATTCAACACCATAGTACCCTCCAAGCTCATCATTAAGTTTGAGGCCCTGAGTCTGACCCCCGCCCTTTGCAACTGGGTCCTGGACTCCCTGACGGGCTACCCCCAGATGGTGAAGGTAGGAAACACCTACACTTTGCTGATCCTCAACACTGGGGCTCCACAAGGGTGCGTGCTCAGCCCCCTCCTGTACTCTCTGTTTACCCATGACTGCGTGGCCACGCACGCCTCCAACTCAATCATCAAGTTTGCAGACGACACAACAGGAGTTGGCTTGATTATCAACAATGACGAGACAGCCTACAGGGAGGAGGTGAGGGCTCTGAGAGTGTGGTGCCAGGAAAATAACCTCTCACTCAACATGTACAAAACAAAGGAGCTGATCGTGGACTGCAGTGGAGAAGGTGGAAAGATTCAAGTTCCTCGGCGTACACATCACTGACAAACTGAAATGATCCACCCACACAGACAGTGTGATGAAGAAGGCGCAACAGTGCCTCTTCAACCTCAGGAGGCTGAAGAAATTTGTCTTGGCACCTAAAAGTCTCAAACTTTTACAGACGCACAATGGAGAGCATCTTGTCGGGCTGCATCACCGCCTGTTACGGCAACTGCGCGGCACGCAACAGCAGGGCTCCAAGAGGGTAGTGTGGTCTGCCCAACGCTTCACCGGGTGCAAACTACCTGCCCTCCAGGACACCTACACCACCCGATGTCACAGGAAGGTCAAAAAAATCATCAAGGACAACAACCACCCGAGCCACTGCCTGTTCACCCCGCTATCACCCAGAAGGTGAGGTCAGTACATCAAAGCTGGGACAGAAGCTGTTTTTCAGTCTCTCAATCTCAAGGCCATCCTCTTGACGCTAGGGGTCAGATTTTTTTTATTTTAAATAACGTTCCCAAGGTAAACGGACTATTTCTCAGGTCCAGATCGTAGAATATGCATATAATTTACAGATTGGGATAGAAAACACTCCAAAGTTTCCAAAACTGTCAAAATATTGTCTGTGAGTATAACAAAACTGATTCTGCAGGCGAAAACCTGAGGAAATCTAACCCGGAAGTGATTTAAAAAATATATATATATATCTGTGTTGCCTTGCCCGTCTTTCTTCCATTTAAAGGGGTGTCAACCAGATTCCTTTTCCAATGGCTTCCTCAGGCTGTGACCAGGCTTTAGACATAGTTTCAGGCTTTTATTTTGAAAAATGAGCGAGATTTTTCAAAACGAGTCAGGTGTCCTTTGATTAGTTCCTGCGCGCGAGAGTGGTAACTCTCCATTTTCTTTCTCTCTTTTATTGAATAGGTTACGGTCCGGTTGAAATATTATCGATTATGTTTGTTAAAAACAACCTGAGGATTGATTATAAAAAAACATTTGACATGTTTCTACGAACATTACGGATACTTTTTGGAATTTTCGTCAAACGGAACGAGGCTTTGGTTTTCTGAACATAACGCGCAACCCAAATGGCATTTTTTTGTTATAAAGTAATATTTATCGAACAAAAATAACATTTATTGTGTAACTGGGAGTCTCGTGATTGCAAACATCCGAAGATTATCAAAGGTAAGCGATTAATTTTATTGCTTTTCTGACTTTCGTGACCATGCTAATTTGGGGCTAGCTGTTCTAGCATTGATTGATACACTCACAAAAGCTTGGATTGCTTTCGCTGCAAAGCATATTTTCAAAATCTGACACGATAGGTGGATTAACAACAAGCTAAGCTGTGTTTTGGTATATTTCACTTGTGATTGCATGATTATAAATATTTTTTGTAATATTTTGCGCCCTGCAATTCAGCGGTTGTTTAGGAAAATGATCCTGCTAAAGGGATCCGTAGCGCAGAGAAGTTAACTTCTCTAGGATAGGGGGCAGCATTTTCACGTTTGGATGAAAAGCATACCCAAATTCAACTGCCAGCTACTCATCCCAGAAGATATGCATATTATTAGTATATTTGGATAGAAAACACTCTGAAGTTTCTAAAACTGTTTGAATCATGTCTGTGAGTATAACAGAACTTATTTAGCAGGCGAAATCCCGAGGACAAACCATTCAGATGTTTTTTTGTTTGAGGTCACTCTCTTTTCAATGGAATTTCATTGGGAATACAGATTTCTAATTGACCTTCTTGCAGTTCCTACCGCTTCCACTGGATGTCAACAGTCTTTAGAAATTGGTTGAGGTTTTTTCTTTTGTGTAATGAAGAAGTACAGCCATCTTGAACAAGGGTCACTGGAAGTGTACTGTTAGTTAGAGGACCAGAAAGCTAGCTACAGTTTGTTTTAATCCTGTATTGAACACAGATCATCCCGTCTTCAATTTGATCTATTATTTACGTTAAAAAATACTTAAAGTTGTATTACAAAAGTAGTTTGAAATGTTTTGGCAAAGTTTACAGGTAACTTTTGAGATATTTTGTAGTCACGTTGCACAAGTTGGAACAAGTGTTTTTCTGGATCAAACGCGCCAAATAAATGGACATTTTGGATATATATCGACGGAATTAATCGAACAAAAGGACCATTTGTGATGTTTATGGGACATATTGGAGTGCCAACAACAGAAGCTCGTCAAAGGTAAGGCATGAACTATATTTTTATTTCTGCGTTTTGTGTCGCGCCTGCAGGGTTGAAATATGCTTCTCTCTTTGTTTACTATGGTGCTAACTCAGATAATAGCATCGTTTGCTTTCGCCGAAAAGCCTATTTGAATTCTGACACGTTAGCTGGATTCAGAACAAGTGTAGCTTTAATTTGGTGTCTTTCATGTGTGATTTAATGAAAGTTTGATTTTTATAGTAATTTATTTGAATTTGGCGCTCTGCATTTTCTCTGGCTTTTGGCCAAGTGAGACAGTAGCGTCCCGCCTAAACTCAGATTTTTGGATATAAATATGAACTTTACCAAACAAAACATACATGTATTGTGTAACATGAAGTCCTAGGAGTGTCATCTGATGAAGATCATCAAAGGTTAGTGATTCATTTTATCTCTATTTCTGCTTTTTGTTACTCCTCTCTGGCTGGAAAAATGGCTGTGTTTTTCTGTGACTTGGCTCTGACCTAACATAATCGTTTGGTGTGCTTTCGTCGTAAAGCCTATTTGAATTCTGACATGTTGGCTGGATTCACAACAAGTGTAGCTTTAATTTGGTGTCTTTCATGTGTGATTTCATGAAAGTTTGATTTTTATAGTAATTTATTTGAATTTGGCGCTCTGCATTTTTACTGGCTTTTGGCCAAGTGGGACGTTAGCATCCCACATATCCCAGAGATTTTAAATAGCCATCACTAGCACCTTAGAGCAGGGGTGGGCAACTCCAGTCCTCGGGGGCCTGATTGGTGTCACACTTTCTCCATCCGTAGCAAACACAGCTAAGTAATCAAATTGAATTATAAGTTGAAGATCATGATTAGGTGACTATTGGAGTCAGGTGTGTTAGCTGAGGCTAGGGCAAAACTGTGACACCAATCAAGCCCTCAAGGACTGGAATTGCCCATCCCTGCTGCCTATAAACATAGACTTGAAATCGCTGACCACATTAATAATGGAACACCAGTCACTTTAATAATGTTTACATATTTTGCATTACTCATGTTATATGTATATACTGTATTCTATTCTACTGTATCTTAGTCTATGCTGCTCTGACATTGCTCATCCATATATTTATATATTCTTAATTCCATTTCTTTACTTAGATTTGTGTATATTGTTGTGAAATTGTTAGATATTACTGCACTGTTGGAGCTAGAAACACAAGCATTTCGCTATACCCGTAATAACACCTGCTTAATAAAATTTGATTTGATTTGAGTGCCTAGCACAGACGACCATACCACGCTCAAAGTCGCGTAGGTCACTCGTTTTACCCATTCTAACATTCAATCAAACATTAACTGAATGCCTCGATGCCTGTCTGCCTGCTTTATATAGCAAGCCACGACCTGTCTGTAGGAGCGATCCATTTGTGTGTACCTAATAAACTGACCGGTGAGTGTATATTTGTGTTAATAATGTTCTCTAAAGACAGATAAAAGGTGTCATGCTGACTGACTCATTCAGATGTTTTAATGATGACGATACTATATCAAAAATACACCATGATCCAGCTGATGAACATGTTCATTTGGATAGGAATCAAGAACATACTAATACTTAGAATTCATGGTTTTTAACTTAGTTGTATTAGTTCCCTGAATGACTTAGTATGACCGCATATCATGCTAACACTTACAAGTCAAAATCTATTTCCATGATAATGATCATAAAAGCAACTTTATTTTATTTTTTCTTTCATACAGTGCCTACAGAAAGTATGCATACCCCTTTACTTATTCCACATCTTGTTGTGTTACAGCCTGAATTCAAAATTGATTAAAAAACTTATTGGAGAAATGTCCTCTGGTCTGACGAAACAAAAATAGAACACGTTATGTTTGGAGGAAAAAGGGGGAGGCTTGTAAGCCGAAGAACACCATCCCACCCGTGAAGCACGGGGGTGGCAGCATCATGTTGTGGGGGTGCTTTGCTGCAGGAGGGACTGGTACACTTCAGAAAATAGAAGGCATAATGAGGAGGAAAATTATGTGGATATATTGAAAAAACATCTCAAGACTTAAGTCAGGAAGTTAACGCTTGGTCCCAAATGGGTCTTCCAAATGGACAATGACCCCAAGCATACTTCCAAAGTTGTGGCAAAATGGACAAAAGGACAACAAAGTCAAGGTATTGGAGTGGCCATCACAAAGCCCTGACATCAATCCTATAGAACATTTGTGGGCAGAACTGAAAAAGTGTGTGCGAGCAAGGAGGCCTACAAACCTGACTCAGTTACACCAGCTTTGTCAGGAGGAAAGGGCCAAAATTCACCCAACTTATTGTGGGAAGCTTGTGGAAGGCTACCCAAAATGTTTGACCCAAGTTAAACAATTTAAAGGCAATGCTACCAAATACTAATTGAGTGTATGTAAACTTCTGACTCACTTGGAATGTGATAAAATAAATTAAAACTGAAATAAATTATTCTCTCTACTATTATTGTGACGTTTCACATTCTTAAAATAAAGTGGTGATCCTAACTGACCTAAGACAGGGCATTTTTACTAGTATTAAATGTCAGGAATTGTGAAAAACCGAGTTTAAATGTATTTGGCTAAGGTGTATGTAAACTTCTGACTTCAACTTCAATAAATATGAATCAGATAAAACAAAAATAGACTATAGGCATATAGTATGGACATTGTTTGCCCTTGTGCATAGAGTGGAATAACCACAATTCAGTAGCAGCATAGAATTATAAGGAAAATATATCTACCTTAGTAGTGTGGTTAGCTGACATAACTATTGCATTGGTCCGGTAAGTTAAAGTAATTTAAGTGTGTACAGAATATGATTAAATGGTAAGTGTGGTAGGGTGCAGTAGTCAGCCCACGGTTCAGCTGTTGGATCAGTCTTGTGGCTTGGGGGTAGTAGCTGGCTTCGAGACAGGTGGTCAGAGACTGATGTTGACCCTCACTGTAGTGGACCACTCTCCCCTGTGCACCGCCTTCTCCCACCTTCACGATCGGAGGCCCCTTTCAGGTAACGGGTGACCTGAATCTGGATTCAGGTCTGGATCTCGGGCTGCAGGGTTCTTCCGAATGGCACCTACACACAAAGAAAGAACATTGAGTTTGTTACATTTGAATTGCACAAGGTCTTACACAAGTTTAAAAAAAATTAACTTAAAAGTAACATTTAATAATATCAAGAGTTACTGTGAAGAATAGTCTTTAGACATTGAAACAGGCCTTATCCCCTGAACTAGTCCAAGTTGTGTCGATGGCAAGACGGTTTGACAGAATGCACGGTATCATCCGCCACACTGTCGACTTCAGGTCCTTGGCACCCGTTACAGCCAGAAACCTAACCTACAAATGCAAAAGTTGTGAAATGACACACCATGTTAATATATTTCCCTCCCCCTCCTCCCTATATTTTATATACATTTATTGTGACAGTCTGTAAAGACAGATGTCAGATTTCCAATAAGTATTTACATGTAATGTTAATATAAATGTGTTATGTTAAAATTCTGAGCAGAGGAATTTAGAACATGCTGCTGTCACATCAGGTTACAATGGTCGCAACAACAAGGTCAAAGATGAATGTCTCTTGCTCTTTCCCAGAAAAAGCAATGGCTATATGAAATTCTGAACACACTTACAAGTCTCTCCTGGAGCCTGGTCTCCAGCAGCTCCAGGGCTTTCCTGTCCTCCAGAGGGAGATTGATATCATCAGGCAAGGACAAATCTCCAACCGACCCATTGGCCTGATGATAAGCTAACAAGGTATTGCAGCCAGGTCTCATAGAATAGATGTAAAAAAGTAAACTTTAATTCTTAAGACTAGGGGGCAGCATTTTCACTTTTGGATGAATTGGTGCCCAAATTGAATGGCCTCCTACTCTGTCCCAGATCATAATATATGCATATTATTATTACTATTGGATAGAAAACACTCTGAAGTTTCTAAAACTGTTTGAATTATATCTGTGAGTATAACAGAACTCATATGGCAGGCAAACATCCAAACAGGAAGTGAAAAATCTGAAATGGGTCGATGTGAAAGTCATCGCCTATTCAAATCTCTGTCATTTATGGATCTGTATGCATTTCATACGCCTTCCACTAGATGTCGACAGTCAGTAGAACGTTGAATGAAGCCTATAGCATGATGTGGGGCCATATGGGAGCTATTGGAGTGACTGGTCTGGCAGATTGCCAGTTCCTGGCCACGCACGCTAGGCATGTGATGTCCATGTTTGCCATGAGTGATATAGACATGAAGAAATGCTCCGTAGAAGAATTGGGACGTTATTGGATATATATGATAAAAACATCCTGAAGATTGATTCTCAACTGAGTTTGACCAGTTTATTCGACTTGTAATACCACTTTTTGAAGTTTTCGTTCAACGTTTTCGTTCAATTGCGCAAGTGTTAGGACACGTGTACTACACATGCTAGCCAAAGTTGCTAATTCGACAGAAGTAATGGACATTATAAAACAAAACAACGATTTATTGTGGAACTAGGATTCCTGGCACTGCATTCTGATGAAAGATCATCAAAGGTAACGGAATATTTATGATGTAATTTCGTATTTCTGTTGTCTCCAACATGGCGGAGAATGGCTGAGCGCCGTCTCAGATTATTGCATGGTGTGCTTTTTACTAAAGTTATTTTTTAAATCTAACACAGCGGTTGCATTAAGAACCAGTGTATCTTTAATTATATGTAAAACATGTATCTTTCATCAAAGTTTTATGATGAGTATTTCTGTACTTCACGTGGCTCTCTGTAATTACTCTGGATATTTTGGAGGCATTTCTGAACATGGCGCCAATGTAAACCAAGATTTGTGGCTATAAATATGCACATTATCGAACAAAACATAAATGTATTGTATAACATGATGTCATATGAGTGTCATTTGATAAAGATGTTCAAAGGTTAGTGATTCATTTGATCTCTATTTGTGGGTTTTGTGAAAGCTATCTTTGCTGTGAAAAAATGGCTGTGTTTTTTGGATATGGTGGTGAGCTAACATAAATATATGTTGTGTTTTCGCTGTAAAACATTTTAAAAATCGGACATGTTGGCTGGATTCACAAGATGTTTATCTTTCATTTGCTGTATTGGACTTGTGATTTCATGATATTATATTATATTATTTACCTGTGGCGCTATGCTAGGCTATGCTAGTCAGCGTTTCTGATGACAATTATCCCGGATCCGGGATGGGTAGTCCAGAAAGGTTCATCCCTGGCACTCAAATTAGTATATGTTACGTTTGGTATGATTACATTAGACAGATGGTTACTTACAGCAACACCGAAAGTAGGGGGGTTGGTTGGGCGTATAATGCAAACGTCTAGCAACCCAAAGGACACGAATTCAAATCTCATCATAGACAACTTTGGCATTTTAGCTATTTAACAACTTATAATGCGAACGTCTAGCAACCCAAAGGTTGCCAGTTCAAATCTCATCAAGGACAACTTTAGTATTTTAGCTATTTAGCAACTTTACAACTATTTACTACTTTTTAGCTACTTTGCAACTACTTAGCATGTTAGCTAACCCTTCCCTAACCTTAACCCTTTTAGCTAGCCCTTCCCCTTAAGCTAACCCTTCCAATAGCCCTAACCCTAACCCCTAGCCTAGCTAATGTTAACCAGTTAGCTAATGTTAGCCACCTAGCTAGAATTTGTAACATATCATACATTTTAGAAATTCGTAACATATTGTACGTTTTGCAAATCGTAACATATTGTACGTTTTGCAAATCGTAATATATAATACGAATTGTAATTCATAGCATATCATACGAAATGGGTGATGAACATCCACAAATTAATACATATCATACGAAACGTAACATTTCATACTAGATAGGGTGTCTCGGATTTACACACAGAATAGTATATAATGCTCTGAGACCAGGTTGGGTATTCATCTTGTTATCCATCTCAAGCGTTCAGTTACCATTGTTCCCATACACCGCAGAAAAAGTGTGTTATGCGGATCTATAGGGGGAAAAAGCAGTTAGTCACCATCTAGCTCAGGGGTGTCAAACTCATTCCACAGAGCTCCGAGTGTCTGCGGGTTTTTGGTTTTCCCTTTCAATTAAGACCCAGACAGCCAGGTGAGGGGAGTTCCTTACTAATTAGTGACCTTAACTCTTATGGCTGCAAGCCCGAGGTCGGTACACCTATGACAACATCCCCCACCCCCCCCACACTGATTAGCATCGCTAGCATAGCATCACAATTAAATAGTAGCATCTAAATATCATTAAATCACAAGTCCAAGACACCAAATGAAAGATACAGATCTTGTGAATAAAGCCACCATTTCAGATTTTTAAAATGTTTTACAGGGAAGACAAAATATGTAAATCTATTAGCTAACCACGTTAGCAAAAGACACCATTTTTCTTTGTCCACCATTTTTTCTCTCCACCAGTAGCTATCACCAATTCGGCCAAATAAAGATATTGATAGCCACTAACCAAGAAAAAACCTCATCAGATGACAGTCTGATAACATATTTATTGTATAGGATAGGTTTTGTTAGAAAAATGTGCATATTTCAGGTATAAATCATAGTTTACAATTGCACCCACCATCACAACTCGACTAGAATAAATACACAGAGCAACGTGTATTACCTAATTACTAATCATAAAACATTTCTTAAAAATACACAGCTCACAGCAATGGACAGACACAGATCTTGTGAATTCAGACAATATTTCAGATGTTCTAAGTGTTTTACAGCGAAAACACAATAAATCGTTATATTAGCATACCACATGTGCAAACGTTACCAGAGCATCGATTCAAGCCAAAGAGAGCGATAACGTAATCATCGCCAAAATATATTAATTTTTTCACTAACCTTCTCAGAATTCTTCCGATGACACTCCTGTAACATCATATTACAACATACATATAGAGTTTGTTCGAAAATGTGCATATTTAGCCACAAACAACCGTGGTTATACAATGACAATACTAGCAAAACTAGCCTGAAAATGTCGGACGCCATCTTTCACAGTGATCTTGTCTCATGGATAACTATTCATAAACTTGACTAAAAAAATATAAGTTGGACAGCTATCGAAAGACAAATTAGTTCTTAATGCAATCGCTGAATTACATTTCTAAAATTATCCTTACTGTGCAATACAGGGTTCGCCAAGCGAAGCTATACCAAACAAAATGGCGGAATATGCGTTTAAAATTTTTCGACAGAACAACGATTTATCATCTTAAATATTTCTTACTATGAGGTGATCTTCCATCAGAATCTTGGGCAATGTATCCTTTCTTGGGTCTAATCTTCTTTTGGTCGAAAGATGTCCTCTGTCCGTCGAAATGCCCACTAACGTTCGACCGGGACCCCGAAACGTGCCCAGCTCTTGGATGGGCGTCACATAGAACTGCCTCAAAATCGCACTAAACGGATATAAATTGCTATAAAACGGTTTAAATTAACTACCTTATGATGTCTTTAACACCTATAACGAGTAAAAACATGACCGGCGAAATATTACTGGCTAAACCCAAGCTTGGAAAGAGAGCAGGTCCAACGTACATCGTGCGTCAGGCGCAGCAGGAAAAGAACGGTACATCCGGTCTTTGTCGTTTTATACAGGCCCTGATTGCGCAATCGACTCCATTCAAATTGTCACCTCTTACTGACATCTAGAGGAAGGCGTAGGCAGTGTTTGTAGCATCATAGCCTTCACAGGGACTTATGAACTGACCTGGGAGCAGGGGCCAAGATGTCTGAAATCTCACACCATATCAGGAAAAGTGCTGTAGAATGAGTTCTGTTCCACTCAGAGACATAATTCAAACGGCTATAGAAACTAGAGAGTGTTTTCTATCCAATAATAACAATAATATGCATATTGTACGAGCAAGAATTGAGTACGAGGCCGTTTGAAATGGGCACCTTAAACAGAGCTACTCAATACTGCCCCTGCAGCCATAAAAAGTTAATTCATCAATCAAATACAAGGGAGGAGAGAAAACCCGCAGACATTTGGCCCTCAATGGAATGAGTTTGACACGTGGTCTAGCTGAATCACTGAGTATTTAAGGGCTGAAAGAAGAGTACAGACCTTGACAGCTTTTTCTTCGAAAACATTTCCTGCCAAAGATCCCACGGGAGACTTTGCACAATTCATCCTGTAACAATGGTGTTTAAAAATGGGGGCATGTCACACAACCAGATGACAATCTTTCACAAAACTATTCATACAAAGGCATAGTTGAGCTATTTTGCTATCAAAATTGCAGTGAGTGGAGTGGGTACATTCTCAAATAGTGAGCAGAATTTGATGAAACCATATTGTTCAAGAATACCACATTTGTAAGAGATGCACAAAACACAAATCTAGCCACGACTAAAAACCTCAAATTGGCCGAATGTCATATCATTTTCAAACATGCTCTCTCTTTAATTTATTTGTATTTTTATTACATTATTTTTTTCTAAATTAGGGGGTAGATCAGCTTTAATATTGCAGATAGATTGTAGATTCCATCAATGTAATTGTCTGCATAACTTCCTTCCAATCCCCCATATATTTTTTTGTAAATATATATAAATGACTATTGTAGCTGGAAATGGCAGATTTTTTATGGAATATCTACATATGTAACGGATGTGAAATGGCTAGCTAGTTAGCTGTGGTGCGCGCTAATAGCGTTTAAATCGGTTACGTCACTCGCTTTGAGACCTTGAAGTAGTGGTTCCCCTTGCTCTGCAAGGGCCACGGCTTTTGTGGAGCGATGGGTAACGATGCTTCGTGGGTGACTGTTGTTGATGTGTGCAGAGGGTCCCTGGTTCGCGCCCGGGTCGGGGCGAGGGGACGGACTAAAGTTAAACTGTTTCACATAGACGTACAGAGGCCCATTTTCAGCAACCATCACTGCTGTGTTCCAATTGCACGTTTTGTTAGCTAATCCAAGTTTATAATTTTAAAAGGCTAATTGATCATTTCTTTCGGGATATGTATACCAAGTATATCCACATCATCTTCAGACCATTTTATTTGTAAACTACATGGTTAAGTAAAAGTAGTATTTTTCAGTGATCCAATATGTAATATAGTACACTTATCATAATTTGGTTGTAATCCAGAGAGGTTAGAACAATTATCTAGATCCTCTATGAGGCTGTGGAGGGATCCAAGTTGTGGATTTCAAAGAAAACATGAATCATCAGCGTACAATGACATCGTTATTTTTAAGCCCCGTATTTCTAATCCCTTAACATTATTGTTGGATCTGATTTTAATAGTGGACCACCTTGTTTTACTCCTCTTGACAGTTTAAAACTATTTGAGATGTAGCCATTATTTACAATTTTACACCTAGGGTTACTATACATGATTTTAACCCATTTTATAAGAGATTCTCCAAAATCGAAATGTTCCAGGCGTTTATATAAAAATTCCAGGCGTACTTCATCAAAAGCCTTTAAGTCCACTATGAATAGCAGGCCTGGTTCCCAGATTTTTCATAGCATTCTATTGTTTCCAGTACTTGCCTTATGCCCAATATATCGTCCATGTAAAAAACCTGTCTGATTAGAATGAATAATGTTGGACAATACCTTTTTAATTCTATGCGCTATACATGTTGCTTGAATTTTTCATCACATCACTGAAGTGTAAGGGGCCTCCAATTCTTTAAATGGACTGGATCTTTATTTTTCCCACTTGTATCCTGTTTCAGTAATAATGAAATCAGACCTTCTTGTTGAGTGTCTGATAATCTACCATTTACATAGGAGTGATTAAAACATGCTAATAACGGTTCTCTGAGTATACAGTATCAAAAAAGGTTTGGTATACCTCAACAGGTATGCCATCCAGCCCTGGAGTTTTCCCAGACTTAAAGGCTTTAATTGCATCAAGAAGTTCCTCCTCTGTAATTTCACCTTCACATGAGTCTTTCTCTATGGCTGTTCATTTTACATTATTAATAGAAAAAAATCCTTACAATTAGCTTCGGTTAGAGGAGATGTAGGAGACAAACAAAAACATATGCTTAAAGTACTTTGCTTCCTCCTTCAAGATATAATTTGGTGAATCATAGTTGACTCCGTCATTTGTAACAAGTTTTAGTAAATTATTTTTGGTAGCATTTCTATGCTCTCTCTTGCATCCCACAAACATTGCATTTCTAACCCTGCACCGTGACCCCCATTAGATTTAGTGTGACCTGGAATTTCTGTTCATATTGAGTGTGGCCATTGGTCTATTTCGAGTGTGTCTGTCTATGAGACAGAGATAATAAGTGGTCATTAAAACATTCCAGAGTCTAGCGTAACTATGTCAGCGCCACACAAATCTTCTAGGCATGAAACAATTACTGCCAGGTATGTCACTTTTCTTTTCTCATTCACATCAGAAAAATGCTGGTTACGGTCAAATGTGGTATAAGTATCGAATTTGTAAAAGGAATACAATATGTTGTCCATTCTCAATATGACATAAAGGGTTGGTAATATAACAATCTTGCCAATGCCATTAGACCTTGATACCGCTTTGTATTGATTCCTTCCAATGTTCCCACTGGGCACAGATGTCATTTCAACGTATTGTTTTGATTTACATTTGGTTGAGTTGTCAACTAATGTGAACAGTGTTTGTCTACACTGTTTCCCAAGGCAAGACAGTAAACTTCGGGCTTGTATTCCCTTTAGCCTTAAACAAGAGACACCATATGACAACACAATATTTACCATTCAGTATATCAATACCATAGATTCCATTTTTCAACAGAATGGAAAAAAGTTTGTCTCTACCATTCATTCTGACTGTTGTTTACTTCTCCTGTGCTGATGTTAAACAGTGCCTTCGGAAAGTATTCAGACCCTTAGAAATTTTCCACATTTTGTTACATTACAGCCTTATTCTAAAATTGATTTTTTAAAATCCTCAGCAAACTACACACAATGCCCCATAGTGACGAAGCAAAAACAGAAATGCCATATTTACTAAAGTATTCAGACCCTTTGCTATTAGTCTCAAAATTGAGCTCAGATGCATCCTGTTTCCATTGATCATCATTGATGTTTCTACAACTTGATTGGAGTCCACCTGTCACGTTCTGACCTTTATTTCCTTTGTTTTGTCTTTATTTAGTATGGTCAGGGTATGAGTTGGGGTGGGCAGTCTATGTGTGTTTTTCTATGTTGGGGTTTTGTGTTCGGCCTGGTATGATTCTCAATCAGAGGCAGCTGTCAATCGTTGTCCCTGATTGAGAATCATACTTAGGTAGCCTGGGTTTCACTTTTGGTTGGTGGGTGTTTGTTTCCGTGTCAGTGTTTGTCGCCACACGGTACTGTTTCGTTTGATCATCGTTTATTGTTTTTGTTCCTGTGTTCAGTTTTTGGATTTATATTAAAGACATGAACACTTAACACGCTGCGCTTTGGTCCGATCCTTCTACCACCACAGACGATCGTTACACCACCTGTGGTCAATTCAATTGATTGGACATGATTTGGAAAGGCACACATCTGTCTATATAAGGTCCCACAATTGACAGTGAAAAAAACAGCCATAAGGTCGAAGAAATTGTCCGTAGAGCGCCAAGACAGGATTGTGTCAAGGCACAGATCTGGGGAAGGGTAACAAATAATGTCTGCAGCATTGAAGGTCCCCAAGAACACAGTGGCCTCCATCATTCTTAAATGGTAAGAAGTTTGGAACCACCAAGACTCTTCCTAGAGCTGGCCGAACGGCCAAACTGACCAATAGGGGGAGAAGGGCCTTGGTCAGGGAGGTGACCATGAACCTGATGATCACTCTGACAGAGCTCTAGAGTTACTCTGTGGAGATGGGAGAACCTTTCAGAAGGACAACCAGCACTCCACCAATCAGGCCTTTATGGTAGAGTGGCCAGACGGAAGCTACTCCTCAGTAATAGGCACATGACAGCCCACTTGGAGTTTGCCAAAAGGCTGCTAAAGACTCTCAGACCATGAGAAACAAGATTCTCTGGTCTGATGAAACCAAGATTGAACTCTTTGGCCTGAATGCCAAGCATCACGTCTGGAGGAAACCTGGCACCATCCATACGGTGAAGCATGATGGTGGCAGCATCATGTTGTGGGGATGTTTTTCAGCAGCAGGGACTGGGAGACTAGTCAGGATCGTGGCAAAGATGAAGGTAGCAAAGTACAGAGAGATCCTTGAGTGCTCAGGACCTCAGACTGGGGTGAAGGTTCACCTTCCAACAGGACAACAACCCTAAGCACACAGTCAAGACAACTCAGGAGTGGCTTCAAGGACAAGTCTCTAAATGACCTTAAGTGGCCCAGCCAGAGCCCGGACATGAACCCGATCGAAAATCTCTGGAAAAACCTGAAAAAAGCTGTGCAGCGATGGTCCCTATCAAACCTGACAGAGCTTGAGTGGATCTGCACAGAAGAATGGGAGAAACTCCCCCATTTTAATTGTAATTTTTTATTTAACCTTTATTTAACTAGGCAAGTCAGTTAAGAACAAATTCTTATTTACCTTGACGGCCTACCAAAAGGCAAAAGGCTTCCTGCGGGGACGGGGGCTTGGATTAAAAATAAAAACAGGATTAAACAGACACACAACAAGAGAGACACCACAACACTACATAAAGAGGGATCTAAGACAACATGATAGCATGGCAGCAACACATGACAACACAGCATGGTAGCAACACAACATGACAACAACATGGTAGCAGCACAACATAGTAGCAGCACAAAACATGGAACAAACATTATTGGGCACAGTCAACAGCACAAAGGGGCAAGAAGGTAGAGACAACAATACATCACGTGAAGCAGCCACAACTGTCAGCAAGAGTGTCCATGATTGAGTCTTTGAATGAAGAGATGGTTTGCCAAGCTTGTAGAGTCAGTCCCAAGAAGACTCAATGCTGTAATCGCTGCCAAAGGTGCTTCAACAAAGTACTGAGTAAAGAGTCTGAATAGTTATGTCAACGTGATATTTCCTTCTTTTTATATATATATATATAAATTAGCAAAAAACAAAAAAGGTGTTTTTGCATTATCATTATGGGGTATTATGTGTAGATTGATGAGGGGAAAAATCTATTCTATCAATTTTAGAATAAGGCTGTAATGTAATAAAATGTGGAAAAAGTCAAGGGGTCTGAATACTTTCCAAACGCACTGTATAGAGAGGGAACATATGTACTGTAGCAGCCCTCACCACCTCACGGGCAACACATTTTAGTGACCCCCCCTCTTGATGGCAGAGAGAAGAAATGTAAGTTTTAGAGTTAATTTCCTGCAATTCTAAACATTTTGCCATGACTTATAATATTTAAAAATGTAATATAATATCTGAGTGAGAGTGACTAACAAAATCCATTGGGGTCCCTGGAGGTCAGGGAACCTGGGCATGTGCCCTGCTTGCACGGTCGGTAATTGAACCATGATTACTACAAGTTTAAATAGCTGGCTAGACTAACTTACTGTAGAGCAGTGTTGACTTTGTACATCAACGCCAGACAACAAGAGCAAATACAATACACATGGGCCTCTCTTCATTGGCCAGAGAACCCATGAAGAGGGGGGGGACTCGCAGCAGGTTTCCAGCAGGAATCGTACTCCCCCCCCTTTTGCTAATTTTACACCTCCAGCATAGAACAATCAGCCTGATTGAACCAAATGGTAATCAGACGGCCTGTAGGAGACATGGACCCAACAGGGTTCTGACGAAGAGTGATGATGACTACGACTCAGCCAACTTAGCCAAGGAACTTCTCCATTGTAGAACAATGGACTGCACAGATTTTCTTAAGTGAACAGCGTAAACTGACTGAAAATGACAAGTGTAAAATAAAATAAAATAAAATGTTATTTGTCACATGTGCCGAATACAACAGGTGTAGTCCTTCCCATTAAATGCTTACTTACAATCCCTTAACCAACATTGCAATATTTACTAAATAAAATAAAGTAAAAATCAAAAGTAACACAGTAGAATTGCATAACAATAACGAGGCTATATACAGGGGGCCCGGTACTGAGTAAATGTGCAGGGGTACAGGGTAGTCGAGGTCATTTGTACATGTAGGTAGAGGAAAAGTGACTATGCATAGATGATAAACAGCAAGTAGCAGCAGTGTAAAAACAAAGGAGGCGGTCAACGTAGATAGTCTGGGTGGCCATTTGATTAACTGTTCAGCAGTCTTATAGCTTGGGGATAGAAGCTGTTAAGAAGCCTTTTGGACCTAGACTTGGCGTTCGGTACCACTTACTGTGCGGTAGCAGTGAGAAAAGTCTATGACTTGGGTGACTGGAGTCTTTGACAATTTTTTGGGCCTTCCTCTGACACCGCCTGGTATATAGGTCCCGGATGGCAGGAAGCTTGGCCCCAGTGATGTATTTGGATGTACGCACTACCCTCTGTAGCGCCTTGCGGTCAGATACGAGCAGTTTCCGTACCAGGCGGTGATGCAACCAGTCATGATTCTCTCGATGGTGCAGCTGTAGAACTTTTTGAGGATCTCAGGACCCATGCCAAATTCTTTCAGTCTCCTGAGGGGGAAAATGTGTTGCCGTGCCCTCTTCACGACTGTCTTGGTGTGTTTGGACCATGATAGTTTGTTGGTGATGTGGACACCAAGGAACTTGAAACTCTCGACCCGCTCCACTTCAGCCCCGTCGATGTAAATGGGGGCCTGTTCGGCAAGCTTAATGATGGTGTTGGAGTCATGATTGGTGAACACTGAGTACAGGAGAGGACTAAGCACGCACCCGAGGGGAAGCGGTCAGTGTGACAGATGTGTTGTTGTCTACCCTTACCACCTGGGGGCGGCCTGTCAGGAAGTCCAGGAACAAGTTGCAGAGGGAGGTGTTTAGTCCCAGGGTCCTTAGCTTTGTGATGAGCTTTGTGGGCACTATGGTGTTGAACGCTGAGCTGTAGTCAATGAACAGCATTCTCACAAAAGTGTTCCTTTTGTCCAGGTGGAAAAGGGCAGTATGGAGTGCGATTGAGATTGCGTCATCTGTGAATCTGTTGGGGCAGTATGCGAATTGGAGTGGTCTAGGCTTTCCAGGATGATGGTGTTGATGTGAGCCATGACCAGCCTTTTAAAGCACTTCAAAGCTACCGACGTGAGTGATACGGCGCGGTACTCATTTAGGCAGGTTACCTTCGTATTCTTGGGCACAGGGACAATGGTGGTTTGCTTGAAACATGGGTATTACAGACTCGGTCAGGGAGAGGTTGAAAAAGTCAGCGAAGACACTTGCCAGTTGGTCCGCGCATGTTCTGAGTACACGCCCTGATAATCCGTCTGGTCTTGTGAATGTTGACCTATGTAAAGGTCTTGCTCACATCAGCTACGGAGAGTGTGATCACACAGTCATCCGGAACAGCTGGTGCTCTCATGCCTGCTTCAGTGTTGCTTGTCTCGAAGTGAGCATTAAAAAAAAAAATATCGTCTGGTACGCTCGAGTCACTGGGCAGCTCGCGGCTGGGTTTCCCTTTGTAGTCCGTAATAGTTTCCAAGCCCTGCCACATCCAACGAACATCAGAGCCAGTGTAGTAGGATTCAATCTTAGTCCTGTTGTAACGCTCGTCTTCCTCCTCGTCTGAAGAGGAGCAAGGATCGGACCAAAACGCAGCGTGGGTTGAATACATAATAATTTTAATAATAATAACGAAGACGAAAAAACACTTGAACAAACTACAAAATAATAAACGACGTTAACAGACCTGAACTTGAGAACACATAAAACATGAACGCACGAACAGGAACAAACGAACGAACGAAACGAAACAGTACCGTGTGGTGAACAAACACAGACACAGCAACAATCACCCACAAACAAACAGTGAGAAACAGTCTACCTTAATATAGTTCTCAATCAGAGGAAACGTAAAACACCTGCCCCTGATTGAGAACCATATCAGGCTAGTTGAATGAACCCAACATAGAAACCCATAACATAGAATGCCCACCCAGCTCACGTCCTGACCAACTAAACAAAGGAAATAAGGTCAGGAACGTGACACCTGTATTGACGCTTTGCCTGTTTGATGGTTCGTCTGAGGGCATAGCATGATTTCTTATAAGCGTCCGGATTAGTGTCCCACTCCTTGAAAGCGGCAGCTCTAGCCTTTAGCTCGCTGTTGACGTTGCCTGTAATCCATGGCTTCTGGTTGGGATATGTACGTACGGTCACTGTAGGGACGACGTCCTCAATGCACTTATTGATGAAGCCGGTGACTGAGGTGGTGTACTCCTCAATGCCATTGGATGAATCACAGAACATATATATTCCAGTCTGTGCTATCAAAACAGTCCTGTAGCGTAGCATCCGCATCATCGGAACATTTCTGTATTGAGCGAGTCACAGGTACTTCTTGCTTTAGTTTTTGCTTGTAAGCCGGAATCAGGAGTATACAGTTATGGTCAGATTTGCCAAATGGAGGGCGAGGGAGAGCTTTGTATGCTTCTCTGTGTGTGGAGTAAAGGTGGTCTCGATTTTTTTCCCTCTGGTTGCACATGTGACATGCTGGTAGAAATGTGGTAAAGCGGATTTAAGTTTGCCTGCATTAAAGTCCACGGCCACTAGGAGCACCGCTTCTGGATGAGCATTTTCTTGTTTGCTTATGGCCTTATACAGCTTGTTAAGTGTGGTCTTAGTGCCAGCATCGGTTTGTGGTGGTATATAGACGGCTATGAATAATATAGATGAGTTGTCTAGCTTCATCTCATCTTGTCTTTTCCCTGATTTGACGGTGTAATCTGTATCTGTTACTTTTATTATTATTGCCTATTTTTGTCCTTGAAATTCCTGTCTCTGTTCATAATTTGGACTTTCAAATTACTGCTCGTCTTTTGTCCATTTAATCAAATGCTATAGAAATATCCTATCCCGTTTCTTTCTCCGTGCAGTCAAAAACATGATTTTTCAGTGTTTTATATATATTTCCGAACTATGAGGTTGGAATAATACTATGAAAATTATGATAATGCCCTTTTAGTTTGAGAGCTGTTTGAAAAGACTGCCTGAAATGCCTGTCTGTTTTCGTGGGATGGAGTTTTGGCCTGCCTGGTGACATCTGTGGTCCTGTGTGGCTCAGTTGGTAGAGCATGGCGCTTGCAACGCCAGGGTTGTGGGTTCATTCCCCACGGGGGGACCAGGATGAATATGTATGAACTTTCCAATTTGTAAGTCGCTCTGGATAAGAGCGTCTGCTAAATGACTTAAATGTAAATCTGTCATGGAAAATTGCTACGTTGCAATTATGTTATAATGCTTGTAAGAGTATGTTATAATGCTTGAATTGCATTATAATGGTTGTTTTATTCGACAGACATCCACTGAGGATGGGCCTCTATGAGATAGCACTGACAGAGGAGATTTACGATGTCTTTGGGGTGATAAAACCTAAAGAGCATTCCAGATAACGTGAGTTAATGGTTCTGTTCTATGCCGTATCAGGGAGAGACGGTTCCCTTTTGGAGTGAGGGGCCCAGACACTGGTCTTTACAATGAGAACTGTTGACACAGCAGTAACTGTTTGCTATGTTTTATAGATATCTTTCATACAAATCTTAACCTTTGTGAACTGTTCCTAAGATCTGTGGTTCGTCAGTGTAAGTTGAGAGGGGTGTATCTTGGCTATAAAAGATCTTTGTACTTTTCTGGTGGTACTTCTCAACGGTTCATTAGAAATAGTGAATTGTTGAAAGTCAAATGCTATTGCAAAGCTTATTATTATTAAAGATGTAGTTTAAGTATAACTTTGACTGGTGTGTAGTTTGTAACTCTCCTCATTTGGTAAAGCAGAAATATGCCACCACATATCACAAGGTGGTAAATTAGTGAATAGACCAATAAGAAAGAGAGTTCCAATCCCCTAGTTTGCAGTTTTCCCCTCCCAACTGAGACCACTCCCAGACAGTCCTAGCAAAATTATTGTTTGAGAAATTGCTCTTTGTTAAGAAGCTATTTTTGACCATTTTAATTCAAAACAATCATAGTACTTAATTGTTACCAAGAAATTATTTGATATTGAGATTTTAAAAAAACGTCTGCATTGGACCTTTAACCTTGGTTATTTTTTATAATAAATATTATTCCTTCATAAAGTATACTGGTCTCTGAGAAATGCATTGCCTTGTAATTTAAAAGTACATAAAGCTGCAATATGTAATTTTTTGGGCGACCCGACCAAATTCTCATAGAAATGTGAGTTGTCATTTAAAGTAAGCCTAAGAAGGAGTAGATCTGTTCTATGACAATGATGGCGCCGACAGAGAGGGCTACCTCGCTTCTTTCTCTCAGTTAACTTTGCCGTATTTAGTTTTTTATGTATTATTTCTTACATTGTTAGCCCAGGAACATTTTTGTCTTATTACATACAGCCGGGAAGAACTATTGGATATCAGAGCGGCGGTAACTCACCAGCACTAACAGCATTACAACCAGGAATACAACTTTCCCAAAGCGGATCCTTTGTTTGCTCCCCCCAGGGCAATTAAACTGATTCCAGAAGCCGACCCAAAACACCAGCGGAGGAGAGGTACTCGGAGTGGTCTTCTACTCCAATTTAGGAGGCGCGCACACCACCCACCGCTTCCGAGTATATAACTCGCTAATGTTCAGTCTCTGGATAATAAAGTTGACGAGCTCAGGGCGAGGGTCTCTTTCCAGAGAGAAATCATGGATTGTAACGTACTCTGCTTCACGGAAACACGGCTCTCACAGGATATACTGTCTGAATCGGTCTAGCCAGTTGGACTTTCAGTTCATGCAGACAGGAATAAATATCTCTCTGGGAAGAAGGAGGGCGGGGGTGTATGTTTCATGATTAACGAATCATGGTGTAATTGTTATAAGATATAGGAAGTCCTTTTGTTCACCCGATCTAGAATACCTCACAATCAAATGTATTATCTCCCAAGAGAATTTTCTTCAGTTATAGTCACGGCCGTGTATATCCCCCCTCAAGCTGATACCACGACAGCCCTCAAAGAACTCCACTGGACTTTATGCAAACTGGAAACCACATATCCTGAGGCTGCATTTATTGTAGCTGGGAATTTTAACAAAGCAAATTTGAGCAAAAGGCTGCCGAAGTTCTATCAACATATTATCAACATAAAACACTCGACCACTGCTACTCCAACTTCTAGGATGCCTACAAGGCCCTCCCCCACCCTCCTTTCGGGAAATCTGACCACGACTCCATTTTGCTCCTCCCTTCCTATAGGCGGACTGGGATATGTTCTGGGTAGCTTCTGAGAATAATATTGATGAATACACTGATTCGGTGATTGAGTTTATCAGGAAGTGTATAGGAGATGTTGTACCCACTGTGACTACTAAAACCTACCCTAACCAGAAACCAAGGATAGATGACAGCATTCGCGCAAAACTGAAAGCGCGAACCACCGCATTTAACCATGGCAAGGTGACTGGGAATATGTCAGAATACAAACAGTGTAGTTATTCCCTCTGCAAGAGGAAAAGAGACAAAGTATAGAGAGAAAGTGGAGTTGCAATTCAACGGCTCATACACGAGACGTATGTGGCAGGGTCTACAGGCAATCACGGACTACAAAAGGAAAACCAGCCACGTCGCGGTCACCGACGTCTTGCTTCCGGACAAGATAAACACCTTCTTTGCCCGCTTTGAGGATAACCCAGTGCCACCGACGCGGCCTGCTACCAAGGACTGTGGGCTCTCCTTCTCCATGGCCGATGTGAGTAAGACATTTAAGCATGTTAACCCTCGCAAGGCTGCCTGCCCAGACAACATCCCTAACCGCGTCCACAGAGCATGCGCCGACCAGCTGGCCGGTGTGTTTACGGACATATTCAATCAAATCAATCAATGAAATGTATTTATAAAGCTCTTTTTACATCAGCCGATGTCACAAAGTGCTATACAGAAACCCAGCCTAAAACCCCAAACAGCAAGCAATGCAGATGTAGAAGCATGGTAGCTAGGAAAACAGGAGAGGAAACAAAGTCTGAGGGGTGGCCAGTCCTCTTCGGGCTGTCCCGAATGGAGATTATAACAGTACATGGCCAAGATGTTCAAACGTTCATAGATGACCAGCAGGGCCAAATAATAATAATCACAGTGGTTGTAGAGGGTGCAACAGGTCAGCACCTCAGGAGTAAATGTCAGTTGGCTTTTCATAGCTGATCATTCAGAGTTAGAGACAGCAGGTATGGTAGAGAGAGAGAGAGTCGAAAACCGCAGGTCCGGGACAAGGCAGCACGTCCGATGAACAGATCAGCACGTCCGGTGAACAGGTCAGGGTTCCATAGCTGCAGGCAGAACAGTTGAAACTGGAGCAGCAGCATGACCAGGTGAACTGGGGACAGCAAGGAGTCATCAGGCCAGGTAGTCCTGAGACATGGTCCTAGGGCTCACGTCCTCCGAGAGGAGAAAAGAGGGAAAAGAGAGAGAGTTAGAGGGAGCATACTTATATTCTCACAGGACACCGGATAAGACAGGAGAAATACTCCAGATATAACAGACTTATCCTATCCCCCGACACAAACTATTGCAGCATAAATACTGGAGGCTGAGACAGGAGGGGGTCGGGAGACACTGTGGCCCTGTCCGACGATACTGCCGGACAGGGCCAAACAGGCAGGATATTTCCTCACCCACTTTTCCAAAAATCAGCCCCCCCACACCACAGAGGGATATCTTCAACCACCAACCTACCCTGAGACAAGGCCGAGTATAGCCCACGAAGATCTCCCCCACGGCACAAGCCCGAGGGGGGTGCCAACCTGGACAGGAAGATCACGTCAGTGACTCAACCCACTCAAGTGACGCACCCCTCCTAGGGACGGCATGGAAGAGCACCAGTAAGCCAGGGACTCAGCCCCTGTAATAGGGTTAGAGGCAGAGAATCCCAGTGGAAAGAGGGGAACCGGCCAGGCAGAGACAGCAAGGGTGGTTCGTCGCTCCAGTGCCTTTCCGTTCACCTTCACACCTGGGCCAGACCACACTCAATCATAGGACCTACAGAAGAGATGAGTCTTCAATGAAGACTTAAAGGTTGAGACTGAGTCTGCGTGTCTCACATGGATAGGCAGACCATTCCATAAAAATGAAGCTCAATGAGAGAAAGCCCTGCCTCCAGGTGTTTGCTTAGAAATTCTAGGGATAATAAGGAGGCCTGCATCTTGTGACCGTAGCGTACGTGTAGGTAAACTCAGCAAAGAAAGACACGTCTTCTCACTGTCAACTGCGTTTATTTTCAGCAAACTTAACATGTGTAAATATTTGTATGAACATAACAAAATTCAACAACTGAGACATAAACTGAACAAGTTCCACAGACATGTGACTAACAGAAATTGAATAATGTGTCCCTGAACAAAGGGGGGGGGGTCAAAATCAAAAGTCAGTTTCTGGTGTGGCCACCAGCTGCATTAAGTACTGCAGTGCATCTCCTCCTCATGGACTGCACCAGATTTGCCAGTTCTTGCTGTGAGATGTTCCCCACTCTTCCACCAAGGCACCTGCTAGTTCCCGGACATTTCTGGGAGAAATGGCCCTGGCCCTCACCCTCCGATCCAACAGGTCCCAGACGTGCTCAATGGGATTGAGATCCAGGCTCTTCGTTGGCCATGGCAGAACATTGACATTCCTGTCTTGCAGGAAATCACGCACAGAACGAGCAGTATGGCTGGTGGCATTGTCATGCTGGAGGGTCATGTCAGGATGAGCCTGCAGGAAGGGTACCACATGAGGGAGGAGGATGTCTTCCCTGTAACGCACAGCATTGAGATTGCTTGCAATGACAACAAGCTCAGTCCGATGATGATGTGACACACCGCCACAGATCATGAAGGACCCTCCACCTCCACCTTCGATGATAAATGCAAATCCGACCATCAACCCTGGTGAGAGAAAACCGCGACTCGTCAGTGAAGAGCACTTTTTGCCAGTCCTGTCTGGTCCAGCGACGGTGGGTTTGTGCCCATAGGCAACGTTGTTGCCGGTGATGTCTGGTGAGGACCTGCCTTACAACAGGCCTACAAGCCCTCAGTCCAGCCTCTCTCAGCCTATTGCGGACAGTCTGAGCACTGATGGAGGGATTGTGCGATCCTGGTGTAACTCGGGCAGTTGTTGTTGCCATCCTGTACGTGTCCCGCAGGTGTGATGTTCAGATATACCGATCCTGTGCAGGTGTTGTTACACGTGGTCTGCCCCTGCGAGGACAATCAGCTGTCCGTCCTGTCTCCCTGTAGTGCCGTCTTAAGCGTCTCACAGTACGGACATTGCAATTTATTGCCCTGGCCACATCTGGGGTCCTCATGCCTCCTTGCAGCATGCCTAAGGCATGTTCACGCAGATGGGCAGGGACCCTGGGCATCTTTCTTTTTGTGTTTTTCAGAGTCAGTAGAAAGGCCTCTTTATTGTCCTAAGTTTTCATAACTGTGACCTTAATTGCCTACCGTCTGTAAGCTGTTAGTGTCTTAACGACAGTTCCACAGGTGCATGTTCATGAATTGTTTATGGTTCATTGAACAAGCATGGGAAACAGCGTTTAAACCCTTTACAATGATTTTTACAAATTATCTTTGAAAGACAAGGTCCTGAAAAGGGACGTTTCTTTTTTTGCTGAGTTTATGTACAGCAGGACCAAATCGGAAAGATAGGTAGGAGCAAGCCCATGTAATGCTTTGTAGGTTAGTAGTAAAACCTTGAAATCAGCCCTAGCCTTAACAGGAAGCCAGTGTAGAGGGCTAGCACTGGAGTAATATGATCAACTTTGTTGGTTATAGTCAAGATTCTAGCAGCCATGTTTAGCACTAACTGAAGTTTATTTAGTACTTTATCTGGGTAGCCGGAAAGTAGAGCATTGCAGTAGTCTAATCTAGAAGTGACAAAAGCATGGATACATTTTTCTGCATCATTTTTGGACAGAAAGTTTCTGATTTTTGCAATGTTACATAGATGGAAAAAAGCTGTACTTGAAACAGTCTTGATATGTTCGTGAAAAGAGAGATCAGGGTCCAGAGTAACGCCGAGGTCCTTCACAGTTTTATTTAAGACAACTGTACAACTATCAAGATGAATTGTCAGATCCAACAGAAGATCTCTTTGTTCCATTTGCCGCCATCCACTTCCTTATGTCTGAAACACAGGCTTCCAGGGAGGACAATTTTTGATTTTTTTCGAAATGTACAGCTGTGTATCGTCTGCATAGCAGTGAAAGTTAACATGTTTTTCGAATGAAATCACCAAGAGGTAAAATACATAGTGAAAACAATAGTGGTCCTAAAATGGAACTTTGAGGAACACCACATTTACAGTTGATTTGTCAGAGGACAAAATATCCACAGAGACAAACTGATATCTTTCCGACAGATAAGATCTAAACCAGGTCAGAACTTGTCCGTGTAGACCAATTTGGGTTTCCAATCTCTCCAAAAGAATGTGGTGATCGATGGTATCAAAAGCAGCACTAAGGTCTAGGAGCACGATGACAGATGCAGAGCCTTGGTCTGATGCCATTAAAAGGTAATTTACCACCTTCACGAGTGCAGTCTCAGTGCTATGAAGGTGTCTAAAACCATACTGAAAAGTTTTGTATACATTGTTTGTCTTCAGGAAGGCAGTAATTTGCTACACATCAGCTTTTTCAAAATGTTTTGAGAGGAATGGGAGATTCAATATTGGCCGATAGTTTTTTATATTTTCTGGGTCAAGAGAGGCTTTATTACTGCCACTTTGAGTGAGTTTGGAACACATCCGGTGGATAGGGAGGCGTTTATTATGTTGAACATATCAGGGACAAGCACAGGAAGCAGCTCTTTCAGTAGTTTAGTTGGAATAGGGTCCAATACGCAGCTTGAAGGTTTAGAGGCCATGACTATTTTCATCAGTGTCAAGAGATATAGTACTAAAAAACTTGAGTGTCTCCCTTGATCCTAGGTCTTGGCAGAGTTGTGCAGACTCAGGACAACTGTCCGTAAATTGTTTTCAAATGATCATGATCTTTTCGTCAAAGAAGTTAATGAATTTATAACTGCTGAAATGAAAGCCATCCTGTCTTGGGGGAATGCTGCTTTTGAGTTAGCTTTGCGACAGTATCAAAAATGTTTTGGGGATTGTTCTTATTCTCCTCAATTAAGTTGGAAAAATAGGATGATCGAGCAGCAGTGAGGGCTCTTCGATACGCAAGGTACTGTCTTTCCAAGCTAATTGGAAGACTTCCAGTTTGGTGTAGCACCATATCCGTTCCAAATTCTGCAACAAACCGCACAGCAGCACGTAAACAAGTCCACAAGTTGTGACCGGAAATATTCAATCTCTCCCTATCCTAGTCTGCTGTTCCCACATGCTTCAAAATGCTCTTAAATGCAAGTAAAACTAAATGCATGCTCTTCAATCGATCGCTGCCTGCACCTGCCAGCCCATCATCACTACTCTGGACAGTTCTTACTTAGAATATGTGGACAACTACAAATACCTAGTTGTCTGGTTAGACTGTAAACTCTCCTTCCAGACTCACATTAAGCATCTCCAATCCAAAATTAAATCTAGAATCGGCTTCCTATATCGCAACAAAGCATCCTTCACTCATGCTGCCTAACATACCCACGTAAAACTGACTATCCTACCAATCCTCGACTTTGGCGATGTAATTTACAAAATAGCCTCCAACACTCGACCCAACAAATTAGATGCAGTCTATCACAGTGCCATCTGTTTTGTCACCAAAGCCCCATATACTACCCACCACTGCGACCTGTACGCTCTCGTTGGCTGGCCCTCGCTTCATACTCGTCGCAAAACCCACTGGCTCTAGGTCATCTATAAGTCTTTGCTAGGTAAAGCCCCGCCTTATCTCAGCTAACTGGTCACCAAAGCATCACCCACCCGTAGCACGCGCTCCAGCAGGTATATTTCACTGGTTACGCCCGAACTGCAAAAATCACTGAAGCTGGAGATGTCACGACTTCCGCCGAAGTTGGCTCCCCTGCCTGTTCGGGCGGTGCTCGGCGGTCGTCGTCACCGTCCTACTAGCCGCCACCGATCCCTTTTTCGTTTGTCTGTTTGTTTTGTCTTATTAGTTGCACCTGTGGTTTTGTTTTCGTAAATGAGCTTCCCTATATTTAGGAGTTTGACCCGCCCTTGTTTTGTGCGGGATTGTCTTTTGGTTACGTGTGTGTGTTTTGGGTATTCAAATGTTTCTCTGCGCCCTGTATGTTTGAGCTTATCTATTTTTGTGAATAAGTAAAAAGGAATATTTTTTCCCAAGCGGCTCTCTCTCTGCGTCTGATTCCTTCACCCACCTAGTCCCGCGTGACAGAATCCCGCACCTCACAAATGGAATCAGCAGGAGCAGCCGCGTCTCCTCTCCCATCGATGGAGGAAAGGGTCCTCCATCATACCAGTGTTCTCCACAGAATTGGGTCAGCTATGGACCAAATGATGGAGAGGATGGGAGAGGAGTGGCCTTCCCACCTCATCTCCAGCACCCCCTCCTCCAGCACCTCCTGTTCCTGCTACCGCATCCGGCTCCGGGGCTCTTCGGCTGGCGCTCCCACGGGAGTATGATGGAACGGCGGCCGGGTGTCAGGGTTTCCTTCTCCAGCTGGAACTTTACCTGGCGACCGTTCGTCCTACTCCCTCCGGAGAGGAGAGTGTGAGCGCCCTCGTCTCCTGTTTGACTGGACGAGCTCTCGAGTGGGCCAACGCAGTGCGGAATGGCCCAGACTCGGCGAGGGATTATTACCCTGAGTTCACCCGCCGATTCCGAGCTGTGTTTGACCACCCACCAGAGGGTCGTGCGGCGGGTGAACGGCTGTTCCACCTGCGTCAGGAGACGAGGAGCGTACAGGACTTTGCCCTGGAGTTCAGGACCTTGGCCGCAGGAGCAGGGTGGAACGACAGGGCCTTAATAGACCATTTCCGATGTAGCCTTAGGGAGGACGTCCGCAGGGAGCTAGCATGTCGGGACACCACACTCACGCTGGATGAACTCATTGACATGGCCATCCGTCTCGACAACCTGCTGGCTGCCCGCGGACGTTCGGAACAGGTCCTGTCGTTTCCACCTCCCAGCCCTCCTGCTCCTATCCCTATGGAGTTAACCTGTTGAGGACAGAGGGCGCTGTTTTCACTTTGGGGGAAAATCGTGCCCAATTTAAACGGCCTCGTACTCAATTCTTGCTCGTACAATATGCATATTATTATTACTATTGGATAGAAAACACTCTCTAGTTTCTAAAACCGTTTGAATTATATCTGTGAGTAAAACAGAACTCCTTTTGCAGCAAACTTCCTGACAGGAAGTGGAAAATCTGAAATCGATGCACTGTTCTAGGGCCTGCCTATTAATGTCCTTAATATTTATTAGAATACATGCACTTCATACGTCTTCCACTAGATGTCGACAAGCAGTGAGAGAAGAAATTGAGTGTGTAACTTGATCTGGGGTCGAATAATAGCTCTTGGCATGACGTGTCACCAGTTTCCTGTTTTCTGGAGAGCGCGAGAAGGGACCTGGATTTGCCTTCTGATAAGCTGTCGTTATGGACGACTAATATCTCCGGCTTTGATTTTATTTGATACATGTGACAATATCATCGTAAAGTATGTTTTTTCAATATAGTTTTATTATATTATTGAAATTTATTCGGGACGTTAGGCGTGTTGCGTTGTGTGCCTTTGTTCAGGAAGGAGAGCTTAGCGCCACTTTGCTAGCTTTCCGTGCTAATTGACTGGAGAAGAGGACATTCTAAATCCAAACAACGATTGTTCCCGACAAAGGACCCCTTGTACAACATTCTGATGAAAGATCATCAAAAGTAGGACCCATTTTATGATGCTATTTCATATATCTGTCGAACATGTGAAATAGTCGTTTGCGCCCAGAGTTTGGGCACTCTCTCGCTATACCTAAGCTGGATGTCGTAATGAAGTTATTTTTAGAATTCTAACACGGCGATTGCATTAAGAACTAGTGTATCTATCATTTCCTATACAACATGTATTTTCTAGTAACGTTTATGAATAGTTATTTGGTCAGAATAGTTGGAGTGTCATAAAAATATCCGCACATTCTGGGAAAAAGATGCTACGTTAGCACAATGTATAACCACTGATTTCAGCTCTAAATATGCACATTTTCGAACAAAACATAAGTGTATGTATAACCTGATGTTGTAGGACTGTCATCTGATGAAGGTTTATGAAGGTTAGTGAAAATTAATATCTTTTGCTGGTTTATTCCCTATCGCTAACGTGCCTATTGCTATCGCTAACGTGCCTTGATGAATGAATGCGGTAGTGTGGTAGGCTATTGTAGTAAGCTAATATAATGCTATACTGTGTTTTCGCTGTAAAACACTTAAAAAAATCGGAAATATTGGCTGGATTCACAAGATGTTTGTCTTTAATTTGCTGTACACCATCGATTTTTCAGAAATGTTTTATGATGAGTATTTAGGTATTTGACGTTGGTGTCTGTAATTACTCTGGCTGCTTCGGTTCTATTTCTGACGGTAGCTGTGATGGTAGCTGCAATGTAAAACTGATTTATACCTCAAATATGCACATTTTTCGAACAAAACATAGATTTATTGTATAACATGTTATAAGACTGTCATCTGATGAAGTTGTTTCTTGGTTAGTTTGGTTGGTTCTTGGTTAGTTAGGTTGGCTTTGTGCATGCTACCTGTGCTGTGAAAAATGTCTGTCCTTTTTTGCATTTGGTGGTGAGCTAACATAAATATATGTGGTGTTTTCGCTGTAAAACATTTTAAAAATCGGACATGTTGACTGGATTCACAAGATGTGTATCTTTCATTTGCTGTATTGGACTTGTTAATGTGTGAAAGTTAAATATTTCTAAAAAATATCTTTTGAATTTCGCCTTTTCAGTGGAATGTGGGAGGAGTTCCGCTAGCGGAACGCCAGAGCCAGACAGGTTAACCTCTTTCCCCGGGTTCTCCCTCTCTACAGCATAAGGCGCTAGTCGATTCAGGCGCAGCTGGGAATTTCATAGATCAAAGATAGATTATGCTGTAGAGAGGGAGAAAACCCGGGGAAAGAGGCGTTAAGGCTAGGGATTCCCCTTGTGTCGTTAGACCTACCTTTCCCCGTGCACTCCTTAGATAGCCGACCATTAGGGTCAGGAATGGTCAGGGAGGCCACGGTACCACTGGACATGGTAACGCAGGGTAGTCATAAGGAGCAGATTAGTCTGTTCCTTATCGACTCACCTGCGTTTCCAGTGGTGTTGGGAATTCCCTGGCTAGCTCAGCACAACCCGGTGATTTCCTGGCAACAGGGGGCTCTTAAGGGGTGGTCAGAGGAGTGTTCAGGCAGGTGTATAGGAGTTGCCGTTGGTGCGACTACGGTGGAGAGTCCAGACCAGGTTTCCACCGTGCGCATTCCCTCTGAATATGCCGATTTGGCTATCGCTTTCAGTAAAAAGAAGGCGACCCAATTACCACCCCATCGTAGAGGGGACTGTGCGATAAACCTGCTGGAGAACGCTGCACTTCCGAGGAGTCACGTGTATCCTTTATCCCAGGAGGAGACAGTGGCTATGGAGACATATGTTACTGAATCACTGGGACAGGGATACATTCGGCCTTCCGCATCACCTGTCTCCTCGAGCTTCTTTTTTGTGAAGAAGAAAGATGGCGGTTTACGCCCGTGCATTGATTATCGAGGTCTAAATTCCATCACAGTGCGGTTTAGTTACCCACTACCTCTCATCGCTACGGCGGTGGAATCATTTCACGGGGCGCGCTTCTTCACAAAATTGGACCTGAGGAGTGCGTATAATCTGGTGCGTATCCGGGGAGGAGATGAGTGGAAAACCGCATTTAGTACTACATCTGGCCATTATGAGTACCGCGTAATGCCATATGGGTTGAAAAATGCTCCAGCTGTCTTTCAATCCTTCGTAGATGAGATTCTCCGAGACCTGCTCGGGCAGGGAGTGGTAGTGTACATCGATGACATCTTGATCTACTCTGCCACACGCGCGGCGCATGTGTCTCTGGTGCGTAAGGTACTTGGGCCACTGCTGGAGCATGACCTGTATTGCAAGGCGGAGAAATGTGAGTTCTTCAAACAGGCCGTTTCCTTCCTGGGTTATCGTATTTCCACCTCCGGGGTGGTGATGGAGGATGACCGCGTTACAGCCGTGCGTAATTGGCCGACTCCGACCACGGTGAAAGAGGTGCAGCGGTTTTAAGGGTTTGCCAATTACTACCGGAGGTTTATCCGGGGTTTTGGTCAGGTGGCTGCTCCCATTACCTCACTGCTGAAGGGAGGACCGGTGCGCTTGCGTTGGTCAGCAGAGGCGGACAGAGCTTTCAGTCGTCTGAAGGAGCTGTTCACCAATGCGCCCGTGTTGGCGCATCCGGACCCCTCTTTAGCGTTCATAGTGGAGGTGGACGCGTCCGAGGCGGGGGTCGGGGCCGTGCTGTCCCAGCGCTCGGGCGTACCACCCAAGCTCCGCCCTTGTGCCTTCTTTTCGAGGAAGCTCGGTCCGGCGGAGCGAAACTATGACGTAGGGTACCGGGAGTTGTTAGCTGTAGTCAAGGCTCTGAAGGTGTGGAGACATTGGCTTGAGGGGGCGAAACACCCTTTTCTCATCTGGACTGACCATCGTAATCTCGAGTACATCCGGGCAGCGAGGAGACTAAATCCGCGTCAGGCTAGATGGGCCATGTTTTTCACTCGGTTTCAGTTCACCATCTCGTACCGACCAGGCTCCCAAAACACCAAAGCCGACGCGCTGTCCCGCCTCTGATACCGAGGAGCGGTCCGTTGAGCCAACTCCCATCATTCCACCTTCATGTCTCGTGGCACCGGTGGTATGGGAGGTGGACGCGGAGATAGAGAGAGCCTCACGGTTAGAGCAGACCCCCCCTAACTGTCCAGCGGGGGTTCAGTACGTGCCGGGGGGGGTCCGGGATAAGCTAATCCGTTGGGCTCATACTCTCCCCTCCTCGGGTCATCCTGGCATCGAGAGGACCGTGCGGAGTCTTAGAGGGAGATACTGGTGGCCCACGTTGGCTAAGGACGTGAGATTTTATGTCTCCTCCTGCTCGGTGTGCGCTCAGAGCAAGGCTCCTCGGCACTTGCCTAGAGGGAAGTTACAGCCCCTCCCCGTTCCACAACGGCCGTGGACACACTTATCGGTGGACTTTCTTACCGATCTTCCCCCGTCCCAGGGAAGTACTACGATCTTGGTCGTTGTGGATCGGTTTTCTAAGTCCTGCCGTCTCATCCCGTTGCCCGGTCTCCCTACGGCCCTGCAGACTGCGGAGGCCTTGTTTACCCATGTCTTCCGGCACTATGGGGTGCCTGAGGACATCGTTTCTGATCGGGGCCCCCAATTCACGTCCAGAGTTTGGAGGGCGTTTATGGAGAGACTGGGGGTCTCGGTCAGCTTGACCTCGGGTTTTCACCCCGAGAGTAATGGGCAGGTGGAGCGCGTAAACCAGGATGTGGGCAGGTTTCTGCGGTCATATTGCCGGGACCGGCCTGGTGAGTGGGCGAGGTATGTTCCTTGGGCTGAGCTCGCTCAGAACTCCCTCCGCCACTCCTCAACGAACATGTCCCCGTTTGAGTGTGTGTTAGGTTACCAGCCGGTCCTGGCCCCATGGCATCAGAGCCAGACCGAGGCTCCTGCGGTAGAGGAATGGGTACAGCGCTCCAAGGACACCTGGAAAGCCGTCCAGGAATCGCTAAAGTTAGCGGGACAACGGCAGAAGAGGAGCGCTGACCAGCACCGCAGTGAGGCCCCCGTGTTCACACCGGGGGACAGGGTCTGGCTCTCGACCCGAAACCTGCCTCTCCGCCTGCCCTGTCGGAAGCTGGGGCCGCAGTGTGTGGGGCCGTTTAAAGTCCTGAGGAGAATAAACGAGGTGTGTTATAGGTTACAACTCCCTAGGTATTACCGTATTAACCCCTCGTTTCATGTGTCTCTCCTCAGGCCGGTGGTGGCTGGTCCCCTGCAAGAAGGTGAGGTGCCTGAAGTCCCTCCACCCCCTCTGGAGATCGAGGGGTCCCCGGCGTACACAGTACGTGGCATTCTGGACTCGAGACGCCGGGTGAGGGGCCTACAGTACCTCGTGGACTGGGAGGGGTACGGTCCGGAGGAGAGATGCTGGGTTCCGGTGGGGGACATTTTAGATCCTTCTCTACTGAGAGACTTCCACCGCCTCCACCCGGCACCTCGCCCTCCGGGTCGTCCTCGAGGCCGGTGGCGGCGCGCTGCGGGAGCCGCGCGTCAGGAGGGGGGTACTGTCACGACTTCCGCCGAAGTTGGCTCCCCTGCCTGTTCGGGCGGTGCTCGGCGGTCGTCGTCACCGTCCTACTAGCCGCCACCGATCCCTTTTTCGTTTGTCTGTTTGTTTTGTCTTATTAGTTGCACCTGTGGTTTTGTTTTCGTAAATGAGCTTCCCTATATTTAGGAGTTTGACCCGCCCTTGTTTTGTGCGGGATTGTCTTTTGGTTACGTGTGTGTGTTTTGGGTATTCAAGTGTTTCTCTGCGCCATGGATGTTTGGGCTTATCTATTTTTGTGAATAAGTAAAAAGGAATATTTTTTCCCAAGCGGCTCTCTCTCTGCGTCTGATTCCTTCACCCACCTAGTCCCGCGTGACAGGAGACTCATATCTCCCTCATTAACTTTAAGCACCAGCTGTCAGAGCAGCCCACTGCACCTGTACATAGCCATCTGTAAATAGCACATCCAACTATCTCATCCGCATACTGTATTTATTTATCTTGCTCCTTTGCACCCCAGTATCTCTACTTGCATATTCATCTTCTGCACATCTATCACACCAGTGTTTAATTGCTATATTGTAATTACTTCGCCACTATGGCCTATTTATTGCCTTACCTCATTTGCACACACTGTATAAATACTTTTTCTACTGTATTATTGACTGTATGTTTGTTTATTCCATGTGTAACTCTGTGTTGTTGTATGTGTCAAACTGCTTTGCTTTATCTTCGCCAGGTCGCAGTTGTAAATGAGAACTTGTTCTCAACTAGCCTACCTGGTTAAATAAAGGTGAAATAAATAAATAAAAAGATGGCCACCATAGTTCCTGTACCCAAGAAAGCAAAGGTAACTGAACTAAATGACTATTGCCCCGTAGCACTCTCTTCTGTTATCATGAAGTGCTTTGAGAGACTAGTCAAGGATCATATCACCTCTACCTACCTTACCTGTCACCCTAGACCCACTTAAATTTGCTTACCACCCCAATAGATCCACAGACGATGCAATCGCCATCACACTGCACATTGTCCTATCCCATCTAGACAAGAGGAATACATATGTAAGAATGCTGTTCATTGACTATAGCTCAGCATTCAACACAATAGTACCCTGAACCCCGCCCTGTGCAACTGGGTCCTGGACTTCCTGACTGGACTTCCTTGACTTGGAATCACTGGCAACTTTATTAATAATGGAACACTAGTCAATTTAATATCTCATATGTACAGTATATACTGTATTCTATTCTACTGTATTTTAGTCAATGCCACTCCAACATTGCTCAATCTAATATTTATATATTTCTTAATTCCATTCTTTTACTTTTAGATGTGTGTATTGTTGTGAATCGTTTTTAGATAGTACTTCACTGTTAGATACTACTGCACTGTTGGAGCCAGGAATACAAGCATTTCACTACACCCTCAATAACATCTGCTAAATATGTGTATGTGACCAATAAAATTGAATTTGGAGGTCCTGGGCTGGCGTGGTTGCACATGGTCTGCAGTTGTGAGGCCGGTTGGACATACTGCCAAATCCTTTAAAACGACGTTGGAGGCAGTTTAAGGTAGAGAAATTAACATTAAATTAAACAGCTATGGTGGAAATTCCTGCAGTGAGCATGCCAATTGCATGTTCCCTCAAAACTTGAGACATATGTGGCATTGTGTCATGTGAAAAAACATATTTTAAAGTGGCCTTTTATTGTCCCCAGCGCAATGTGCAACTGTGTAATGATCATGCTGTTTAATCAGTTTATTGATATGCCACACCTGGCAGGTGGATGACTTGTTGCACCCTCGACTACTGTGATTATTTTTATTTGACCATGCTGGTCATTTATGAACATCTTGGCCATGTTCTGTTATAATCTCCACCCGGCACAGCCAGAAGAGGACTGGCCACCCCTCATAGCCTGGTTCCTCTCTAGGTTTCGGCCTTTCTAGGGAGTTTTTCCTAGCCACCGTGCTTCTACACCTGCATTGCTTGCTGTTTGGGGTTTTAGGCTGGGTTTAGGTACAGCACTTTGATATATCAGCTGATGTAAGAAGGGCTATATAAATACATTTGATTTGTTTTGATGGATTATCTTGGCAAAGGAGAAATGCTCACTAACAGGGATGTAAACAAATTTGTGCACAAAATTTGATACATTAGCCTTTTCTAGGATTTTTTTTATTTCAGTTCATGAAAAATGGGACCAACACCTTACATGTTGCGTTTATATTTTTGTTCAGTATATATTTGTTCAGTGTAGAATAAATGTATGCACTGTTATAGTTCTAACAGTGTTCTAGGCATCAATGATGAGTACAGTATTATATCCTATCAAATTTTATTAGTCACATGTGCCAAATACAACAGACCTTACAGTGAAATGCTTACTTACTTACGAGCACCTAACCAACAATGCAGTTTTAAAAAATACGGATAAGGATAAGAAATAAAAGTAACAAGTAATTAAAGAGCAGCAGTAAAATAACAAAAACGATACTATATACAGGGGGGTACCGATCACAGAGTCAATTAGTCGGTTAGTTGAGGTAATATGTAGGTCGAGTTATTAAAGTGACTGCATAGATGATAACAACAGAGTAGCAGTGGTGTAAAAGAGGGGGGAGGGGCAAAGCAAATAGTCTGGGTAGTCATTTGACTAGATGTTCAGGAGTCTTATGGCTTGGGGGTAGAAGCTGTTTAGAAGCCTCTTGGACCTAGACTTGGCGCTCAGGTACAGCTTGCCGTGTGGTAGCAGAGAGAACAGTCTATGACCATACAAAGGGAAGCACAGGGCCTACCTCTGACACCGTCTGGTATAGAGGTCTTGTATGGCAGGAAGCTTGGCCCCAGTGATGTACTGGGCAGTTCGCACTACCCTCTGTAGTGCCTTGCGGACGGAGGCCAAGCAGTTGTTGGCCTCATACCAGGCAGTGATGCAACCGGTCAGGATTCTCTCAATGGTGCAGCTGTAGAACCGTTTGAGGATCTGAGGACCCATGCCAAATCTTTTCAGTCTCCTGAGGAGGAAAATATTTTGTCGTGACCTCTTCAAGACTGTCTTGGTGTGCTTGGACCATGTCAGTTTGTTGGCGATGTGGACACCAAGGAACTTGAAGCTCTCAAAATGCTCCACTGCAGCACCGTCGATGAGAATGGGGGCGTGCTCGGTCCTCTTTTTCCTGTAGTCCACAATCATCTCCTTTGTCTTGATCACGTTGAGGGAGAGGCTGTTGTCCTGGCACCACTCGGCCAGGTCTGACCTCCTCCCTATAGGCTGTCTTGTCGTTATCGGTGATCAGGCCTACCACTGTTGTGTCATTGGCAAACATAATGATGGTGTTGGATTCGTGCCTGGCCGTGCAGTCATGAGTGAACAGTGAGTACAGGAGGGGACTGAACATGCACCCCTAAGGGGCCCCTGTGTTGAGAATCAGCGTGGTGGATGTGTTGTTACCTACCCTTACCATGTGGGGGCAGCCCGTCAGGAAGTCCAGGATCCAGTTGCAGAGGGAGGTGTTTAGTCCCAGGGTCCTTAGCTTATTGATGAGCTTTGAGGGCACTATGGTGTTGAGCACTGAGCTGTAGTCAATGAACAGCATTCTCACATAGGTGTTCCTTTTGTCCAGGTGGGAAAGGGCAGTGTGGAGTGCAATAGAGATTGCATCATCTGTGGATCTGTTTGGGCGGTATGCAAATTGAAGTGGGTTTCTGGGATAATGGTGTTGATGTGAGCCTTGACCAGCCTTTCAAAGCACTTCATGACTACAGACGTGAGTGCTACGGGTCGGTAGTCATTTAGGTAGGTTACCTTAGTGTTCTTGGGCACAGGCACTATGGTGGTCTGCAGACTCAGACAGGAAGAGATTGAAAATGTCAGTGAAGACACTTGCCAGTTGGTCAGCGCATGCTCGCAGTACACGTCCTGGTAATCCGTCTGGCCCTGCGGCCTTGTGAATGTTGACCTGTTTAAAGGCCTTACTCACATTGGCTGCGGAGAGCGTGATCACACAGTCGTCCAGAATAGCTGGTGCTCTCATGCATGTTTCAGTGTTATTTGCCTCGAAGCGAGCATAGAAGTAGTTTAGCTCGTCTGGTAGGCTTGAGTCACTGGGCAGCTCTTGGCTGTGCTTCCCTTTGTAGTCTGTAATGGTTTGCAAGCCCTGCCACATCCGACGAGCGAAAATGTCAGAGCCGATGTAATACGATTCGATCTTAGTCCTGTATTGATGCTTTGCCTGTCTGATGGTTCGCCGGAGGGCATAGCGGGATTTCTTAGAAGCTTCCGGGTTAGAGTCCCGCTCCTTTAAAGCGGCAGCTCTAGCCTTTAGCTCAGTGCGGATATTGCCTGTAATCCATGGCTTCTGGTTGAAGTATGTACGTACGGTCACTGTGGGGACGACGTCATCGATCAATCAAATGTATTTATAAAGCCCTTCTTACATCAGCTGATGTCACAAAGTGCTGTACAGAAACCCTGCCTAAAACCCCAAACAGCGAGCAATGCAGGTGTAGAAGCATCGATGCACTTATTGATGAAGCCAATGACTGATGTGGTGTACTCCTCAATGCCATCAGAGGAATTCTGGAACATATTCCAGTCTGTGCTAGCAAAACAGTTCTGTAGATTAGCATCTGCTTCATCTGACCACTTTTTTATTCATCTAGTCACTGGTGCTTCCTGCTTTAATTTTTGCTTGTAAGCAGGAATCAGGAGGATAGAATTATGGTCAGATTTGCCAAATGGAGGCGAAGGAGAGCTTTGGATGTGTCTCTGTGTGTGGAGTAAAGGTGGTCCAGAGTTTCTTTCCCTCTGGTTGAACATTTAAAACCTCTACCACTTCTCTCTCCCGGATCCGGGATCCTCCTCATCAAAAAAGCTGACAAGCATAGCCTAGCCTAACGGGACAGGGATATCATATAATATAATTTTCATGAAATCACAAGTCCAATACAACAAATGAAAGATAAACATCTTGTGAATCCAGCCATCATTTCCGATTTTTAAAATGTTTTACAGCAAAAACACAATATATATTTCTATTAGCTAACCACAATAGCCAAAGACTCAACCGCATATTTTCACCATGTTTCTACCGCATAGGTAGCTATCACAAAACCGACCAAATAGAGATATAATTAGTCACTAACCAAGAAACAACTTCATCAGATGACAGTCTTATAACATGTTATACAATAAATGTATGTTTTGTTCGAAAATGTGCATATTTGAGGTATAAATCATAGTTTTACATTGCAGCTACCATCAAAAATATCACCAAAGCAGCCAGAATAATTACAGAGAGCAACGTGAAATACCTAAATACTCATCATAAAACATTTATGAAAAATACATGGTGTACAGCAAATGAAAGATAAACATCTTGTGAATCCAGCCAATATTTCCGATTTTTAAGTGTTTTACAGCGAAAACACAATATATATTTCTATTAGCTCACTACAGTAGCCAAACACACAACGCAATTTACTCCCCGCCAAAATAGCTTGCACAAAACCGACAGAATAGAGATAAAATGAATCACTAACCTTGAACAACTTCATCAGATGACAGTCTTATAACATCAGGTTATACAATACACTTATGTTTTGTTCGAAAATGTGCATATTTAGAGCTACAAATCCTGATTATACATTGTGAATACGTAGCATCGATTCACCAGAATCTCCAGAGATATTTTGGACACTCACCTAATCTGACCAAAGAACTCATCATAAACTTTACATAAAAATACTTGTTGTATGGCAAATGAAAGATACACTGGTTCTTAATGCAACCGCCGTGTTAGATTTTTAAAAATAACTTTACCATAACAAACAGCTTGCGTTATTGCGAGACAGCGCCCGCCAAAACGGCGGAGAATAGAAATAACATTTTCCACAGAAATACGAAATAACATCATAAATTGTTCTTACTTTTGCTGAGCTTCCATCAGAATCTTGTACAAGGAGTCCTTTGTCCAGAATAAATCGTTGTTTGGTTTTAGAATGTCCTTTTCTCCTGTCGAATTCGCGCCACAATGCTAGCCAATGTTGATGACGTTCCCAGTTTCTCTCGACGCAAAGAACGGAAAACTCCAAAAGTCCCAATAAACGTTGAATAATCTGATAAAACTCAGTTGAAAAAACATACTTTACGATGTTATCACATGTATCAAATAAAATCAGAGCCGGAGATATTAGCCGTGTATACCGAACGCTTATCAGAAGACAATATGGAGGTGCTTCGCGCGCCTAGGTAGAGAAAGGAAATTCCTGACCTGCCACTCCAAAAGCTCTTGTTCGACCTCAGATCAAGCTAGACACCCCATTCCACCTTCCACTGCCTGTTGACATCTAGTGGAAGGCGTATGAAGTGCATGCATATCGATAAATATAAGCCAGTTGAATAGGCAGGCCCTGGAACAGAGCCTCGTTTTCAGATTTTTCACTTCCTATATGGAAGTTTGCTGCAAAATGAGTTCTGTTTTACTCACAGATATAATTCAAACAGTTTTAGAAACTTGAGAGTGTTTTCTATCCAATAGTAATAATAATATGCATATTGTATGATCTAGAATAGAGTACGAGGCAGTTTAATTTGGGCACGATTTTTTCCAAAGTGAAAATAGCGCCCCCCTATTGACAAGAAGTTTTTAACATGCTGATAGAAATTTGGTAAAACGGATTTGTTTCCCTGCATTAAAGTCCCCGGCTACTAGGAGCGCTGCCTCTGGGTGAGCATTTTCTTGTTTGCTTATGGCGGAATACAGCTCATTCAATGCTGTCTTAGTGCCAGCCTCAGTCTGTGGTGGTATGTAAACAGATAGAAATAAATACAGATGAAAACTCTCTAGGTAGATAGTGTGGTATACAGTTTATCATGAGAAACTCTACCTCAGGCGAGCAATAGCTTGAGACTGCCTTAGAAATCTTGCATCAGCTGTTATTTACAAAAATACATAGTCCGCTGCCCCTTGTCTTACCAGACGCCGCTATTCTATCATGCCGGTACAGCGTATAACCAGCCAGCTGTATGTTGATAGTGTCATCGTTCAGCCACGACTCCGTGAAGCATAAGATATTACAGTTTTGAATGTTCCGTTGGTAGTTTAATCTTGCGCGTAGGTTATCTATTTTATTCTACAAAGATTGCACGTTTTCTAGCAGAATGGAAGGAAGTGGGGGTTTATTCGGTCGCCTACGAATTCTCAGAAGGCAGCCCCGCCCTCTGGCCCTTTTTTCTCCACCTCGTCTTCACGCAAATCACGAGGATCTGGGCCTGTTCCCAAGAAAGAAGTATATCATTTGCATCGGGCTCGTCAGACTCGTTAAAAGAAAAAAAGGATTCTGCTAGTCCGTGGTGAGTAATCGCAGTCCTGATGTCCAGAAGTTATTTTCGGTCATAAGAGATGGTAGCGGCAACATTATGTACAATTGTCACGTTCTGACCATAGTTCTTGTGTGTTTTACTTGTTTTAGTGTTGGTCAGGACGTGAGCTGGGTGGGCATTCTATGTTGTGTGTCTAGTTTGTCTATTTCTATGTATGCCTGATATGGTTCTCAATCAGAGGCAGGTGTTTGTCATTGTCTCTGATTGGGAACCATATTTAGGTGGCTTGTTTTGTGTTGGGTTTTGTGGGTGATTGTCTTCTGTCTTTGTGTTCTGCACCAGATAGGACTGTCTCGGTTTTCACGTTTGTTATTTTGTATTTTGTATAGTGTTCACGTTATTGTCTCTTTGTTTATTAAACATGTTGAACACTAGCCGCGCTGCATTTTGGTCCTCTCCTTCACCAACGGAAGAAAACCGTTACAACAATATACGTTTTTTTTTTAAAGTTACAAACAACACAAATAAACGAACGAAGAAACACAATCGGTTGGGGACACGTAAAACGTCAGCCTTCTTCTCCGGCACCATTTATTATATTATGTTAGTGGTTACTCCCAGACCTGGGTTCAAGTACTATTCAAAATCTTTCAAGTACTTAAAGAGATAGTTTAAAAAAAATACACAATGGTTTAAGCAGTCTATGGACGCGGTATGACAGCAATCCATGCTTTGGTTTAGTTACCCTGGCACTGTTTCCACATGCTAATGTTTACGCATTTGTGGCACGGAACCATGTCATTGAACCGATATTAGCATTTTTCGCGCATCATGTGCAAATGATCCAAAACTTTCTCAAATATATTGCGAAGCTCAACAAAATCACTTATACAGTGCATACGGAAAGTATTCAGACCCCTTGACTTTTCCCAACCTTATTCTAAAATTGATAAAATAGTTTTTTCCCCCTCATCAATCTACACACAATACCCCACCCTATAATGACAAAGCAAAAACAGGTTTTTAGACACTTTTGCAAATGTATTAAAAATAAAAAGCTGAAATAAAAAGTATTCAGACCCTTTACTCAGTACTATGTTGTTGGCAGCAATAACAGCCTCAAGAATTCTCTGCAAAGTCCCTATTTAATGTGGCCCAGCTGCTACACACTTTCTCTTACAAACACACCATCTCCTACCCCACTGCTCACAACGCGTTCACACCCACACAAGCGCTCTCAAACTAGGACAAACAGACACATACAACAATAATCAAATAAAATAGTACAAAAAAACTGGTGATGCAGGCTTGTGAACATGACATAATTTGCTTAACAGATGCGATGTGGCCTAGCAAATCTGTCAGTAAGAAGTCCGTTGCGCTCCTTTTCCAGTATCCCTTTGTCATCCTGTGCTGTCCCTGTTGTGATCCAGTCCTTCATGAGTCCCAAATGGCCCCTATTCCCTATATAGTACACTACGTTTGACCAAAGTCTCTGGTCAAATGTAGTGCACTACATAGGAAATAGGGTGCCATTTTGGGAGACAGCCCTTGTCCTCAGCGTACCCAGAACTCCCCCTGCTCAGCGTTGCCCGGCATCTCGGATGCGACAGGCCACCGCCGTTATGAGAGCCGCCCCCTTCCCACTGCCATCCTCTGATTGGATGAAAGTGACCTTGCACTGCGGCGCCAGGTCCCTGACAGTCTCATGCATGAAGTTGGAGAAGCTGTGAAGACGAGAGATGAGAGGCAGTTTACAATGATTTCTGAACATAAGACAATAGACCAGAAGCTGCAGGGAATGCAGAGGAGTGAGCTCACATGGCCAGAAGCAAGAGAATGAGGTAGAAGCGCATAGGCAGATGTACATGTACTCACAGCTACTGTAAAAAGATGCGGTGAAAAGGCATTTGAGGGTAGACTTTAGGATTCCTAGATGCTTACTGCTGATTTCAACACTATATCACTCAAATTAAATATATTTGGGGAAAAAATGCATAAAGAAACCAAATAACTATATTTTGTAGCCTACAGTAAAAAAAAAAGAAAACCTTTGAGAATGTTATCAAAACCATGGAAACAGACAGCTTGCATAAAAAGTTAGGTTAGAAGATCTCAATGTTTATCTTTTTGTCGCCCACTAATTTTATTCATAGATTCAGCCAGATTAAAAAAGAGAAACTAAAGACAATAAAGTAAAAAACGTCCAGATTTCTAGTTACAGTGCCTTCAGAAAGTATTCAGACCCCTCGACCTTTTCTACATTTTGTTATGTTACAGCCTGAATTCAAAATGGGTTCAATAGTTATTTTCCCCCTCACCTATCTACATACAATACCCCATAATGACAAAGCAAAAACATGTTTAGACATTTTTGCTAATTTATTGTAAATGAAATATCTCATTTACATATGTATTCACACCCCTGACTAAATACAGGTTAGAACCTTTGACATCTCTGTCAAGATGTTTGTTGATCATTACTAGACAGCCATTTTCAAGTTTTGCCATAGATTTTCAAGCTGATTCAAGTCAAAACTGTAACTAGGAACATTCAATGCCGTATTGGTAAGCAACTCCCTTGTATAACCTATTTGGCATTGTGTTTTAGGTAATTGTCCTCCTGAAAGCTGAATTTGACTCCCAGTGTCTGTTGGAAAGCGGACTGAACCAGGTTTTCCGCTAGGATTTTGCCAGTGCTTAGCTCTATTCCGTTTTTCATCCTAAAAAAACTCCCTAATCCTTGCCGATGTTAAGCATACCCATAAGATGATGCAGCCACCACCATGCTTGAAAATATGAAGAGTGGTACTCAGTTATGTGTTGTGTTGTATTTGCCCCAAACATAATGCTTCATATTCAGTACATAAAATGTATTTCTTTGCCACGATTTGCAGTTTTCCTTGAGTGCCTTATTACAAACAGGATGCATGTTTTGGAATATTTATATTCTGTACAGGCTTCCTTATTTTCACTCTGTAATTTAGGTTAGTATTGTGGAGTAAATCCTTTGTTTTCTACTATCATAGCCATTAAACTCTGTAACTGTTTTAAATTCACCATTGCCCTCATTGTGAAACCCCTGAGCGGTTTCCTTCCTCTTCGGCAACTTTGTTAGGAAGGACTAGGTGTAACTTTGTAGTCACTACACCATCCAAAGTGTAATTAATAACTTAACATTGCTCAAAAATATATTTTTTGTTGTTGAGATATTCAATCTCTGCCTGCCCCCCCCTACCAATAGGTGCCCTTCTTTGCGAGACATTGGAAAACCTCCCTGGTCTTTGTGGTTGAATATGTTTTGTGAGCTTTAACCTGACAGTATTATCACAAAAAAACAAGCACTTACCGTGGGTGTAGTTTGTAGAGTGTTCCGTCGACACCCACTGTAATTTTGAGCTCAGGGAGGTTGCGGTTCTGCCGGATCTTATCGACCACGGCAGCCAGGCCGGCACCACAGAGCTGGGCTGCGCGGCAAGCCACCACGCTACACACCTCCTTCACCAGGATGCTGTCGTCACACGTAGAGCTGGTCAGACCCAGGTGCTGCAGGATGGAGCGCACCTGCCTCAGGGCCAGACGGTCACTAACAGAGGGGCACAGACAACAGTCAAGTAAATATCAACGAGATCTATATCAAATCAACACTTTTTATGAACATAAATAGCACACGTTGTTCTCCATCCTTTGCTAGACATATCGAAATCGAATAGCTTTGATACACAGAAAAAGGGATTCACACATTGCTCCCACCATGGCTGTCAACTTTTAAGCAACTTTTTTTATTGAAACACTTTTCCAATCTTCTTCTTGCTCGTCATGCATCAACACTAGATATTGATTGAAGGTGTGGTTACCACAAACATGACCAGACACTAGACACTGACTCACCTCTCGATCTGGGAGAGGAACTTGGTTTCAAAGATGCCTCTGGTCTTGAGCCTCTCAGAGAGTTTGCCTCGGAACAGCAGTCCCTTAGTAGTGAACTCCAGCAGTACGTTCCTCACTATCTCCCCAAGGTACATCCCACTGATCATCTTCTCATACCTGACAGAGAGAGAGCGAGAGAGAGCAAGAGAGAGAGAGCGAGACAAAGACACTTGATTCCTGTGGCTTACCCCTGGAAAACCAGCTATCAGGCTTTATGGATGAAAGTGTTATTGCCCTGGTGTGTGTCTAGTAGTCCCCAGCCTCCAAAGATACATCAATCAACTTGAAAAAACAGTAAATAATAAATCCAATACACTCACAAGAAGGAGATAAAGTTACAAACTCCTTTCTTCAGTTCATCCTTTGTAAGTCAACACCTCAACTAAGGGTGTTCTTTCTTTATTATAAACTGGGTGGATCAAGCCCTGAATGCTGATTGGCTGAAAGCCATGGTATATTGGCCATATACCATACCCCCTCTGGCCTTATTGCTTAATTATAACACAACTGCAAACAAACAGTAATAGTCTACGTCTGTTTGCCAGGGTTGGCGGAGTGCTCATCCACGGCTTTGTCGAAGTCTGTGCTGAAGTTGTCCAGCTCTCCGTGGTCCCCGAACGCCCCCCACTCCATGTTAACACACATCTTCCCTTCGCTCCCATCCACCAGCTCCATGTTCTGCATCTCCTCCATGTAGCACACGTTGGTGCCAGTACCTGGAAAGAGGGGAAGTGAGTGAGTGAGTGAGTGAGAGAGAGAGAGGAAACTCATTGAAATAAAAGGGAGACCGTTGTTGATCTGTTACAGTGTAACGATTGTCTATTTCGTCCTCCTCATCGGACGAGGAGAGGCGAGAAGGATCGGACCAATATGCAGAGTGGTTCGTGCTCATGATGATTTATTAAAACCGAAACTGAACACTGAAATACAAAAACAATAAACGATGTGCAGAAAACCGAAACAGTACCGTGTGGTGAAAACACTAACACGGTAGACAAACACCCACAAAACACACGTGAAACCCAGGCTGCCTAAGTATGATTCTCAATCAGGGACAACGATTGACAGCTGCCTCTGATTGAGAATCATACCGGGCCGAACACAAAATCCCAACATAGAAAATCACACATAGACAACCCACCCAACTCACGCCCTGACCATACTAAATAAATACAAAACAACGGAAAACGGGTCAGGAACGTGACATACAGCCTGTGCTTGTGGCCCAGAAGGCACATCCCGTAGGCTCTGAGACTCACCTACGATGAGGCCCACCTCACACAGTGGGTCCTCGTAGCCACATGTCATCATGGTGCCCACCGTATCATTCACCACGGCAACCACGTCCAGGTCAAACTCCTACAAAAACATCAACACGAAGAAGTACGGATCACTAACATGGAACAGTGTGCTATAACCAGAGGATTTCAGATTTGAGACTGGTATACTTTAACATCAACTTCCAAAATGGTTACGGACGGTGTACTTTCACAGTATCATATTCCATTTTTAAAGGATTTGAGATCCTACAGGTACTGTTTTGATTCTGGGCAGTGTAGGATTTTGAGAAAGCCCAGTCAGTAGGTGTGACCTCTGACCTCTCTGTGGTAGATAGCATCCTTCAGTAGAGTGACAACATCCTCCCCCTCGCAGCCAGTAGCTTTGAAACCCTTGGTCCACTTTAGCAGGATGCCCTGGAGGAGAAGTAGGAGGAACGGACATCACATTAGGACAGGCATCTTTATCTGGAATGTTGATTAGTCGGAAACCTAAGACATGAAGGCCAGCCTTGGCACGTGAGGGTATTTGTTTTGGCACGCCAAGGCTTGGCAAGCCACCCCCCCAAAAATGTTTTTGTTATGTTCCAGACTTATTCTAAAATTGATTAAATTGTTTTCCCCCCTTATTAATCTACACACAATATACCATGATAAAGCAAAAACAGGTTTTTATAAATGTTTCCTAATTTATTAAATATAAAAACTGAAATATCACATTTACATAAGTATTCAAACCCTTTACTCAGTACTTTGTTGAAGCACCTTTAGCAGCAATTACACCATTGAGTTTTCTTGAGTATGACGCTACAAGCTTGGCACACCTGTGTTTGGGGAGTTTCTTCCATTCTTCTCTGCAGATCCTCTCAAGCTCTGTCAGTTTGGATGGGGAGCGTTGCTGCAGAGCTATTTTCAGGTCTCTCCAGAGATGTTCGATTAGATTCAAGTCCAGGCTCTGGCTGGGCCACTCAAGGACATTCGGAGACTTGTCCCGAAGCCACTCCTGCGTTGTCTTGGCTGTGTGCTTAGGGCCGTTGTCCTGTTGGCAGGTGAACCTTCGCCCCAGTCTGAGGTCCTGAGCTCTCTTGAGCAGGTTGTCATCAAGGATCTCTGTACTTTCCTCCGTTCATATTTGCCTCGATACTGACTAGTCTCCCAGTCCCTGCTGCTGAAAAACAAGCCCACAGCATGATGCTGCCACCACCATGCTTCACCGTAGGGATGGTGGCAGGTTTCCTAAAGACGTGATGCTTGGCATTCAGGCCAAAGAGTTCAATCTTTATTTCATCAGACCAGAGATTCTTGTTTCTCATGGTCCGAGAGTATTTAGGTGCCTTTTGGCAAACTCCAAGCGGGCGGTCATGTGCCTTTTACTGATGAGTGGCTTCCTTCCTTCCACTCGACCATAAAGGCCACAGAGGAACTCTAGAGCTGTCAAGAGTGACCATCGGGTTCTTGGTCACCTCCCTGACCAAGGACCTTTCCCCCTGATCGCTCAGTTTGGCCAGCTCTAGGAAAAATCTTGGTGGTTCCAAACTTCTTCCATTTAAGAATGATGGGGGCCACTGTGTTCTTGGGTACCTTCAATGCTGCAGACATTTTTTGGTACCCTTACCCTGATATGTGCCTCGACACAATCCTGTCTCGAAGCTCTACGGACAATTGCTTTGACCTCATGACTTGGTTTTTGCTCTGACATGCACTGTCAACTGTGGGACCTTATATAGACAGGTGTGTGCCTTTCAAATTTTATTTAAATTAATTAAATAAATTTATTTTATTTAACTAAGCAAGTCAGTTAAGAACAAAATCTTATTTACAATTTTTTATTTTTTTATTTCACCTTTATTTAACCAGTTAGGCTAGTTGAGAACAAGTTCTCATTTGCAACTGCGACCTGGCCAAGATAAAGCAAAGCAGTTTGACACATACAACACAAACATACAGTCAATAATACAATAGACAACGTCTATATACAGTATGTGCAAATGAGGTAGGATAAGGGAGGTAAGGCAATAAATAGGCCATGGTGACGAAGTAATTACAATATAGCAATTAAACACTGGAATGGTAGATGTGCAGAATATATATATATATGAATGTGTAAGTAGAAATACTGGGGTGCAAAGGAGCAAGATAAATAAATAAATACAGTATGCGGATGAGGTATTTGGATGGGTTATTTACAGATGGGCTATGTACAGGTGCGGTGATCTGTGAGCTACTTTGACAGCTGGTGCTTAAAGCTAGTGAGGGAGATATGAGTCTCCAGCGTCAGTGATTTTTGCAATTCGTTCCAGTCATTGGCAGCAGAGAACTGGAAGGAAAGGCAGCCAAAGGAAGAATTGGCTTTGGGGGTGACCAGTGAGATATACCTGCTGGAGCGCGTGCTATGGGTGGGTGCTGCTATGGTTACCAGTGAGCTGAGATAAGGCGGGGCTTTACCTAGCAGAGACTTGTAGATGACCTGGAGCTAGTGTGTTTTTGCGACGAGTATGAAGCGAGGGCCAGCCAACGAGAGTGTACAAGTCGCAGTGGTGGGTAGTATATGGGGCTTTGGTGACAAAACGGATGGCACTGTGATAGATTGCATCCAGTTTGTTGAGTAGAGTGTTGGAGGCTATTTTGTAAATGACATCGCCAAAGTCGAGGATCAGTAGGATAGTCAGTTTTACGAGGGTATGTTTGGCGGCATGAGTGAAGGATGCTTCGTTGCAAAATAGGAAGCCAATTCTAGATTTAATTTTGGATTGGAGATGCTTAATGTGAGCCTGGAAGGAGAATTTACAGTCTAACCAGACACCTAGGTATTTGTAGTTGTCCACATATTCTAAGTCAGAACCGTCCAGAGTAGTGATGCTGGATGGGCGGGCAGGTGCGGGCAGCAATCGGTTGAAGAGCATGCATTTAGTTTTACTTGCATTTAAGAGCAGTTGTAGGCCACGGAAGGAGAGCTGTATGGCATTGAAGCTCGTCTGGAGGTTAGTTAACACAGTGTCCAAAGAAGGGTCAGAGGTATACAGAATGGTGTCGTCTGCTTAGAGGTGGATCAGAGAATCCCCAGCAGCAACAGCGACAATGACGGCCTACCCCGACCAAACCCTAACGACGCGGGGCCAATTGTGCGCCGCTCTATGGGACTCCCAATCATAGCCGGTTGTGATATAGCCTGGAATCGAACCAGGGTTTGTAGCACTGAGATGCAGTGCCTTAGACCTCTGCGCCACTCGGGAGCCCCAAATCATGACCAATCTATTGAATTTACCACAGGTGGACTCATACATATACAGTGGGGAGAACAAGTATTTGATACACTGCCGATTTTGCAGGTTTTCCTACTTACAAAGCATGTAGAGGTCTGTCATTTTTATCATAGGTACACTTCAACTGTGAGAGACGGAATCTAAAACAAAAATCCAATAAATCACATTGTATGATTTTTAAGTAATTAATTTGCATTTTATTGCATGACATAAGTATTTGATACATCAGAAAAGCAGAACTTAATATTTGGTACAGAAACCTTTGTTTGCAATTACAGAGATCATACATTTCCTGTAGTTCTTGACCAGGTTTGCACACACTGCAGCAGGGATTTTGGCCCACTCCTCCATACAGACCTTCTCCAGATCCTTCAGGTTTCGGGGCTGTCGCTGGGCAATTCGGACTTTCAGCTCCCTCCAAAGATTTTCTATTGGGTTCAGGTCTGGAGACTGGCTAGGCCACTCCAGGACCTTGAGATGCTTCTTACGGAGCCACTCCTTAGTTGCCCTGGCTGTGTGTTTCGGTTTGTTGTCATGCTGGAAGACACAGCCATGACCCATCTTCAATGCTCTTACTGAGGGAAGGAGGTTGTTGGCCAAGATCTCGCGATACATGGCCCCATCCATCCTCCCCTCAATACGGTGCAGTCATCCTGTCCCCTTTGCAGAAAAGCATCCCCAAAGAATGATGTTTCCACCTCCATGCTTCACGGTTGGGATGGTGTTCTTGGGGTTGTACTCATCCTTCTTCTTCCTCCAAACACGGCGAGTGGAGTTTAGACCAAAAAGCTCTATTTTTGTCTCATCAGACCACATGACCTTCTCCCACTCCTCCTCTGGATCATCCAGATGGTCATTGGCAAACTTCAGACGGGCCTGGACATGCACTGGCTTGAGCAGGGGGACCTTGCGTGCGCTGCAGGATTTTAATCCATGACGGCGTAGTGTGTTACTGATGGTTTTCTTTGAGACTGTGGTCCCAGCTCTCTTCAGGTCATTGACCAGGTCCTGCTGTGTAGTTCTGGGCTGATCCCTCACCTTCCTCATGATCACTGATGCCCCACGAGGTGAGATCTTTCATGGAGCCCCAGACCGAGGGTGATTGACCGTCATCTTGAACTTCTTCCATTTTCTAATAATTGCGCCAACAGTTGTTGCCTTCTCACCAAGCTGCTTGCCTATTGTCCTGTAACCCATCCCAGCCTTGTGCAGGTCTACAATTTTATCCCTGATGTCCTTACACAGCTCTCTGGTCTTGGCCATTGTGGAGAGGTTGGAGTATGTTTGATTGAGTGTGTGGACAGGTGTCTTTTATACAGGTAACGAGTTCAAACAGGTGCAGTTAATACAGGTAATGAGTGGAGAACAGGAGGGATTTTTAAAGAAAAACTAACAGGTCTGTGAGAGCCGAAATTCTTACTGGTTGGTAGGTGATCAAATACTTATGTCATGCAATAAAATGCAAATTAATTACTTAAAAATCATACAATGTGATTTTCTGGATTTTTGTTTTTTTTAGATTCCGTCTCTCACAGTTGAAGTGTACCTATGATAAAGGTTACAGACCTCTACATGCTTTGTAAGTAGGAAAACCTGCAAAATCGGCAGTGTAAATACAAATACTTGTTCTCCCCACTGTATATACATATACACACACACTCACACTTCAGTTAAAAAGTTTGGGGTCACTTAGAAATGTCCTTGTTTTTGAAAGAAAAGCACATTTTTTGTCCATTAAAATAACATCAAATTAATCAGAAATACAGTATAGACATTGTTAATGTTGTAAATGACTATTGTAGGTGGAAACGGTTGATTTTGAATGGAATATCTACATAGGTGTACAGAGGCTCATTATCAGCATCACTCCTGTGTTCCAATGGCACGTCGTGTTAGCTAATCCAAGTTTATCATTTTAAAAGGCTAATTGATCATTAGAAAACCCTTTTTCAATTATGTTAGCACAGTTGTAAACTGTTGTGCTGATTAAAGAAGCAATTAAACTGGCCCTCTTTAGACTAGTTGAGTATCTGGAGCATCAGCATTTTTGGATTCGATTACAGGCTCAAAATGGCCAGAAACAAAGAACTTTCTTCTGAAACTCGTCAGTCTATTCTTGTTCTGAGGAATGAAGGCTATTCCATGTGAGAAATTGCCAAGAAACTGAAGATCTCGTACAACGCTGTGTACTACTCCCTTCACAGAACAGCGCAAACTGGCTCTAGCCAGAATAGAAAGAGGTGTGGGAGGCCTGGTGCACAACTGAGCAAGAGGACAAGTACATTAGAGTGTCTAGTTTGAGAAACAGATGCCTCACAAGTCCTCAACTGGCAGCTTCATTAAATAGTACCCGCAAAACACCAGTCTCAACGTCAACAGTGAAGAGGCGACTCCGGGATGCTGGCCTTCTAGGCAGAGTTCCTCTGTCCAGTGTCTGTGTTCTTTTTCCCATCTTAATCATTTATTTTTATTGGCCAGTCTGAGATGTGGCTTTTTCTTTGTCTCTTGACCTCTTGACTTCTTCATTTTATAATAAACATTCATGTGTTGAAAATCCCAAATTGTTTGCATAGTCAACTTACTCACAGCTCTGACACACACACTTACCCCACCAGAAAAGATTAAGATGGGCAAAAGAACACAGACATTGGACAGAGGAATATAAATTTGTTTTACTGAAGGACCGTTCTGTTTGCGCTCTCTGTTGTAAAACTGTTGTTTGTTGGACATTAAGTGTATGGCGTCATTTTGAAACGAGACATGGGAAAAACTTCATGGATGAGGCGGACAAGGCTGAAGGAATCAAAAGGGTCGTGTCCAGGTATGAAAAGCAAAGCAGTGTGTTTACAAATCTACGTGCAGTCAAAAATCAAGCTACAGAGGAGAGCTACAAAGTTGAGCAGTGCTTTGCTAAACATGGAAAACCATTTACTAATGGAGAATATATCAAGGAGGCTTTACTTAGTAGTTCCCAGGCTTAATTTGATGGATTGCCTAACAAAGACAAAATCATCTCAAAGACATGCCTGTGTCTGCCAGAACTGTTTAAGGGCGCGTTACGGAGATGGTTGAAAATGGTTGAAAATGTAAAGGAACAGCAAACTGTAGCGTTAAAAGATGCACCTATGTTTAGTGTGGCTCTTGATGAGAGTGTGGATGTGAATGACATTCCACGTCTGACGGTTGTTGCAAGATACTGTGACCTAGAGTAGGTAAGTGAGGAGCCGCTTGGTCTATAACCCATGCATGGTACTACTAAAGGGGAAGATGTAGCAAAAGCATTCACAGATAATTTTGAGGAGAGAGGTGTCGATATTAAAAACATCTCGCTATTACAACTGACGGTGCCCCCGCTATGGTGGGGAAACAAAAAAGATTTGCAAAGCTGATTGAAGAAAAGATTGTCCGGGCCTCCTGAGTGGCCCAGCGATCTAAGGCCACTCAGGAGTGCTAGACCCGGGTTCATTCCTGGGAGTCCCATAGGACGGCACATAACTGGCCCAGCGTCGTCAGGGTTAGAGGAGGGTTTGGGCGGGGGGGCTTTACTTGGCTCATCGTGCCCTAGAGACTCCTTGTGGCGGACCGGGTGTCTGCAGGCTGACCCAGTTCGCCAGTTGAACGGTGTTTCCTCCGACACATTTGTGTGGCTGGCTTCTGGGTTAAGCTGGCGGGTGTTAAGGAGCATGGTTAGGCGGGTCATGTTTCGCCTCTCCCAAGCCTGTTGGGGAGTTGCAGTGATGAGACAAGATCGAAATTGGGGAGAAAAAGGGGTGTAAAAAAAAAGAATGTTACTATCATTCACCAAGAGAAACTGTGTTCCAAGATCAAGCCTGTGGTGCTGATGGACAGCACCTCTCTTTAGTGAGCTATGGAATTCTTCCATTTGTGGGCAATTAGATATTCAATAGGCACAATTAGTTCTAATGCACATATGAAAATCCTAACTGGCACGCAGATCGTTAGAAATGGTAGGGTAAATTGTAAATTGGCACTCCACACAAAAAAGGTCTATGCTATGTCAGGATCACAGGCTACAGGCACCTAGAGCATGCGTGAATAGACCATGTGTTGCACTCCGACCACTCCTGTCAACACTTGTCCTTCCAAGCGTTGGCCTGGGAATGATGAGGTGCAGACAGAGCACAATGAGTGTTCTCTAGTCTTCTCAATGTTTTGTCTGTGAGAGTTTCAGCAGTAGTGGGTCAATCGATAAAAAAACGATTGAAATGCATTGCTTTTTGTGTATATGTGGTGTCTGTGTCTGTGTGTGTGTGTGTGTGTGTGTGTGTGTGTGTGTGTGTGTGTGTGTGTGTGTGTGTGTGTGTGTGTGTGTGTGTGTGTGTGTGTGTGTGTGTGTTTGCTTTTTTTACCTGGTCCAGTTTGCTCTGATGGCACGGGAAGGAGAAGGTGAAGCCGAGGGGCAAGGACGCTCCTTTCATACCCATGTACTCCAGGAAGTCAGCAATGCAGTGCACTATGTGGTCAAACAGCTGACAGGGAGAGAGAGAACAGAGAGAGAAGGAGAGAACGAGAGAGATGACAGAGAGAAAGGGAAATAGAAAAGAGTGAGTGAGAAAGAGAGAATAGATAGGTCAAATTACCAATGCAGTGGACTGGGACTGAGTTCTACCTATTAGGGTTGGCCAATATTTTATATCTATGGATATAAAATATTATATCCATAGATATAATTATCCTCCTGATAATTGAAAGCCATTGTCGATGGTGACGACATAGTGAATTGACAGACGGTGGTTTAGCCTATTTGAACTTGACTGGCGCCATTCCTATTTGCTTTAGCTTATTTCAATAAATAGCCTATGTTGTACAGGCCTACAGAACGCAAGAGAGGAATGTAGGCTAGACAGCAGAGAATTCCACCAAAGCAGCACAAAATGTCCATTCAGAAAATATTGTTTCTCTTTCTCTCTCTGTCGGATGCATGGGCCTTATAGCCTAAACTTGTACATGTTTTATAACTGACACTCCTTAACTATATTGTCTAGCTGTTAAAAAAAAACGTAGGCTATATTCCCTTCTCTCCCTTCAATATGAATATGACTTTGGGCTAGGCTACGCTTTCATCGTTTTATGCATGCATGGCTTTCTCCCGATCAAACAATGAATGAATCTAACGGCGTTCCATCTCAAAGTTGTTTAAATATCCTAAAAACGTAAGGTAGCCATGGGACTGATAATGAAAGAGAACAAACAATATCAATGGCCTATAGAAAAATATAATGACAAGTTAAATCAAGTTTAAATTATCAGTGCAGGGCGAAAAAATCCCTCCATGTGAGGTTAAAATCTAAATGGCCAATAACCTCTCCTCCTACACTTATCATAAAAGTTTGAAGACAAATGAAAGTTATGAACAGCAGCCTATTTCCCAAATATTTGAATAGCCTAAGAAGATACTGTTGTCCTACAGTTGTCGCTTTCAAAAAGAACAAGAATATAATCCTCAAGTCTCATCTTTCAAAATACATAGAGTCCTCTTAATTTACAGCATTTCTCACACACAAACAACCAAAAGTTCCCAAATTAGCAGGAAAGATTGGGGGAAACTTCATTGCACGAGGTGCTCAAGTTCAGAACGGCTGTCAGTGAAAACACGGTTTACCTCCTCTCCAGTGCCCTGCATGGCCTCCTGGGGAATGGAGTAGATCTTGTTGTGCATCTCCACACTGCGTCTCTTCCCGCACCGCACACGCACCAGCAGTACCCGGAAGTTGGTCCCTCCCAAGTCCAGGGCCAAGAATTCACCGCTCTCTGATGAGTTCAATGAGCACAATGGGGAGAGAAGCTAAGAAAGTAAGATAACACTCCAAAATTATATTTAGCCGTTTGGGGGTTATGTGCCTTGTTAAGGACCACAACAGCAGTAGGTGCTCACATCCTAACATACATTTTGTCAGCCATGAATTTCCAACCGCTGAGGTTTTGATTGCTGGCCCATCTCTCTAACCCAGGGGTGTCAAACTCATTTACCCCAGGAGCCGCATTGGGTCTTAAACAAACGGAGGGCCGTACTGAAAATGTATTACATTTCCTCGCTTTCAATAATTGTATAAAAATAGTCCTCTATCCATTGTTTTTGGAATTTTCCATGCTCCCTGACTGTCTAGCTTTCATTTAGGTGACTATTAGTGAGCTAGACACAATCAAGAAACTGTATTATAAGTCCATTATAATTCGATTTGGTTTTAATAATTTGCAACTATATTGAGTTTGTGTTTTTATTTGTAACAGCTTAAGGCTTTCTTCTCAGTTTCCTGCTATAGCCCTGCCAAGGACATCCATCTATTTTCAAGGATTTTCAAGGCCCATCAGTAGCTTATGGCTCCCTCTCAACTGCATTTCCTCGATTACTCGCGTCCCCTGTTCTCACCTCCTAAAAACCCATTGGATGAGGTCAGAGGTCACTCCCCTCTGACTTTCTAATCCAATTGGTTTTGAAAAGCGGGCAAGGAGAGACGACATGAGGAATCAAGAAAATGCCATTGAGATTCTCCCACAGATAACACCCCTCTCCCTCCTCTCTCCATCTTCTCCTCTTGACCCTGTACCTGTGCCGTCGGGGATGGAGCGAACAAAGGTGGGTAGCATCTTGACGGTGGCTTGGTCATGACTCTCCTTGGCCAAGCCTCTGTTCATCTCCTCTCCCATCCTCCTTTTCACGTCCAGCAGCTGCTCCTGGCTCAGACGCAGAGCGTCCAGGATACGCTGCCGCCCGGCATGCTGGATAGCCAGCCGAAACGCCACTGCTGTCACCATGGCCGCTCCCTTCCCACTTCCGTCCTCCGAGCGCAGGAAACGCACGTTGCAATCCGGCACAAGCCGCCGCACCATCTTGTGGAGCCGCCGCGCAAACCTGGGAGAGGAGGTACAACTTTATTTTAAGCTTATAAAACTTTATTAAAAGGCTTATTAGCTATTAGTAAACTGTTTGTAAATTAAATATATTTGATCATGTTTCAGTTACTAGTGAATACATGTACAGTATTAGTCAAAAGTTTGGACACACCTACTCATTCAAGGGTTTTTCTTTATTTTTTTCTATTTTCTACATTTTTTTCTACTAAAAGTGTTAAACAAATCAAAATATATTTTAGATTTTAGATTCTTCAAAGTAGCCACCCTTTAACTTGATGACAGCCTTGCACACTCTTGGCATTCTCTCAACCACCTTCTACTGCCGGTACGGGGCACGGAACCCCGCCGATCCTCTACGACTGGAATACCGACATAATCTGCCCGAGGACTCCAACAGGCCCCTCAGGCGCAACGCCAGCTGAAGGCCCATTCTGCTAACCTGCTAGGCCTGCTAGCTACCTAGAGCTACCTGGAACCCTACTAATTCCACGACTTGTCTATCGACGTCACCGCACGAAGAGGCAAAAACAGACTTACACCCATCGCGACGTCCCCCAAAGGCTAACTTGCTAGCCCCGGTCTGCTAACTGCTAGCTTGCCTGCCCCGGTCTGCTAACTGCTAGCTCTCCTGCCCCGGTCTGCTAGCTGGTAGCTTGCCTGCCCCGGTCTGCTAACTGCTAGCCCCTGCTAACTGCTTGCTTGCTAACCCGGTCTGCTAACTGCTAGCTTGCCAGCCCCGGTCTGCTAACTGCTAGCTTGTTAGCATCGGCCTGCTAACTGTCTGAATCGCCGTGTTCCCAGTCAGCCCAACCACTCACTGGACCCATATGTTCACTTGGCTAAGCATGCCTCTCTCTAATATCAATATGCCTCGTCCATTACTGTCCTGGTTAGTGATTACTGTCTTATTTCACTGTAGAGCCTCTAGCCCTGCTCAATATGCCTTAACCAACCATGTTGTTCCACCTCCTACATATGTGATGACATCACCTGGTTTAAACGTCTCTAGAGACTATATCTCTCTCATCATTACTCAATGCCTAGGTTTACCTCCAATGTACTCACATCCTACCTTACCTTTGTCTGAATCTATGCTATCGAGCCCAGAAACCTGCTCCTTTTACTCTCTCTTTTCCGAACGTGCTAGACAGCCAGTTCGTATAGCATTAAGCCATACCCTTATCCTACTTCTCCTCTGTTCGTCTGGTGATGTAGAGGTTAATCCAGGTCCTGCAGTGCCTAGCCCCACTCCCACGGTGCTCTCATTTGTTGACTTCTGTAACCGTAAATGCCTTGGTTTCATGCATGTTAACATTAGAAGCCTACTCCCTAAGTTTGTTTTACTCACTGCTTTAGCACACTCTGCCAACCCGGATGTCTTAGCCGTGTCTGAATCCTGGCTTAGGAAACCACAGAAAACCCTGAAATCTCCATCGCTAACTATAACATTTTCCGCCAAGATAGAACTGCCAAAGGGGGCGGTGTTGCAATCTACTGCAAAGATAGCCTGCAGAGTTCTGTATTAGTATCCAAGTCTGTACCCAAACAATTCGAGCTTCTACTTCTAAAAATTCCAGAAACAAGTCTCTCACTGTTGCCGCTTGCTATAGACCTCCCTCTGCCCCCAGCTGTGCCCTCGATACCATATGTGAATTGATTGCGCCCCATCTATCTTCTGAGCTCGTGCTACTAGGTGACCTAAACTGGGACATGCTTAACACCCCGGCCATCCAACAATCTAAGCTTGATGCCCTCAATCTCACACAAATTATCAATGAACCTACCAGGTACAACTCCAAATCCGTAAACACGGGCACCCTCATAGATGTCATCCTAACTAACTCGCCCTCCAAATACACCTCTGCTGTTTTCAATCAAGATCTCAGTGATCACTGCCTCATTGCCTGCATCCGTAATGGGTCAGCGACCAAACGACCACCCCTCATCACTGTCGAACACTCCCTAAAACACTTCAGCAAGCAGGCCTTTCTAATCGACCTGGCCGGGGTATCCTGGAATGACATTGACATCCCGTCAATAGATGATGCCTGGCTATTCTTTAAAAGTGCCTTCCTCACCATCTTAAATAAGCATGCCCCATTCAAAAAAAATTGAAATAGGAATAGATATAGTTCTTGGTTCACTCCAGACCTGTCTGCCCTTGACCAGCACAAAAACATCCTGTGGCGTTCTGCATTAGCATCGAATAGCCCCCGTGATATGCAACTTTTCAGGGAAGTTAGGAACAAATATACACAGGCAGTTAGGAAAGGTAAGGCTAGCTTTTTCAAACAGAAATATGCATCCTGTAGTACTAACTCAAAAAAGTTCTGGGACACTGTAAATTCCATGGAGAATAAGAGCACCTCCTCCCAGCTGCCCACTGCTCTGAGGCTAGGAAACACTGTCACCACCGATAAATCCACTATAATTGAGAATTTCAATAAGCATTTCTCTACGGCTGGCCATGCTTTCCACCTGGCTACCCCTACCCCGGTCAACTGCCCGGCACCCTCCACAGCAACCCGCCAAAGCCCCCACCATTTCTCCTTCACCCAAATCCAGACAGCTGATGTTCTGAAAGAGCTGCAAAATCTGGACCCCTACAAATCAGCCGGGCTAGACAATCTGAACCCTCTCTTTCTAAAATGATCTGCCAAAATTGTTGCAACCCCTATTACTAGCCTGTTCAACTTCTCTTTCGTATCGTCTGAGATTCCCAAAGATTGGAAAGCTGCCGCGGTCATCCCCCTCTTCAAAGGGGGTGACAATCTAGACCCAAACTGCTACAGACCTATATCTATCCTACCCTGTCTTTCTAAGGTCTTCGAAAGCCAAGTTAACAAACAGATTACCGACCATTTCGAATCCCACCGTACCTTCTCCGCTATGCAATCTGGTTTCAGAGGTGGTCATGGGTGCACCTCAGCCACGCTCAAGGTCCTAAACGACATCATAACCGCCATCGATAAGAGACATTACTGCGCAGCCGTATTCATCGACCTGGCCAAGGCTTTCGACTCTGTCAATCACCACATTCTTATTGGCAGACTCGACGGCCTTGGTTTCTCAACTGATTGCCTCGCCTGGTTTACCAACTACTTCTCTGATTGAGTTCAGTGTGTCAAATCGGAGGGCCTGTTGTCCGGACCTCTGGCAGTCTCTATGGGGGTGCCACAGGGTTCAATCCTCGGGCCGACTCTTCTCTGTATACATCAATGATGTTGCTCTTGCTGCTGGTGATTCTCTGATACACCTCTACGCAGACGACACCATTCTGTATACTTCTGGCCCTTCTTTGGACACTGTGTTAACTAACCTCCAGACGAGCTTCAATGCCATACAACTCTCCTTCCGTGGCCTCCAACTGCTCTTAAACGCAAGTAAAACTAAATGCATGCTATTCAACCGATCACTGCTCGCACCTGCTCTCCCGTCCAGCATCACTACTCTGGACGGCTCTGACTTAGAATACGTGGACAACTACAAATACCTAGGTGTCTGGTTAGACTGTAAACTCTCCTTCCAGACTCACATTAAGCATCTCCAATCCAAATTTAAATCTAGAATCGGCTTCCTATTTCGCAACAAAGCATCCTTCACTCATGCTGCCAAACATACCCTCGTAAAACTGACCATCCTACCGATCCTCGACTTCGGTGATGTCATCTATAAAATAGCCTCCAACACTCTACTCAACAAACTGGATGCAATCTATCACAGTGCCATCCGTTTTGTCACCAAATCCCCATACACTACCCACCATTGCGACCTGTACGCTCTCGTTGGTTGGCCCTCGCTTCATACTCGTCGCCAAACCCAATGGCTACAGGTTATCTACAAGTCTGCTAGGTAAAGCCCCGCCTTATCTCAGCTCACTGGTAACCATAGCAGCACCCACTCGTAGCACGCGCTCCAGCAGGTATATCTCACTGGTCACCCCCAAAGCCAATTCCTCCTTTGGTCGTCTTTCCTTCCAGTACTCTGCTGCCAATGACTGGAACGAACTGCAAAAATCTCTGAAGCTGGAAACACTTATCTCCCTCACTAGCTTTAAGCACCAGCTGTCAGAGCAGCTCACAGATTACTGCACCTGTACATAGCCTATCTATAATTTAGCCCAAACAACTACCTCTTCCCCTACTGTATTTATTTATTTAGCTCCTTTGCACCCCATTATTTCTATTTCTACTTTGCACATTCTTCCACTGCAAATCTACCATTCCAGTGTTTTACTTGCTATATTGTATTTACCTCGCCACCATGGCCTTTTTTTGCCTTTACCTCCCTTAGCTCACCTCATTTGCTCACATTGTATATAGACTTATTTTTCTACTGTATTATTGACTGTATGTTTTGTTTATTCCATGTGTAACTCTGTGTTGTTGTATGTGTCGAATTGCTATGCTTTATCTTGGCCAGGTCGCAGTTGCAAATGAGAACTTGTTCTCAACTAGCCTACCTGGTTAAATAAAGGTGAAAAAAAAATGGGGTAGTCAGCTGCAATGCATTTCAAGTAACATATATGCCTTATTAAAAGTGAATTTGTGGAATTTCTTCCCTTCTTAATGCGTTTGAGGCAATCAGTTGGGTTGTGACAAGGTAAGGGTGGTATACAGAAGATAGCCCTATTTGGTAAAAGACCAAGTCCATATTATGGCAAGAACAGCTCAAATAAGCAAAGAGAAACGACAGTCCATCATTACTTTAAGAAATGAAGGTCAGTCAATACGGAACATTTCAAGAACTTTGAAAGTTTTCAAGTGCAGTAGCAAAAACCATCAAGCACTATGATGAAACTGGCTCTCATGAGGACCGCCACAGGAAAGGAAGACCCAGAGTTACCTATGCTAGAGAGGATAAGTTCATTAGAGTTACCAGCCTCAGAAATTGCAGCCCAAATAAATGCTTCACAGAGTTCACGTAACAGACCGGTGGAAGAAGCCACACTTTAGCTTGATGACAGCTTTGCACACTCTTGGCATTCTCTCAACCAGCTTCATGAGGTAGTCACCTGGAATGCGTTTCAATTAACTGGTGTGCCTTGTTAAAAGTTAATTTGTGAAATTTCTTTCCTTTATGTCCTTTGGTCTGATGAGTCCAAATGTTAGCTTTTTGCTTCCAACCGTGGTGTCTTTGTGAGATGCAGAGAAGGTGAACGGATGATCTCCGCATGTGTGGTTCCCACCATGAAGCATGGAAGAGGAGGTGTGATGGTGCGGGGGTGCTTTGCTGGTGACACTGTCAGTGATTTATTTAGAATTCAAGGCACCCTTAACCAGCGTGGCTACCACAGCATTCTGCAGCGATACGCCATCCCATCTATCGTTTGTTTTTCAACAGAACAATGATCCAACACACCTCCAGGCTGTGTAAGGTCTATTTGACCAGTAAGGAGTGTTGGAGTGCTTCATCAGATGGCCTGGCCTCCATAATCACCCGACCTCAACCAAATTGAGATGGTTTGGGATGAGTTGGACCGCAAACTGAAGGAAAAGCAGACAACAAGCGCTCAGCGTATGTGGGAACTCCTTCAAGACTGTTGGAAAAGCATTCCAGGTAAACCTGGTTGAGAGAATGCCAAGAGTGTACAAAGCTGTCATCAAGGCAAAGGGTGGCTACTTTGAAGAATCTCAAATATATTTTGATTTGTTGAACACTTTTTTGGTTACTACATGATTCCATATGTGTTATTTCATAGTTTATGTCCTCACTGTTATTACACATTGTAGAAAATAGTAAAATAAAGAAAAACCCTTGAATGAGTAGGTGTGTCCAAACCTTTGACTGGTACTGTATATACATTTGCCTTCGGAAAGTATTCAGACCCCTTGACTTTTCCACATTTTGTTACGTTACAGCCTTATTCTAAAATGGATTAAACAAACAAACTGTTCAGAGTAGACTGTATGAATCAGGTCGAAATTGTTGCAAAGAAACCACTACTAAAGGACACCAATAAGAAGAAGAGACTTGCTTGGGCTAAGAAACACGAGCAATCGACATTAGACCGGTGGAAATCTGTCGTTTGGTCTGACGAGTCCAAATCGGAGAATTTTGGTTCCAACCGCCCTGTCTTTGTGAGACACAGAGTAGGTGAACGTTGATCGCCGCATGTGTGGTTCCCACCGTGAAGCATGGAGGAGGACGTATGATGTGTGGGGGTGCTTTGCTAGTGACACTGTCAGTGATTTATTTAGAATTCAAGGCACACTTAACCAGCATGGCTACCACAGCATTCTGCAGCGATATGCCATCCCATCTGGTTTGCGCTTAGTTGCACAATCATTTGTTTTTCAACAGGACAATGACCCAACACACCTCCAGGCTGTGTAAAGGCTATTTGACCAAGAAGGAGAGTGATGGAGTGCTGCATCAGATGACCTGACCTCCACAATCACCCAACCTGAACCCAATTGAGATGGTTTGGGATGATTTGGACTGCAAACTGAAGGAAAAGCAGCCAACAAGTGCGCAGCATATGTGGGAACTCCTTCAAGACTCTGTATGTAACGCCCGCTCGATGTCCGCGTACAACTCCCACACCACCGGTGCCATCAGGCAAGAAGCTGGAAGTATGGGAGTGTGATCTATGGACCACTCCTCTGTGTCATACATCCGGGACAGTGCGTCTGCCTTAGCATTCTGGGAACCTGGTCTGTAGGACAGGGTGAAAACAAAACGGGTAAAGAACATGGCCCACCTTGCCTGGTGAGGGTTCAGTCTCCTCGCCACCCGGATGTACTCCAGATTGCGGTGGTCAGTCCAGATGAGAAAAGGGTGTTTAGCCCCCTCAAGCCAGTGTCTCCACGCTTTCAGAGCCTTGACAACAGCCAACAGCTCCCGGTCCCCCACATCATAGTTTCGCTCCGCCGGGCTGAGCTTCTTCGAAAAGAAAGCACAGGGGCGGCGCTTTGGTGGCGTACCCGAGCACAGAGAGCACGGCTCCTATCCCAGCCTCAGACGCGTCCACCTCCACTTTGAACGCCAAAGAGGGATCCGGATGAGCCAGCACGGGAGCCGAGGTAAACAGAGCCTTCAGGTGACCAAAAGCCATGTCCGCCTCCGCCGACCACTGCAGTCGCACCGGTCCCCCCTTCAGCAGTGAGGTAATGGGAGCCGCTACCTGACCAAAGCCCCGGATAAACCTCCGGTAGTAGTTGGCAAACCCTAGAAACCGCTGCACTTCCTTTACCGTGGTGGGAGTCGGCCAATTACACACGGCTGAAATGTGGTCACTCTCCATCTCCACCCCTGAAGTGGAAATGCGGAGAACAGACATTTCTCAGCCTTGACGTACAGGTCATGCTCTAACAGTCGTCCAAGCACCCTGCGCACCAGGGACACATGCTCGGCGCGTGTAGCGGAGTATATCAGAATGTTGTCGATATACACCACTACACCCTGCCCGTGCAGGTCCCGGAAAATCTCGTCTACAAATGCCTGGAAGACTGATGGAGCATTCATCAACCCGTACGGCATGACGAGGTACTCATAGTGCCCTGAGGTGGTACTAAATGCCGTCTTTCACTCATCCCCCTCCCGGATACGCACCAGGTTGTAAGCGCTCCTGAGATCCAATTTTGTGAAGAAGCGCGCCCCGTGCATTGACTCTATCACACTGGCTATGAGAGGCAGCGGGTAGCTGTACCTCACAGTGATTTGGTTGATACCTCGATAGTCAATGCACGGGCGCAGACCTCCATCCTTCTTCTTCACAAAAAAGAAACTCGAGGAGGCAGGTGAAGTGGACGGATTCGGAGACATATGTTTCCATAGCCACCGTCTCCTCCTGTGACAGGGGATACACATGACTCCTGGGAAGTGCTGCGTCTACCAGGAGATTTATCGCACAATCCCCCCGTCGATGGAGTGGTAATTGAGTCGCCTTCTTCTTACAGAAGGCGAGAGCCAAATCGGCATATTCAGAGGGGATGCGCACGGTGGAGACCTGGTCTGGACTTTCCACCGTAGTAGCACCGACGGAAACCCCTAAACACCTCCCCGAGCACTTTCATGACCACCCCTTGAGAGCCCTCTGTTGCCACGAAATAGTGGGGTCATGACAGGCCAACCAGGGTAGGCCCAGCACCACGGGAAACGCAGGAGAATCAATAAGGAAAATACTAATTCTCTCCCTATGACCCTCCTGCGTAACCATGCCCAGTAGAGCGGTGGCCTCCCTAATTAGCCCTGACCCTAATGGTCGACTATCTAGGGCGAGCACAGGGAAGGGCATATCCACAGGAACAATGGGGATCCCTAAACTACGGGCAAATGCTCTGTCAATAAAATTCCCAGCTGCGCCTGAATCTACGAGCGCCTTATGCTGGGAATGCGGGGAAAACTCAGGAAAATGTATAAACAAAAACATGTGAGCAACAGGAGGCTCTGAGTGAGCCTGGTGCCGACTCACCTGGGGTGACACGAGAGTGCCCTGCCTGCTGTCTCGACTCCCAGAAGAACCTCCCCAGCACCGACCAGCAGTGTGCCCTCTGCGGCCACAGATGGTACATGGAACGGCCCCTCCTCCGGTCGCCCTAAGCGCAGCACCTCCCAGCTCCATGGGCATCGGAGCGGAGGTGCTGGGGGATGGAACTGACAGGCCACGATCCGGACGTCCGCGGGTAGCCAGCAGGTTATCCAGCCGGATGGACAGGTCCACCAGCTGGTCAAACGTAAGAGTGGTGTCCCTGCAGGCCAACTCCCGTCCTTGTGCAGACTGCACCGGTAGTGATCGATCAGGGCCCTTTCGTTCCATCCCGCGCTGGCGGCCAGGATCCGGAAGTCCAAGGCGAACTCCTGTGTGCTCCTCGTCCCCTGCCTCAAGTGGAACAGACGTTCACCCGCCGGTCGAAAACTGCCCGAAAGCGGCAGGTGAACTCCGCGTAATTGTCCAACACCGCTTCTCCTTCCCCCCATACGGCGTTGGCCCCCTCCAGGGCTTTCCCTGAGAGACAGGAGACGAGGGCGGACACGCTCTCACGTCCCGAAGGAGCCGGGTGGATGGTCACCAGGTAGAGTTCCAGCTGGAGTAGGAACCCCTGGCATCCGGCAGCTGTCCCATCATACTCCCTTCGGGAGCGTGAGCCGAAACCCACTGGGACCGGGTGAAGGAGGGGTGAACTGTGGTGCCTGTTGTAGTGGTGCCAGTGGAGGCGCTGGCAGAACTCCTCCTCTCTCCCATCGGTCCATCGTCTGCAGCACGCGATCCATGGCGGTGCCGAGACGTTGCAACATGGTCGCATGCTGCTGGACGCGCTCCTCAACCGCCAAAGGGGGGTTGTCTGCACTCCTGCTGACTCCATTTTCTGGTGCGTGATTCTGTAAGGATCTGGGTGTATTTTGATTTGTTTAACATTTTTTTGGTTACTACATGATTCCATGTGTTATTTCATTGTTTTGATGTCTTCACTATTATTCTACAATGTAGAAAATAGTCAAATAAAGAAAAACCCTTGCATGAGTAGGTGTGTCCAAACTTTTAACTGGTACTGTATGTATAAGCCATTTCCTACTTGGTCTTGTAATTTTAACTGGCACTTGAGATGTAAGGGTCAACTCCATTGTAATTTCCCTCATCCACTGTGTCATTTAGTTAAGTCTATTCTAGGAGAATTGCTCTGAGTAGTCATGCTCTCAGGGAGGTGTAGATTGAAACTCAGGGAGGTGTAGATTGTTGTCAAGTTGAGTTGGAATTCATTCAAATGAAACTCGACAATGTCCATAACATTTCATTTTTAATGTCCTGAAACGACTGGAGCTGAAGTGCATTCGAGTCTTGCCTCTGGAATCCGAGTGGAAGTCTACTTCCTCACTCGTCTTTAATATATAAAGGGTAAAAAATTCCAAACAGTACCTTATATGACTCATGCTCTGAGTGCTGTGAAACTCAGGGAGGTGTAGATTGTTTGAGTATCAAGTTGAGTTGGAATTTATTCAAATAAAACTTGACAATGTGCAATAGCGTTTCATTTTTTGAGTCATGACCACATAGGCAAATTACAGTTGGCCCAGAACAGAGCAGCACGACTGGCCCTTAAATGTACACGTAATGCTTATATCAAGAACATGCATGTCAATCTCTCCTGGCTCAAAGTAGAGGAGAGATTGACATGTTGAAAGCACTGTTGAAACAGCTAACACACAGCTCAGACACCCATGCATACCCCACAAAACATGCCACCAGGGGTCTTTTCACAGTTCCCAAGTCCAGAACAGAGGCTAGGAAACGCATGGAACTCTCCTCCACCTCAGGTAACTCAAGCTAGCAATAAAATCAGTTAAAAAAAAAAAACAGCTAAAACAACACCTCATGGAACCACACGCACACAAATTAAAAACCAAAAACTGTTTTAAGTGAGAAGTAGGCATTGCTCTGAAGCCGAAAAATTAAGGAAATTCACGAGCACTACAATGCCTACTTCACCCATGCTCTATCACACAGCTTTGACCTACTACAGTAGCTATGTTGGTCTATTGTACTTCAAACAATGTGTAGGCAGGATTGCTTAGGATTCAAACCTTCTCAAATAGCCTAACTCATACGCTTAGAGAAGGTGCTCCCACAATAATGTGATTTGTAATGCATATAAGGTAAAGTACTCGATTCTTCACACACCACACTAAGACATTATCCCACTCCACTTATACACAATGTCTGCCATCTGCCCAGTACAGATGAAACTGGGATTCATCCTTGAAAAGCACACTTCTCCAGCTCCCCTTTGGCCATCGAAGGTGAGCATTTGCCCACTGAAGTCGGTTACGACGCCAAACTGCAGTCAGGTCAAGACCCTGGTGAGGATGACGAGCATGCAAATAAGCTTCCCTGAGACGTTTCTGGCAGTTTGTGCAGAAATTCTTCGGTTGTGCAAACCTACAGTTTCATCAGCTGTCCGGTTGGCTGGTCTCAGATGATCACGTTGGTGAAGAAGCAGGATGTGGAGGTCCTGGGCTGGCGTGGTTACATGTTACAAAGGAGAAATGCTCACTAATAGGGATGTAAACGAATTTGTGCACAAAATTTGAGAGAAATAAGCTTTTTGTGCATATGGAACATTTCTGGGATCTTGTATTTCAGCTCATGAAACCAACACTTAACATGTTGCATTTATATTTTATTCAGTGTATATATTTCATAATCACATCCTTTTTTGGTTAGTAGGTGTGCAACATAACAGGTGGTGGTGTGTTGGACACAGTCCCTCAGATAAAGGTCTATAGAACCTGTCTGCATTCCTGATTTCTGTAACCATTAGCTAATCTGTGTAATATTGACATAAGCTCAAAACCACTTGTTTGCAAACATGGGTCCTGTTTAATCAATTGCTGTGCTAATCAATGGACAGTTCATTACCTGTCAAAGGAATATGTAGATTAAAGTTATGTTTGTATTTCTATTTATTTTTGCAGTAAAGATGATGACACTACAATAAAACACATTTAGGCCTACAATAGGGGCTAAATCTAAAAATACATACAGACTAATGATAAATATTAGGGGTGTACCGATCTCATCATACTCGTATTGGTAATTGTATACGTTTTATCACACTTGATACTGGTAATTGGATTTACTCGTGAACGGAAAATTTGGAAGTGTGCTTTAAATGCCGGTGAAGCCTCAAGTGTGCATTACTGCAAAATCACTCAGAGTGCATCGTTTAGTTCCTTCACACACACACACGTTGTTAAACGACCCTGACAGATGAAAATGCACGATTTACTTACTTAGTCCTATTAAATTTCTCAACAAAGGAGGCTAATAAATAGTCTAATGCATGGCTGGCTACTACTGCCTGCAATTATTCCAGACAGATTTAGATGAAGGTAGGCTAATTCACTTGCCCCATATATTGTTTCACTTTTGAGAGGAGCAAAACTTCTCTCCCGAAACTTATGCCAACACATTTGCACAATCAAAATAAACCATCTACATTTGTAATTTTATTTTCTAATTATCTGTCACTCAGTAAACATGACTGGGCAAGAAGAAATAATAATAGCAAGAAAGCATGGGGATCGCAACATAACGACAGTAGTCGTCAGCAATGGAATACTTATACGGACAGACAAAGTAGGCATACTAAACAACACCAAGTAGACAGGCAAAAACAACCATATGGCCTCAGAAAAGTCGACAGGAAAAAACTAAAATTAACAACAATGACTAGCTACGGATTAGGATTCACTCATGATGTTTGGAGAACGGGAGACTTAACAGAGCCACACGGGTCTGTCTGGAGAAATGAGAGCAGAGGGAGAGCAGCTTGTTCAACTGATATCCCGCCTGTTTCTTTACAGACAGAAGAACTAGCCAATAGTTGTCATAATCGTATTCAGAAAATTCTCCATCCCCATTAGATACTCATTTTGTCCGAGTACTCGGCACACCCCTAATAGATATACATTATTTTAATAGCAGAACACTGTAAAGTCCATTATTCCTCTGAAGAGTATTAATTAGGGTGTTTGAGAAGGTTTGAATCCTAAGCAACCTGCCTACACATTGTTTAAAACACAATAGACAAAGATCGCTACTTTAGTAGGTCAAAGCTGTGTGCTAGAAAACCTTGGTAGTTCATGGGTGATGTAGGCATTGTGGTTCTCCTGAATTTCCTTTATTTTTTTGCCTTCTGACCAATGCCTACTTCTCACTTAAAACAGTTTTTTGTTTCTAATTTCCATGGTTTTTACACTGGCAGGTGATTATACAAAATTATAATACAACATCACAACCTCTTCCTTGACTACTGTCACATTAGGTGGCTCGGAGAGCGAGGAATGAATTGGGGCAAACTGCTCCATGTTCTGCGCCTGCAGAGGTGCTGCTGCTCCCCCTGATATCATAGTCACCCACCTCAGTGAAAACGACTTGGGACACACAAAGGTGACAGCCCTGGTGCGTCAGATGCGAGCTGATTTGGAGGTAGTCATCCAAATGTTCCCCGGGACAATGGTGTTCTACTCTGGCATCGCGCAGAAGAGGAGTTGGATGTTCTAGTGGGAGGAGGACTTCAATAAGCGCATAGAGATGGCCCGGCGCTATGTCAACCAGCTTCTGTTTGCATTTCTCCGTGACAGGCGCATGCCCACAATCCGCCCCTCTGTAATAAAGCAGTTCCCCTGGGTAGTAACATAGGTATGGCGTGCATCGCACGGAGGGTAACAACCTCCTCTTTGAGAGTCAGAGCTGGCTCTCCTCCGTTCTAGCAAGACGCACACAGTAGTACACACCACCACACTCACTGCCATTTGCCTGCCACTCCACAAACCCAAAGGCTCTATTAAGAGCCACCTAATAAATTAAAATAAGTGTGTATGTCAGGAAGGGGCTGTCAAAACTATAAACTAAATAATTGTCAAAATGTATCCTACAGAAGGCGAACCCACAATCTTCAGATCCACAGACGGTATCTCTAACCATTACACTACAAACTCTGTTCTACAAACATTCACAGACCATTTAAATTCTCGATGCGTTTGTTTCAAAATAATTTTGTTCATTCATTCAGTACTGATTGAACATTTATTTATGTTGCTTGGTTAAAATACAATAGTCTAAAAAAGCAATTCACGTTTGCCTGTAAAAACACACAATCCAACTCATTAATGACAAAATGGCGCCGGAAGAAATGGCAGCAGTTTTATGGGTGCCCAACCAATTGTGCCATTATGTGTTTTTTCACGTTATTTGCAATCATTGGACAATAAACTAAACGAGGTACGATCACGAATATCCTACCAACAGGACATCAAAAACTGTAATATTCTATGTTTTACGGAATCGTGGCTTAATGACGACATGGATATTCAGCTAGCGGGATATACGTTGCACCGGCAAGATAGAACAGCACACTCCGGTAAGACGAGGGGGGGCGATCTGTGCATATTTGTAAACACCAGCTGGTGCACGAAATCTAAGGAAGTCTCTAGATTTTGCTCGCCTGAAGTAGAGTATATTGTGATAAATTGCAGGCCACACTACTTGCCTAGAGAGATTTCAGCTATACTTTTCGTGGCTGTTTATTTACCACCACAGACAGATGCTGGCACGAAGACCGCACTCAGTCAGCTGTATAAGGAAATAAGCAAACAGGAAACCACTCACCCAGAGGCGGCGCTCCTAGTGGCCGGAGACTTTAACGCAGGGAAACTTAAATCAGTTCTACCAAATTTCCATCAACATGTTAAATGTGCAACCAGAGTGAAAACAAATTCTAGATCACTTGTACTCCACACACAGAGATGCGTACAAAGCTCTCCCTCGCCCTCTATTTGGCAAATCTGACCACAACTCTATCCTCCTGATTCCTGCTTACAAGCAAAAATTAAAGCAAAAAGCACCAGTGACTCAGTCTATAAAAAAGTGGTCAGATGAATCAGATGCTAAACTACAGGACTGTTTTGCTATCACAGACTGGAACATGTTCCGGGATTCTTCCGATGGCATTGAGGAGTACACCACATCAGTCACTGGCTTTATCAATAAGTGCATCGAGGACGTCGTCCCCACAGTGACTGTACGTACATACCCCAACCAGAAGCCATGGATTACAGGCAACATTCGCATTGAGCTAAAGGGTAGAGCTGCCGCTTCAAGGTGCGGGACTCTAACCCGGAAGCTTACAAGAAATCCTGCTATGCTCTGCGACGAACAATCAAACAGGCAAAGCGTCAATACAGGGCTAAGATTGAATCATACTACACCGGCTCCGACGCTCGTCTTATGTGGCAGGGCTTGAAAACTATTATAGACTACAAAGGGAAGCACAGCCGCGAGCTGCCCAGTGACACGAGCCTACCAGACGAGCTAAATCACTTCTATGCTCGCTTCGAGGCAAGCAACACTGAGGCATGCATGAGAGCATCAGCTGTTCCGGACGACTGTGTGATCACGCTCTCCATAGCCGACGTGAGTAATACCTTTAAACAGGTCAATATACACAAGGCTGTGAGACCAGACGGATTACCAGGACGTGTGCTGACCAACTGGCAGGTGTCTTCACTGACATTTTCAACATGTCCCTGATTGAGTCTGTAATACCAACATGTTTCAAGCAGACCATCATAGTCCCTGTGCCCAAGAACACAAAGGCAACCTGCCTAAATGACTACAGACCCGTAGCACTCACGTCCGTAGCCATGAAGTGCTTTGAAAGGTTGGTAATGGCTCACATCCACACCATTATCTCAGAAACCCTAGACCCACTCCAATTTGCATACCGCCCAAACAGATCCACAGATGATGCAATCTCTATTGCACTCCACACTGCCCTTTCCCACCTGGACAAAAGGAACACTTATGTGAGAATGCTATTCATTGACTACAGCTCAGCGTTCAACACCATAGTACCCTCAAAGCTCATCACTAAGCTAAGGATCCTGGGACTAAACACCTCCCTCTGCAACTGGATCCTGGACTTCCTGACGGGCCGCTCCCAGGTGGTGAGGGTAGGTAGCAACACATCTGTCACGCTGATCCTCAACACTGGAGCTCCCCAGGGGTGTGTGCTCAGTCCCCTCCTGTACTCCCTGTTCACTCATGACTGCATGGCCAGGCACGACTCCAACACCATCATTAAGTTAGCAGACGACACAACAGTGGTAGGCCTGATCACCGTCAACGACGAGACAGCCTATAGGGAGGAGGTCAGAGACCTGGCCGGGTGGTGCCAGAATAACAACCTATCCCTCAACGTAACCAAGACTAAGGAGTTGATTGTGGACTACAGGAAAAGGAGGACTGAGCACACCCCCATTCTCATCGACGGGTCTGTAGTGTAGCAGGTTGAGAGCTTCAAGTTCCTTGGTGTCCACATCAACAACAAACTAGAATCGTCCAAACACACCAAGACAGTCGTGAAGAGGGCACGACAAAGCATATTCCCCCTCAGGAAACTAAAAAGATTTGGCATGGGTCCTGAGATCCTCAAAAGGTTCTACAGCTGCAACATCGAGAGCATCCTGACTGGTTGCATCACTGCCTGGTACGGCAATTGCTTGGCCTCTGATCACAAGGCACTACAGAGGGTAGTGCGTATGGCCCAGTACATCACTGGGGCTAAGCTGCCTGCCACCCAGGACCTCTACACCAGGCGGTGTCAGAGGAAGGCCCTAAAAATTGTCAAAGACCCCAGCCACCCCAGTCATAGACTGTTCTCTCTACTACCGCATGGCAAGCGGTACCGGCGTGCCAAGTCCAGGACAAAAAGGCTTCTCAACAGTTTTTACCCCCAAGCCGGACTATTTGCATTGTGTGCCCCGCCCAACCCCTCTTTTTACGCTGCTGCTACTCTCTGTTTATCATATATGCATAGTCACTTTAACTATACATTCATGTACATACTACCTCAAATTCCCAATCAGGCCCTCAAACCATCACGGTCACCTAATAATCCCCAGTTTACAATTGGCTCATTCATCCCCCTCCTCTCCCCTGTAACTATTCCCCAGGTCGTTGCTGTAAATAAGAACGTGTTCTCAGTCAACTTACCCGGTAAAATAACGAATAAATAAAAAATTGGGCTGACCAACCAGTGCTCCCGCACATTGGCTAACCGGGCTATCTGCATTGTGTCCCACCCACCCACCAACCCCTCTTTTACGCTACTGCTACTCTCTGTTCATCATATATGCATAGTCACTTTAACCATATCTACATTTACATACTACCTCAATCAGCTTGACTAACCGGTGTTTGTATGTAGCCTCGCTACTTTTATAGCCTCGCTACTGTATATAGCCTGTCTTTTACTGTTGTTTTATTTCTTTACCTACCTATTGTTCACCTAATACCTTTTTTGCACTATTGGTTATAGTCTGTAAGTAAGTTTTTCACTGTAAGGTCTACACCTGTTGTATTCGGCGCACGTGACAAATAAACTTTGATTTGATTACTACACGTGCTTAATTACGTCACTTTTGTTTTGAGCCGACTTAGCTGACGGACAGAGCGGGGCACCTGGATCACGCCCGGGAGGCAGCCCGGTTCCAAATCAAATGCAATCAACTTTCAACCAGTACAAAACAGGCCTACACGGGTACACGGGCGAGGTAAATTGAACCCCCTCAATGATTCTGATGTTGTTTTTCCTGGGTGCACTGTGGTCAGCACCCGCACCCCCTGACTACTTTTTACTTGTGGATGGCGACTTCTGGGAACACACTGAAAAGAAACTTGACACTGTGTTAATCAGTCAGCACAAATTTGGATTATAATAATGACAAGAAGGCAGGACTGCCGGAACTGGAATTTATTCTACTGTACATGTTTGAAACAGCGATGCTGTCAGTCGAGTCCGGTAAATTGTCTGATGCTAACATGCATTTGCACACTTGCAGTGCAAAACTAAACTGAGGCTATTTACATGTGTGTTTGGGGTTCCACCATTTACTATATGCGGTTCATAACTAGCTTACTGTTTCTTAACAAAGCGATTTGTTTTCTCGGCTATGGTTTGTGTTGTGGCTTTGGTTGTTTTTAGTCGAGGAAATCTAGCTTAGTTAACTGCAGTGTTTGTCCTGTCTGAAATCTGGCTCCCTTGTCTTACCATAGCTTGGTCTATGGAGTAGCCTACCTAGCTAGTTTTGCAGTGTCCATTACATGCATTGTAAGTTAACTAGCTAGCAGTTTCCCAAAGTTTGGCGTATTTAGCTAGCTAGCGGTTTAATAATCTTTCATGTGGATATTTTTTCTTAAATTCCTACCCGCAAAAGGACCAACCGCATAGATAACTGGAAGAGTAAGTTTAAATTACATTTTATTCAACAATCTGGCATGTAGAGCTAGTGAGAGGAAATTTTCCAAACAATGTATGACAATGTCTCAGACTATGTAACCAGGGGTATCACAGAGAAGTAGCAATGTCCACAAGAGGGGAGAGGAGGAAAATGGTAGCACTTAATTTAACCTCTATGGGACGGGTGTTGCTAACGTGTGCTAAAGTGACTAGAATGACGTTTTATACAACAGCCAACTTTCCAGGACATAGACATGTCTTATATAGGCGTAAAGCTTAAATTCTTGTTAATCTAACTGCATTGTCCAATTAACAGTAGCTATTACAGTGAAAAAATACCATGCTATTGTTTGAGGAGAGTGCAGAACAACAAAAAACGTTTACCACGGCAACTGGTTTGATACATTCACCTCTGAAGGTAAATAGTGTACTTACATTCAGTAATCTTGCTCTGATTTGTCATCCTGAAGGTCCCAGAGATAAAAATGTAGCATAGTTTTGTTTGATAAAATCTATTTTTTATGTTCAAATGTAGGAACTGGGGATAGTGTTTGACCCCACTGCTATCTCTGGCTCCACACCTACCCCGCCATCTAGATGTGTGAAAGTTAGTGTATAAGCTAATAATCTATTATGTATGACATTCCTGAGTGTGTAAACTGAAATGTTTTATTACCATAGTATTTTTGTATATTCTCTATAGTTATGTACTTGAAAATGTATCAATTGACCAATTCGGCACATTTGGGCAAACTCCTGGCAGACTTGATACAAAATATTGTGCAGTAATGTAATTCTTCATTGGATCAGTCTGAAACTTTGCGCACACACTGCTGTCATCTGGTGGCCAAAATCTAAATTACACAGTCTCCTATCTGAAATGACGGCCTTTCTCTTGCATTTCAAAGATGATTAAAAAAAAGAAATGCATGTTTTTTGTTTGCCATATCTTATGTGTTATATTCTCCTACATTCATTTTATATTTCCACAAACTTCAAAGTTTTTCCTTTCAAATGGTATCAAGAATATGCATATCCTTGCTTCAGGTTCACCTAGGGGTCATGATAGGGGCTGTACCAAATGTTTGATGTATTATAATAATTGATTATGCTTATGTTGTATTAATAGAAGGGGAGGGGTTATAAGACCCCTCCCTCCTTACATTTATAGGGTCCTAGACTACAGATTAACAATATATATACATTATGAGGTTTAATATTGTTCCACAGTACTTTTCTAGGCTCTCTGCCTCTTATGAAGAAACTGTCTGAGAAATGTGTGACTGTGAAGACAGAACTCTGCAGGGGAGTGTAAGAGATAAGAGATTAGTTAAACATTTCACTATAAATAAACTTGGACATTTACTGCTATGCTTTTAGATAGCTATATAAACAAGAGTTTAAGTGTTGAGTAGGCATGGTTTGGGGTAGGCATGGTTTGGGACTCATTTCACCTCATGAGTAAAAGATAATGATGTCGGCAGTGACATCACTAGGGCTAGACTTCGGGTTTAATAAAATAACATGGGACCTTTTCTTGGATGCAGAACTTACTCGGAATCATGCGTTATGTTCCTGTTGTCAACGTCTGTCTGCAATTGCATTAATAAAGGTTTTTGAATGATTTAATTAAAGATATTGTCATAATTCTAATTTCACCAATGAGCCAATAATTGACAAGGAACAAGGAAACGAAAACCAACACTAGCTAGCCAACTACGGCTAATTTACAGTCACGTCAATAAGTGCGGCCAGAATAACAGCAAAGTAGCCGCATTTGCATAAGCTGTTTTCTAGTGACATTTATTTGGATAAATCAATAACAATTAATTAATGAGGTGCGATTTCGCCTGGCATAGAAAATGTGCTCACTCGTCAGGACACTGTTGTTCAGAGGAGCTAGCCAACAACAGAGCAACACAATCTCTTCAAACTGAAGCTGGAAAGACTGCAAATTAGCTGTGTTCCGTTTTACCTTTTTTCAAGTGACATTTTCTTGTATACAGTTGAAGTCGGAGGTTTAAATACACTTAGGTTGGAGTCATTAAAACTCGTTTTTCAACCACTCCTCAAATTTCTTGTTAACGAACTATAGTTTTGGCAAGTCGGTTAGGACAACTACTTTGTGCATATCGCAAGTAATTTTTCCAACAATTGTTTACAGACAGATTATTTAACATCTAATTCACTGTATAACAATTCCAGTGGGTCAGAAATGTACATACACTAAGTTGACTGTGCCTTTAAACAGCTTGGAAAAGTCTAGAAATTATGTCATGGCTTTAGAAGCTTCTGATAGGCTAATTGACTTAATTTTAGTCAATTGGAGGTGTACCTGTGGATGTATTTCAAGGCCTACCTTCAAACTCAGTGCCTCTTTGCTTGACATGGGAAAATCAAAAGAAATCAGCCAAGACCTCAGAAAAAAAAATGTTGACCTCCACAAGTCTGGTTCATCCTTGGGAGCAATTTCCAAATGCCTGATGGTACCACGTTCATCTGTACAAACAATAGTATACAAGTATAAACACCATGGGACCACGCAGCCATCATACCGCTCAGGAAGGAGACGCGTTCTGTCTCCTAGAGATGAACGTACTTTGGTGCGAAACGTGCAAATCAATCACAGAACAACAGCTGGAGGAAACAGGTACAAAACTATATATATATCCACAGTAAAACGAGTCCTATATCAACATAACCTGAAGGGCCACTCAGCAAGGAAGAAGCCACTGCTCCTAAACCGCCATAAAAAAATCCAGACTACAGTTTGCAACTGCACATGGGGACAAAGATTGTACTTTTTGGAGAAATGTCCTCTGGTCTGATGAAACAAAAATAGAACCGTTTGGCCATAATGACCATCATTATGTTTGGAGGAAAAAGGGGGACGATTGCAAGCCGAAGAACACCATCCCAACCGTGAAGCACGGGGGTGGCAGCATCATTTTGTGGGGGTGCTTTGCTGCAGGAGGGACTGGTGCACTTCACAAAATAGATGGCATCATGAGGCAGGAAAATTACGTCAATATATTGAAGCAACATCTCAAGACATCAGTCAGGAAGTTAAAGCTTGGTCGCAAATGGGTCTTCCAAATGGACAATGACCCCAGGCATACTTCCAATGTTGTGGCAAAATGGCTTAAGGACAACAAAGTCAAGGTATTGGAGTGGCCATCACAAAGCCCTGACCTCAATCCTATAGAAAATTTGTGGGCAGAACTGAAAACATGTGTGCAAGCAAGGAGGCTTGCAAACTTGACTCAGTTACACCAGCTTTGTCAGAAGGAATGGGCCAAAATTCACCCAACTTATTGTGGGAAGCTTGTGGAAGGCTACCCTAAACGTTTGACCCAAGTTAAACAATTAAAGGCAATGCTACCAAATACTAATTGAGTGTATGTAAACTTCTGACCCACTGCTTTTTAGAGTGGAGATCAAGTTTATAAGTTGCCTGGCTGGGCTGATGAGACAGTGGATTGCGCTGTCAGATGGAACAGAGTAAATAGGCATTTTAACTTCTGTGGTAACTTCCGGAATAGACACTAGAATGTGGTTTTAACCAATCAGCATTCAGGATTAGACCATCCAATCAGCCTATCAGGGCTTTGTATGTAAATATCTTCAAATTTGTGTCCTAACACCCACACGATCAGACTGAGCATTTCAATGGCCAAAAGCCTAAGGCAGGATTTAAAATTAACACCTGCCACCCGCCAAATGCGAGTACATTTTGGCATTGGAGGGTAAATTGTCTATTTCACCAGCCACGTTGGCGGGGGGTCAGGGCTCCACAGTGCGAGCATTTCACAACAAAAATAGTCAAGTATGATCACATTTATAGCAAAACAAATTCTACAGTAGCTGTTTTCAAATAATTTCTGCTGTTTTGTTTCATAGCTGGTAAATTAAATTGTACTAAGTCAAAGAACTACGAATTCTACTTAACCTATCCTACCTTGCACTGCAACACTGCCTGGCTGGGGGCTGTGCACACGTGAAGAGCTGAGTGAAAGCTTCATTTTTAGAAGCGCTGTGCACAGGTATAAAAAGGGGGATGTTTTGCAGTTGCAGGGAGACTAGTCAGGATAGAGGGAAAGATGAACAGAGCAAAGTACAAAGAGATCCTTGATCAAAACCTGCTCCAGAGCGCTCAAGACCTCAGACTTGGGCGAAGGTTCACCTTCCAACAGGACAACGACACTAAGCACACAGCCAAGACAATGCAGGAGTGGCTTCAGGACAAGTCTCTGAATGTCCTTGAGTGGTGCCGGTGGCTGAATCAGAGTGGTGATGGGGGTTGCCTTAATCGACATCTTTGGCACCCTGGGAGCAGTTGTTGTTTGGGGTCAAGTGCCTTGCTCAGGGTCAGAATTACATTTACAGACATGCCGGCGATACGATCCAGCAACCTTTTGGTTAGTGGCCCAATACTCCTACCCGCCAGGCTACCTTACTAGTAATAAATGTATTATTGTTTTGGAAACTTTACAAAGCATGTTCATCCGTTTTTTCTGTTTGTTGGTGTAATTTTAGCAACAACAAAAACATTTTTGGAAGGTAAAAAATCTGAGTGGCTGGTAGATTGTTTTTATCTACCTACCACAGTGGTTGAAGGACCAAACTTTTTTTAAGCCCTGGGCTCAAGGAAAAACATTATAAAACATATAATTTGGAGTTATTTTTATTAAATAAACACACAGTGTGTAACGGCTGTCCTCCTCCTCTTCGGACGAAGAGGAGGAGTAGGGATTGGACCAAAGCGCAGCGTGATAGTTTGACATAATGAAGTTTATTAAAGAAAAGACGAAAACCGAAAACACTTCAACAAACTACAAAATAACAAACGAACGTAGACAGACCTGAACTATGAGAACTTACATATAACACGAAGAACGCACGAACAGGTACAGACTACAACAAACGAACGAACAAACCGAAACAGTCCCGTGTGGTGCAACATACACAGACACGGAAGACAATCACCCACAAACAAACAGTGTGAACAGCCTACCTTTATATGGTTCTCAATCAGAGGAAACGTCAAACACCTGTCCCTGATTGAGAACCATATAAGGCTAATTACACCTGACCTAAACATAGAAACACAAAACATAGAATGCCCACCCCAACTCACGCCCTGACCAACTAAACACATACAAAAATAACAGAAAACAGGTCAGGAACGTGACAGTGATTTATTAGACATACAGTGATGATAAAAAAAAAAAAATTAAAGACTGCATGGGAGCTTTAAGATCAGAGATTCCGTTCCACTGTAATTACACTATGCAGTCTAGTTTAGTTAATTCTAATAGAAATAAGAGTATGTCTTCTATACTTCAGTGAGTAGTGCCTCAGAGTAGATTATCGGAGCGCCATGTCAAGTGCAACACTTCATCTGTTCTCTTCTGAATTGATGGGAGCTGCAATGGCAGCATCATTGACCCCAACTATGTTAGAGATAACCCCAGATTACAGTATCTCCATGCTCACACACGTGTGCGCACACACGCACTAATACACACGCAAGCACTCACACACACGCAACCCCACACACTCGCACACACTCTCACATGCACTTGCACACACACACACCTTGCGCACCCCCCCCGCCCCACTCACTGTGGGTGGTTCTTGTAGACAGAGCCGTCCACTCCTATTGTTGTCCTCAGCCTCTCTGCAGCCTTGTTGTCTCTGATCTGTCTTAACACAGCGGCCAGGGTGGCAGCACACAGGTGGGCGGCCCGGGTCGACACCACCTGACACACCCTCCGAGTGGCCACGCAGTCTTCCACAGAGGGGTCCAGGCCCAGCCCCCTCAGCATCTTCTCTGCACTCACCAGACCCTCCTTGTCTCTGTCAGGAAAATAGTACCACCTCAGTTACATACCAGCTTATAAAGTATAACATTCAGTTTGGTATTTGTATGAATTACATTTACTACCTATTATCATCATCATCATCATGAACCAAGTTATATCAAGATCGGCCCACATATCGTACACACACAAAAACTACTAACTTGTCATTCTCGATGGCAGAGACAAAGCTGGTCTGGAGTTGTCCATTGGTGACGAGGTCAGGGGTGGTGTGACCCTGAAACACCATGTCCTCCTTGGCCATCTTTACTAGGATCAGACGCACCAGCTCGCCCATGTACATCCCACTGATCATCTTCTCAAACCTACACACACACACAGCAGGATGTCACACATTTACAACAACACTTGGCTAGCTGTGAATAAATGCTGATGGTGATACTTAACAAGCTGAAAATGACACTTTCAACACAAAGCCAGATCTATATAGCAGCTGGAGGTTGATATCTTTTCCAGGTGGGATTGGGCAACAGACAGTGAGGACTAGTGTAATAGACAGTATGGTAGAAGTAGAGGGCGGGCCAGTTGTCTGTCTGTCACTCACAGCTGTTTGCCGGGGTTGAGGGAGCCGGCGTCGATCTCCTGGTCGAAGTCTGTACGAAGATCATCCAGAGTGCCATCGTCCCCAAATGCCCCCCACTCCATGTTAACACACATCCTCCCCTCGTCCCCTTCCACCAGCTCCAGGTGACGCATCTCCTCCATGTAGCAGGCGTTGGTGCCAGTGCCTGGGGGGGCAGCAACAGACAACATGGTCATACTGTACTTCTTACTTACCAAGGTCTCATCACGTCATGCGGCATTTAAGGCCTCAAAAGGGCCCCCCTTCTATCTCTTTCTGTCCTGGGCTATTTTAGACACCTCTTTCCAGGCCCAGGTGAGCCCTACATTACACTGGTCTTGAGCTCGGCTCCATACTGTAATTCAAGGATTCTCTCAAATCTGGAAACTAACAGTACTCCATCTGGCCCTCCAGGCTTGGTTACAACAGAGTATCCCTGCTGTGCTTTGTGCCAGCTACATTTTTGGGATGATCAGCAAAATAAATGTTTGTTTTGTTGAACAATAGACACGACATGCTGAGTGTTTTTTCTTCTTCTTCAAATAGTGTTTTAAATTAAATAATTTGTATATTGAAAGGTGTGACTAATCTGATGATGTAAATAGTTTTTTATTTACAGACTGCATATATGTTCACCTTCCCTCAACAACCACACTTCTAGGTTTATAATTGTACTAAACTTACAGACACGTTTCAACGGTAAGCTTTTCTCACCCTAACACCAAAGCACACTTGAACATGTCACAATACAACTAGAGTAGTTCCATTATTTACATACTGATTGAGTCCTACTAATTATGTATGGAATGTGTTCCCAATGGAGGCCTTCAGTGTTCAATATGCAATTACACTCCCCCACATATTTACTTGGACAGTGAAGCTAAAACTTTTAATTTGGCTCTATATGCCAGCATTTTGAATTTGAGATCAAATGTTTTAAACAGAATGTCGCCTTCTTTTTAAGGGTAATTTTATACATGTCTGTTTTACCGTTTAGAAATAAATGCACTTTACATATGTAGTCCGCCCATTTGATGGTGTCATAAGTATTTGGACAAATTCACTTATTCAATTTAGTCAAAAGATTAGTATTTGGTCCCATATTCCTAGCATGCAATGATATCAAGCTTGTGACTCTACAAACTTGTTGCATGCCTTTGCAATATGTTTTGGTTGTGTTTCAGATGATGTTTTCTGCAAATACAGTACCAGTCAAAAGTTTGGTCACACCTACTCATTCAAGGAGTTTCTTTATTTTTACTACTTTCTACATTTTAGAATAACAGTAAACACATCAAAACTATGAAATGACAAATGGAATCATGTAGTAAACAAAAAAGGGTTAAACAAATCAAAATACATTTTGTATTCTTGAAAGTAGCCACCCTTTGCCTTGATGACAGCTTTGCACACGCTTGGTATTCTCTCACCCAGCATCACCTGAAATGCTTTTCCAACAGTCTTGAAGGAGTTCCCACATATTGTTGGCTGCCTTTCCTTCACTCTACAGTCCAACTCATCCCAAACCATCTCAATTGGTTTGAGGTCAGGTGATTGTGGAGGCCAGGTCATCTGATGCAGCACTCCATCACTCTCCTTAGTCAAATAGCCCTTACACAGCCTGGAGGTGTATATTGGGTCATTGTCCTGTTGATAAACAAATGATAGTCCCACAAAGCACAAACTAGATGGGATAGTTTGACGCAGACTCGGTCTCAACCTTTAAGTCTTTACTGAAGACTTATCTCTTCAGTAGGTCATATGATTGAGTGTAGTCTGGCCCAGGAGTGTGAAGGTGAACGGAAAGGCTCTGGAGCAACGAACCGCCCTTGCTGTCTCTGCCTGGCCGGTTCCCCTCCACTGGGATTCTCTACCTCTAACCCTATTACAGGGGCTGAGTCACTGGCTTACTGGTGCTCTTTCATGCCGTCCCTAGGAGGGGTGCGTCACTTGAGTGGGTTGAGTTACTGACGTGATCTTCCTGTCTGGGTTGGTGCCCCCCCCCCCTTGGTTTGTGCTGTGGTGGAGATCTTTGTGGGCTATACTCGGCCTTGTCTCAGGATTGTAAGTTGGTGGCTGAAGATATCCCTCTAGTGGTGCGGGGGCTGTGCTTTGGCAAAGTGGGTGGGGTTATATCCTTCCTGTTTGGCCCTGTCCGGGGGTATCATCGGATGGGGCCACAGTGTCTCCTGACCCCTCCTGTCTCAGCCTCCAGTATTTATGCTGCAGTAGTTTGTGTCGGGGGGCTAGGGCCAGTTGGTTATATCTGGAGTACTTCTCCTGTCTTATCCAGTGTCCTGTGTGAATTTAAGTATGCTCTCTCTAATTCTCTCCTTCTCTCTCTTTTTGTAAACTTCTGACCCACTGGGAATTTGATGAAAGATATAAAAGCTGAAAAAAATAATTCGCCCAAATATTATTCTGACATTTCACATTCTTAAAATGAAGTGGTGATCCTAACCGACCTAAGACAGGGAATTTTTACTTGGATTAAATGTCAGGAATTGTGAAAAACTGAGTTTAAATGCATTTGGCTAAGGTGTATGCAAACTTCCGACTTCAACTGTACCTTCACGTATCTGACATTACATGATCATTAATGTTTACTGATCATGAAAAGCATAGTTATTTGCAGTACAACTCTGATGATAGGGCTAAATGTGCGCATGGAATAATTAAACATTTGTAGTTCCGACTATGCTCAATAGGTGTTGATATTAAAACAAATAGTTATAACATTTATTTCACAATCCCTAGAAAACGTTATGTAGTTGTCAATGGTTTTAGTGGAGCTGGGGGTCTTATTTCTGTCTGTAATGAAGCCCTTTTGTGGGGAAAAACTTATTTGGATTGGCTGGGCTTGGCTCACCAGTAGGTGGGCCTCGCTCCCAGGCCCCTGCCCAGTCATGGGAAATCCATAGACTAGGGCCTAATTAATTTATTTCAATTAACTGATTTCCTTACATGAACTGTAACTCAGTAAAATCGTTGAAATTGTTGCATGCTGCGTTTATATTGTTGTTCAGTATAGTTTTTATGACATGTGCCCCATAAAAATACACACTTGAATCTACACAGGTTTCACACATTTTTTGTTATTGTCGGGCAATCAATGTGGCACTAGGCTACAATCTGTGGCTCCATGTGTAGCAAGCAATGTGGGAGATTTCTAATCAATGCAAAATTGAATACAAATTATGGAATTAAATTAGCTAAATGAGAATGAGTAGGCTACAACAAGCAACCATTAGGTAGGCTGTTGTTTAATCGGAATGTAGTTGTTGTAGAGAGGGATGGGAAGCGCAGCAAAATAGCTTCAATTAGCCTAGGTATCTTAGGCTAATCTATTTTAGCTAACTTCATTACATCAATTTGATGCAGTCAAGAGAAGCACTACAAGATGGGATGATAGATAACCTACGGTATCTACAAGTTTGTCAAACTAGCGCGAGTCTGTATGGCTACTCTCTCCCTCATGTCAAACTTATTGGCCCCTGCCCATCCCCCACACTGCTGCAAGCAAACAGATCTCCCAAGCCGCACAGGCTACACAGCAAGCCAGTTACCAAGTTTAAACAGTATTATTCGATAGTGAAATTATTTAAAATGCCCATCCCTACTCTGGCTACCTTACATTTTTTTAGACCATTGAAGCAACTTTTTGAGATGGAACTCCCGTTAGAATTATTCATTGTTTGATCAGGAGAAAGCCATGCATGCTTAAAACGATGAAAGCGTTGCCTAGCCCAAAGTCATATTCAAAGCCTATCGAATGGAAAGAGAAAGGAATATAGCCTACATTTTTTTTCACTGCTAGATACTTATGGAGATACTTAGGAAGTGTTCATTATTTAAAATTTTTACAAGTTTAGGCTATATGGCCCTTGCATCCGACAGAGAGAAAAACAATATTTTCTGACTGGACATTTTGCACTGCTTTGGTGGAATTTTTTGCTCTCTCTTGCGTTCAGTATAAGTATTTTCTTAATCTGTTGTTGTCTAGTACGGTCTTTTTGCTAGCTAGGGCCATCTACTTTAAGTGCTGTCTCTCTTCCCAGTAGCCTATTTGGTGTGTGAACTGCTGACTGCTCATAACTTGCAGATGATTGTTGACACATCAACCAGGATTAATGAGCAGGGCAATTTGTGACTGTTGTTGTTTTGGTAATCAGTGGCTGTATTGGAGGGGGAGTGGTTTCTCCTCTCCTAGGAAATCAACAATTAGTACCGGGAGGTGTGCACTTCACCTCTGCAAGATAATTAGCAATTAGTGTTAGTACTTAAGTCTCCCCTGTTTTCTCAGCCCCAGCTGTAAGCGACGGTCGTGTCAGCGACCGACAGGTCTCGTCGCCGAAACAAAGACTGTTCTGCGAAGTTGTTCGAGGAAGGCACCACTCTCTCACTTGAGGATCTAACCTTGTTATTTTCAAATTATCTCCTTTTGCTCTTTTGTAGCATTGGCAACCATGTGTGTTTTCTATACCTGTTTGCGTCTCCTAGGCATTAGACGCAAACAGGTATAGCATTGGAACTGCTGATCTGCGGTCAAGAGCGCTGAATTCATCTCAGCCTATGCTGCCATTCAGTCCCTAGACTTTTTGGCCCTGACGGAGACCTGGATCACCCCAGAGAACACTGCTACTCCAGCTGCTCTCCATCGGACTACGTATTCTCTCGTTGTACGAGAGCATCTGGATGTCAAAGTGCTGGCACAGGCCTACTAATTTCTCCTAAATGGAAACGATATTTTCTCCCTCACTCACCTGTCAATCTCCTCATTTGAATTCTATGTTACTGTCACTTGTCCACTTCAGCTTAACATTGTTGTCATCTATCGCCCACCAGGTACATTAAGTTCCTCAATGAGCTTGACACCTTGATAAGCTAATTTCCTGATGGTCACCGCTCTTCGTACTGGGCGACTTCAACCTCCCGATGTCTGCCTTCAATTAATTTATTTTCAACTCTTTCTTCCCTCTCTTTGCCTCTTTTGACCTCACCCTTTCCCAGTCCCCTCCCACTCACAATGCAGGGAATACGCTTTACCTCATCTTTACTAGAGGCTGTTTGCCTACTAATCTCACTGCAACCCCCCTCCAGGTCTCTGATCATTACTTTGTTTCCTTTTCTGTCTCCCTCTCCTCCAACCCTACACAGATAGTCATGCGCCGTCGCAATCTTCGCTCTCACTACTCTTCTTCTATCCTATCATCTCTCCCTTCTGCTAAATCCTTCTCCCCCTGTTTCCTGAATTTGCCTCTTCGACCTTACTCTTCTCCCTTTCTGCATCCTAGGACACCTACTGTCCCCTTTCCTCCCGGCCAGCTCAGCCCTCCCCTTCTGCTCAGCCCTCCCCTCCTACTCTGTGGCTGAGTGACTCATTGCGAGCTTACAGGGCTGCGGGCAGCTGAGCGAAAGTTTTGTTTTCAACCAATCATCCTTTCATTCCCTCCTCTCTATCTTCTGCTGCTAAAGCCACTTTCTATCAATCAAAATGTTAAGCTTCTGCCTCTAACTGTAGGAGACTATTTTCCACCTTCTCCTCCCTCCTTAATTCTCCAACCCCTCCCTACGACTTTGTCAACTACTTTGAAAAGAAAGTTGACGACATCCGCTCCTCATTCACTCAGCCTATTGAGTCCACTGGTCCCACTCACACAACTATCCTACGCCTTGACTTCTTTCTCCCCTCTCTCTCCAGATGAAATCCTGAGACTAGTGAGGTCCGGCCGACCAACAACCTGCTTGTTCGACCCTATCCCCTCTAGACCATGTCTGGGGACCTTCTGCCACTCCTCACTTCTCTCATCCCTGACCACTAGCTGCGTTATCTGCCTTCAAAATGGCCAGAGTCGCTCCCCACCTCAAAACCAACACTCAACCCCTCTGACGTCACACTACAGACCGGTATCCATTCATTATTGTCTTTCCATAACACTTAGCGCGCGGTCTCTGACCAACTCTCTCGCTATCTTCTCAGAACAATCTTCTTGACCCTAACCAGTCAGGCTTCAGGACTGTCCCCCTCCCGGGGAGCAAAGAACCTTAGCGTGACCCTGGACAACACCCTGGCGTTCTCTGCAAATATCAAAGTCAGTGACTCTGCTCTACAACATTCTTAGAGTACGACCCTACCTCACACAGGAAGTGGCACAGGTCCTAATGGCAGCAGGTAGCCTGGTGGTTAGAGCGTTGGGCCAAAAGGTTGCTGGATCGCATCCCGAGCTGACAAGGTAAAAATCTGTCGTTCTGCCCCTGAGCAAGGCAGTTAACCCACTGTTCCCCAGGCGCGAAAGACGTGGATGTCAATTAAGGCAACCCGCGCACCTCTGATTCAGAGGGGTTGGGTTAAATGCAGAAGACACATTTCAGTTTTAGGCATTCAGTTGTACAACTGACTAGGTATTCCCCTTTCCCAGGCACTTGTCATCTACTGCAACACGCTGTTGGCTGGGCTCCCCGCTTGTGCCATCAACCCCTGCACGAATTTGATTTCCCCCCGACTAGTTCTGACTTTGCTGATAGCTACTTTATTGAGGAAAGACGTATTTACTATGACAGATGATTTATTTAAAAAATGTTTTAACCTTTTTAACTTGGCAAGTCAGTTAAGGACAAATTCTTATTTTCAATGACGGCCTAGGAACAATGGGTTAACTGCCTTGTTCAGGGGCAGAACGACAGATTTGTACCTTGTCAGCTAGGGGATTTGAACTTGCAACTTTTCGGTTACTAGCCCAACGCTCTAACCACTAGGCTACCCTGCCGCCCCATAGAGTATTTGGTTGACTAACCTAGCCATCTTAAGATGAATGCACTAACTATAAGTCGCTCTGGATAAGATTGTTTGCTAAATTACTAAAATGTAAATAACATTTATTGAAATAGGTTATGGCAAATAGGGAAAATATTTGGAATGCCACTCGTGCTATGCGCTGCCACTGAGGCGCCAGTCAAGTTCAAATAGGCTAAACCGTTGTCTGTCAAATCAGACACCCAACCCTACTATGCCATGTCACACATTTTCACTAATCCCCATATATGTGCAACAGGATCCTGGTGAGACTCACCGACAATTAGGCCTATTTCACAGTGATGGTCATCGTATCCACAGGTCATCATGGTGCCCACAGTGTCGTTGATCACCGACACAATGTCAATGTCAAAGTCCTAGAAAGAAATAGAAACAGGACATAATTAACTTATCAAGTGACTTACCTAGTAGCCAGTGTGCTGTGATTGACATTACGCAACACCTATGAAGATCAACAAGTAAAGATGCAGGTTGTGATCAGGGTGATAGTGCTGTTCTAGGATCAGGTCCATCATGTCCATGTAATATTAATTGTCATCTAAATGTCAAAACTGATCCTAGATCAACACTCCTGGTCCGTTATAAGCAGCCAATTTAAATCATACTGTCACGATCGTCTTGACAAGAGAGAGAGGACCAAGGCGCAGCGCGTGAAAAATACATCTTCTTTAATGAAGGGAAAAACAAAACTTACAAAATGAACAAAACAAACGATCGTGAAGCTAAACAGAACTAAGTGCAAACATGCAACATAGACTAGACATAGACAATTACCCACAACCAGCTAAAGCCTATGGCTGCCTTAAATATGGCTCCCAATCAGAGACAACAATAACCAGCTGTCTCTGATTGAGAACCAATTCGGGCAACCATAGACTTTCCTAGACACCTACACTGAACACTAAACCATCTACTCTACTTAACCCCCTAAACCATACAACACCCTAGACAATACAAAAACACACAAAGACAACCCACCCCAACTCACGCCCTGACCAACTAAATAAATAAAAGAAAAAGGAACAATAGGTCAGGAACGTGACATAACCCCCCCCTTAAGGTGCGAACTCCGGGCGCACCAGCATAAAGTCTAGGGGAGGGTCTGGGTGGGCGTCTGTCCACGGTGGCGGCTCTGGCACTGGTCGTGGTCCCCACCCCACCATAGTCACTACCCGCTTTCGTAGCCTCCTCCAAATGGCCACCCTCCACATTAACCCCACTGGATTAAGGGGCAGCACCGGACTGAGGGGCAGCACCGGACTGAGGGGCAGCACCGGACTGAGGGGCAGCACCGGACTGAGGGGCAGCACCGGACTGAATGGCGGATCCTGGCTGGCTGGCTCTGGCGGATCCTGGCTGGCTGGCGGATCCTGGCTGGCTGGCTCTGGCGGATCCTGGCTGGCTGGCTCTGGCGGATCCTGGCTGGACGGCTCTGGCGGATCCTGGCTGGACGGCTCTGGCGGATCCTGGCTGGACGGCTCTGGCGGATCCTGGCTGGACGGCTCTGGCGGCTCATGGCTGGCTGGACGGCTCTGGCGGCTCATTGCTGGCTGGACGGCTCTGGCGGCTCATGGCTGGCTGGACGGCTCTGGCGGCTCATGGCTGGCTGACGGATCTGGCGGCTCATGGCTGGCTGACGGATCTGGCGGCTCATGGCTGGCTGACGGATCTGGCTGCTCATGGCTGGCTGACGGATCTGGCTGCTCATGGCTGGCTGACGGATCTGGCTGCTCATGGCTGGCTGACGGATCTGGCTGCTCATGGCTGGCTGACGGATCTGGCTGCTCATGGCTGGCTGACGGATCTGGCTGCTCATGGCTGGCTGACGGATCTGGCTGCTCATGGCTGGCTGACGGATCTGGCTGCTCATGGCTGGCTGACGGATCTGGCTGCTCATGGCTGGCGGAAGGCTCTGGCTGATCCTGTCTGGCGGAAGGCTCTGGCTGATCCTGTCTGGCGGAAGGCCCTGGCTGATCCTGTCTGGCGGAAGGCTCTGGCTGATCCTGTCTGGCGGAAGGCTCTGGCTGATCCTGTCTGGCGGAAGGCTCTGGCTGATCCTGTCTGGCGGAAGGCTCTGGCTGATCCTGTCTGGCGGAAGGCTCTAGCGGCTCCTGTCTGGCGGAAGGCTCTAGCGGCTCCTGTCTGGCGGAAGGCTCTAGCGGCTCCGGTCTGGCGGACGGCTCTGAAGGCTCATGGCAGACGGGCGGCTTTGCAGGCTCAGTACAGACGGGCGGCTTTGAATACTCAGTACAGACGGGCAGTTCATGCGGCGCTTGGCAGACGGACAGTTCAGACGGCGTTGGGCAGACGGGCAGTTCAGGCGCCGTTGGGCAGACGGGCAGTTCAGGCGCCGTTGGGCAGACGGGCAGTTCAGGCGCCGTTGGGCAGACGGCAGACTCTGGCCGGCTGAGACGCACTGTAGGCCTGGTGCGTGGTGCCGGAACTGGAGGTACCGGGCTGAGGACACGCATCTCAGGGCTAGTGCGGGGAGAAGGAACAGGGCATGCTGGACCCTGGGGACGCACATTAGGCCTAGTGCGTGGTGCCGGAACTGGTGGTACCGGGCTGAGGACACGCATCTCAGGGCTAGTGCGGGGAGCAGCAACAGGACGCACAGGACTCTGGGGACACACAGGAGGCTTGGTGCGTGGTGTAGGCACTGGTGGTAAAGGGCTGGAGACACGCACCATAGAGCTAGTGCGTGGAGGAGGCACAGGGCTCTGAAGACGCACAGGAAGCCTGGTGCGTGGTGTAGGCACTGGTGGTACTGGGCTGGAGCGGGGAGGTGGCGCCGGAAATACCGGACCGTGCAGGCGTACTGGCTCCCTTGAGCACTGAGCCTGTCCAACCTTACCTGGTTGTATGCTCCCCGTCGCCCGACCAGTGCGGGGAGGTGGAATAACCCGCACCGGGCTATGTAGGCGAACCGGGGACACCATGCGTAAGGCTGGTGCCATGTAAGCCGGCCCGAGGAGACGCACTGGTGGCCAGATGCGTTGGGCCGGCTTCATGACATCCGGCTCAACGCTCAATCTAGCCCGGCCGATACGTGGAGCTGGAATGTACCGAACCGAGCTATGCACGCGTACAGGAGACACCATGCGCTCTACTGCGTAACACGGTGTCTGCCCGTACTCTCGCTCTCCACGGTAAGTACAGGGAGTAGGCGCAGGTCTCCTACCTGACTTCGCCACACTCCCTTTAAGGCCCCCCCCAAGAAATTTTTGGGTTGTACTCACGGGCTTCCAGCCTTGCTTCCGTGCTGCCTCCTCATATCGCCTCCTCTCGGCTTTAGCTGCCTCCAGCTCTTCACGAGGGAGGCGATATTCTCCCGGTTGTGCCCAAGGTCCCTTACCATCCAGTATCTCCTCCCATGTCCATGAATCCTGTGTAGGTGGGTCCTGTTGCCGCTTGACACGCCGCTTGGTCCTAGATTGGTGGGTAATTCTGTCACGATCGTCTTGACAAGAGAGAGGACCAAGGCGCAGCGCGTGAAAAATACATCTTCTTTAATGAAGGGAAAAACAAAACTTACAAAATGAACAAAACAAACGTGAAGCTAAACAGAACTAAGTGCAAACATGCAACAGACTAGACATAGACAATTACCCACAACCAGTTAAAGCCTATGGCTGCCTTAAATATGGCTCCCAATCAGAGACAACAATAACCAGCTGTCTCTGATTGAGAACCAATTCGGGCAACCATAGACTTTCCTAGACACCTACACTGAACACTAAACCATCTACTCTACTTAACCCCCTAAACCATACAACACCCTAGACAATACAAAAACACACAAAGACAACCCACCCCAACTCACGCCCTGACCAACTAAATAAATAAAAGAAAAAGGAACAATAGGTCAGGAACGTGACACATACACAAATTACATATTGGTTTCCTAACCCTGTAAGTAGTCTATGGACAAGATATGACAGCAATCCATGCTTTGGTTTAGTTACCCTGTGACTGTTTCCAAATCCACACATTTTAGCATTTGTGGCACAAATCCCATGCATGTCGTGCTTCATGTCCAAATCATCTTCGATAAGCTACACAATCAATTTCAGATAATTTTGCATTTGAAAAACATGCTAGGGAAACTAAAGCTATGTTCGAATACCCATATTAACATACTGTATACTACATAATTAGTGTATACACCACGAGTTCATTTTAGCATACTGTAAACGAACAGTATCGTTTCAGTTGAGCGTACTAGCATTTTCCCTGTCTACCGGAAATTGATGCTGTTGCTATGCAACCTCTTGCTAGCTTGTTAGCATAACTAGCTAGACATTTTATGATTTCGGGTGTATTCGTAAATTCAATCTGGAGTGCCAGAGTGCCCTCTGAGCATTTGAAAATCCAGAGCATTGTCAGATTATCTGTTTGTAAACTCAGAGCGTTCAGAGCACACACTGGACGCTCTGGCCGAGTAGAGTTGATCCGAGCGTTTTGACCTCACAACTGCACCCAAGCTAAGGTTGGCTAGCTACTTCCAGACACAAATGAGAGAACACCTCACTCTGACCATTTTACTTGCCCAAACAGAGCTGGTTAGGCTGTTTTCATGTTATCCAGAGTGTTGGTGATGTAAATGTACTGCTGGCAAAATTATGCTTATTTTTTTTGCCGATGTTTACCGACACATTCAACAGGTTTTGAGCGTTCATAAATTCAGTTATTCTGGAACACTCAGACGAGAGTGCTCTGAAATCAGAGTAGATGGCCAGCATTAACAATGTCCATTGAGAAGGCACAACGACTATACCACTTAGCTAAGAATGAAGTGAATAATCAAGTCAATAAAAGCTGCGTAGTTAGCATATAATTAACATACTGCATGGCAAGTTCGATGTATTAGTAGCCAACTAACGTTAGGTAACTAGCATACCGGTACATACTGCTGTACTGCTATGCGGTTCGTAAGGATAGTGTAGCTAACAAATTGTCAGCCAACATAACATGTAATGTAATTTATTTCAATCATTACTTTATTACATTACTCAACATTTTAATGTTTCGCATAATTAGTTAAAGAAATTAATTTGTATCCGATCTTGTTGGACTTCGGCTGAATATTTTCCATCATTTTCTTCAAATCTGAAACCATTGTGAAGCCATACCCATTTTCTGAAGAATTGCATTATGGGCCCTAAAAGCATGGAAATAGTGTCCACCGCTTGTATACTTTGTATTTTGGCAAATTTAGTATGTCATCTGGGAACTTTAGGCACACTTACAACATCCAAAAGGTATACTACATACTCCATTTACATCACAAATAGTACATTAGTATGAGTATTCGAACACAGCTTAAACCAAAGCATGGATTCCTGTCATACTTTGTTCATAAATGCTTACAGGTAAGGAAACCAGTATGTAATTTGGGTAAACTATCCCTTTAAACAAATGTGCCCCGGCCTAAACTCAGACTAGCTTTACATTTTCTTGCAAACTAAATGGTTATTACTTTTTTCAAGTGGTGAAAGACACAAAGTCTTATTGGCGGTAAGAAAGGATGATTGTCATAATTGTTCGATTTATCACTCAGTTATTACATTAAAAAAATATATATTTGAAATACCATTATGTAAAGTAAAAATCCAAACCGGACAGTGCATGTTATACACACATACAGAACCAGTCAAAGGTTTGGACAGTTACTCAATCAAGGGTTTTTCTTTATTTGAACTATTCTCTACATTGTAGAATAATAGTGAAGACAAACTATGAAATAACACATATGCAATCATGTAGTAACCAAAAAAGTGTTAAACAAATCAAAATATATTTTAGTTTCCTCAAAGTAGCAATCCTTTGCCTTGATCGACAGCTTTGCACACTCTTGGCATTCTCTCAAACAGCTTCATGAAGAATGCAGTCTTCAAGGAGTTCCCACATATGCTGAGCACTTGTTGGCTGCTTTTCCTTCCATCTGTTTCACCTGTCTTGGTGATTGTCCCCACCCACCTCCAGGTGTCTCCTATTTTCCCCGTTAGTACCCGGTGTATTTATCCCTGTGTTTCCTGTCTCTCTGTGCCAGTTCATCTTGTTTTGCCAAGTCAACCAGGATTTCTCCTAGCTCCCGTTTTTTCCTATCCCTCCTGGTTTTGACCCTTGCCTGTCCTGATGCCAAATCCGCCTGCCTGACCACTCTGCCTGTTCTGACTTCAAGCCTGCCTATCCCCTGGTACTGTTTGGACTCTGACCTGGTTTATGAACTCACGCCTGTTCCCGACCTGCCTTTTGCCTACAACCTTTTTGTGTAATAAATATCGGAGCTCAACCAGTCTCCTGTGTGTGCATTTGGGTCTCGCCTTGTGCCCTTATAGTAGGAACTTGCCATGATAAACCCAGCAGACTAGGACCAGCTCCGTCACGCTGTCTCCCTGCAGGGAGCCACCATTGGGAGGCATGAGGAGCTACTGCTGGACCTTTTGGAAGGGCTTTGTTCCCTGACGGAACTTCACGACCAAGGGTTCAAGTCTATAATGGAGCAAATCAGTAAGTTAGCTCATAGGCAGCCTGCCACCTCTGAAACCTCTTAACCCCCCAGTAACATTTCTACTACTAGTAGATTTGTTCAACCTACCCTGGCTCCTCGAGAACCCTGCTTACCACCTCCGGGAACGTTATGCAGGCGATCCTGGTACCTGCCGGGCGTTCCTTTCCCAGTGCTCCCTCATTTTCGAATTCCGCCCTCTTTGTTCCCGTCGGATTGATCGAAGATAGTGTATTTAATCACGCTAATGTCCGGAAGGGCGCTCTCCTGGGCAACGGCTGTGTGGGAGCAGCAATCCGCTGTGTGCCATAGCCTGGAGGAATTCATGGCAGAAGTGAGAAAGGTTTGATTCTCCAGTGCCCGGGGGGGAGGAGGCTCAAACTACTGCAGGTTCATCAGAACTCCCGTAGCGTGGCAGACTACGCAGTAGATTTTCGCACATTGGCCTCAGAAAGTTCTTGGAATCCGGAGGCTCTGTTTGACACCTTTCTCCACAAACTGTCGGAGGGGATAAAGGACGAGCTTGCAGCTAGGGAAATACCATGTGATCTCGATTCCCTCATCGCCTGGGAGATTAGGATTGATGGGCGCCTACGAGAACGGCGGAGTGAGGAGGTCGGGTATTGGGAACACCCGTTCGTCTGCTGATCCCCGTGTTTCTCTCTGTGCCAGTTCATCTTTTCTCCTAGCTCCTATTTTTCCCAGTCTGTTTTTTCCTAGCCCTCCTGGTTTTGACCCTTGTCGGTCCTGACGCCGAATCCGCCTGCCTGACCACTCTAACCCTTGGTCCGCCTGCCTGACCTCTAGCCTGCCTATCACCTTGGACTCTGACCTGGTTTATGAACTCTCGCCTTTCCCCAACCTGCCTTTTTGCCTACCCCTTTTGGTGCAATAAATATCGGAGCTCAACCATCTGCCTCCTGTGTCTGCATTTGGGTCTTGCCTTGTGCAATTATACTGCGGTCCAACTCATCCCAAACCCTCTCAATTGGGTTGAGGTCGGGTGATTGTGGAGGCCAGTTCATATGATGCAGCACTCAATCACTCTCCTTCTTGGTCAAAATAGCCCTTACACAGCCTGGAGCTATGTTTTGGGTCATTGTACTGTTGAAAAACAATTGATAGTCCCACTAAGCGCAAACTAGATGGGATAGCGCTTGATGGTTTTTGCGACTGCACTTGAAGAAACGTTAAGTTCTTCATTTTTTATAATTGAAATACATTTTATTGGTCACAAACACATGTTTAGCAGATGTTATTGCGGGTATAGCGAAATGCTTGTTTGTAGCTCGAACAGTGCAGTAATGTCGAACATTTCTCTGTTGCGCCTTGTTCACCACACTGTCTGTGTGGGGTGGACCATTTCAGTTTGTCAGTGATGTGTACGCCGCGGAACTTGAAGCTTTCCACCTTCTCCACTGCGGTCCCGTCTATGAGGAAAGGGGGGTGCTCCCTTTGCTGTTTCCTGAAGTCCATGATCAGCTCCTTTTGTTTTTGACGAAGTGAGAGGTTATTTTTTTCATGGCACTACACTCAGATCCATTACCTCCTCCCTGTCTCATCATTGTTGGTAATCAAGCATACTACTGTTGTGTCGTCTGCAAACTTGATGATTGAGTTGGAGGCGTGCGTGGCCACGCAGTCATGGGTGAACAGGGAGTACAGGAGGGGGCTGAGCAGGCAACCCTGTGGGGCCACAGTGTGGAGGTGTTTCCTACCTTCACCACCTAGGGGCGGCCTGTCAAATTCCAGGATCCAGTTGCACAGGGCGGGGTTCAGACCCAGGGCCCCGAGCTTAATGATGAGATTGGAGGGTACTGAATGCTGATCTATAGTTAATGAACAACATTCTTACTTAGGTATTCTTCTTGTCCAGATGGGATAGTGCGATGGCGATTGTATCGTCTGTGGATCTATTGAGGCGGTATGCAAATTGAAGTGGGTCTAGGGTGTCAGGTAAGGTAACGGTGATATGATCATTGACTAGTCTCTCAAAGCACTTCCTAATGACAGTGGATGCTACGGGGCGATAGACATTTAGTTCAGGTACCTTTGCTTTCTTGGGTACAGGAACAATGGTGGCCATCTTGAAGCATGTGGGGACAGCAAACTGGGACAGGGAGAGATTGAATATGTCCGTAAACACTCCAGGCAGCTGGTCTGTGCATGCTCGGTGGACAGGCTAGGGATGCCGTCTGGCACGGCAGCCTTGCGAGGGTTAACAAGCTTAAATGTTCTTCTCCGTGGCCAACATGAGTAAGAGAACCCACAGTCCTTGGTAGCGGACTGCCTCGGTGGCACTGTATTTTCCTCAAAGCGGGCGAAGAAGGTGTTTAGCTTGTCTGGAAGCAAGACGTTGGTCTCCGATGTGGCTGGTTTTCCTTTTGTAGTTCGTGATTGTCTGTAGACCCTGACACATACGTCTCGTGCATGAGCCGTTGAATTGCTACTCCACTTTGTCATAATACTGACGTTTTGCCTGTGATTGCCTTACAGAGGGAATAACTACCCTGTTTGTATTCAACCATATTCCCAGTCACCTTGCCATGGTTAAATGCAGTGGTTTCTCACTTTGTTTTGCGCAAATGCTGCCATCTATCCACGGTTTCTGGTTAGGGTAGGTTTTAATGGTCAGTCACATCTCCTGTACACTTCCTGATAAACTCAGTCACCGTATCAGCGTATTCAATGTTATTCTCAGAGGCTACCCAGAACATATCCCAGCCCACGTGATAAAAAAAATCTTGAAGTATGGATTCCGATTGGTCAGACCAGCGTTGAATAGTCCTGAGCACGGGTACAGTGCCTTGCAAAAGTTTATCCCCCTTGGTGTTTTTCCTATTTTGATGCATTACAACCTGTAATTTAAATTTATTTTTATTTGGATTTTATGTAATGGACATACAAAATAGTCCAACTTGGTGAAGTGAAAAATGTGTTGAAAAAAAATTATAATTAAAAACAGAAAAGTGGTGCATGCATATGTATTCACCCCCTTTGCTATGAAGCCCCTAAATAAGATCTGGTGCAACCAATTACCTTCAGAAGTCACAATTATTTAAAGTCCACGTGTGCAATCTAAGTGTCACATGATCTCAGTATATCTACACCTGTTCTGAAAGGCCCCAGAGTCTGCAACACCTCTAAGCAAGGGGCACCAGCAAGCAAGCGGCACTATGAAGACCAAGGAGCTCTCCAAACCGGCCAGGGACAAAGTTGTGGAGAAGTACAGATCAGGGTTGGGTTACAAAAAAATATCAGAAACTTTGAACATCCCACGGAGCACCATTAAATACATTATTAAAAAATGTATAGAATATGGCCACAAATCTGCCAAGAGAGGGCCACCCACCAAAACTCACGGACCAGTCAAGGAGGGCATTAAATCAGTCAACGAAGAGACCACAGATAAACCTGAAAGAGCTGCAAAGCTCCACAGCGAAGATTGGAGTATCTGTCCACAGGACCACCTTAAGCCGTACACTGCACAGAGCGGCCAGAAAAAGCCATTGCTTAAAGAAAAAAAATTGGTGTTCGCCAAAAGGCATGTGGGAGACTCCCCAAGCATGTGGAAGAAGGTACTCTGGTCAGATGAGACTAACATTGAGCTTTTTGTCCATCAAGGAAAATGCTATGTCTGGCGCAAACCCAACACCACATCACCCGAGAACACCATCCCCACAGTGAAGCATGGTGGCAGCATCATGCGGTGGGGCTGTTTTTCATCAGCAGGGACTGGGAAACTGGTCAGAATTGAAGGAATGATGGATAGCGCTAAATACAGGGAAATTCTTGAGGGAAACCTGTTTCAGTCTTCCAGAGATTTGAGACTGGGACAGAGGTTCACCTTCCAGCAGGGCAATGACCCTAAGCATACTGCTAAAGCAACACTCGAGTGGTTTAAGGGGAAACATTTAAACGTCTTGGAATGGCCTAGTCAAAAGCCCAGACCTCAATCTAATTGAGAATCTGTGGTATGACTTAAAGATTGATGTACATCAGCAGGAACCCATCCAACTTGAAGGAGCTGGAGCAGTTGTACCTTGAAGAATGGGCAAAAATCCCAGTGGCTAGATGTGCCAAGCTTATAGAGACATACCAAGAGACTTGCTGCAAAAGGTGGCTTTACAAAGTATTGACTTTGAGGGAGTGAATAGTTATGCACACTCAAGTTCTGTTTTTTGCCTTATTTCTTGTTTGTTTCACAAAAAAAACAATTTTGCATCTTCAAAGTGGTAGGTTACCAAAGTGGTAACCCCCCAAAAATCCATTTTAATTCCAGGTGTAAGGCAACAAAATAGGAAAAATGCCAAAGGGGTGAATACTTTCACAAGCCACTGTACTTCAGTCAATGTGTTGATAGAACTACGGTAGCATTTTCCTAAAATTTGCTTTGTTCAAATTCCCAGCTACAATACATTTGGCCTCAGGATATGTGGTTTTCAGTTTGCATAAAGTCCAGTGAAGTTCTTCGAGGGCTGCATGGTATCGGCTTGAGGGGGAATATACACGGCTGTGACTAACCGAAGAGAATTCTCTTGGGAGGTCATAGGGTCGGCATTTGATTGTGGTATTCTAGGTCGGGTGAAAAAAAGGACTTGAGTTCCTGTATATTATCATAATCACACCATGAGTAGTTAATCATGAAACATACATCCCCGCCCTCCTTCTTCCCGAAGAGATTTAATCCTGTCTGCTGGTTGAACTGAGAACTCAACTGGCTGTACGGAGAGCCATGTTTCCGTGAAACAGAGCATGTTACAATCCCAGATGTCTCTCTGCAAGGAAATCCATGCCCTCAGCTCATCAACTTTATTGTCCAGAGACTGAACATTAGCGAGTAATATACTTGTAAGTCCACTCTGAGTACCTCTACTCCGCCAGCGGTGTTTTGGATCAGCCTCTGGAAACAGTTCTATTGCCCTCGGGGGTACGAACAAAGGATCCAATTCGGGAAAGTCGTATTCCTGGTCGTAATGCTGGTAAGTTACCACCGCTCTGATATCCAAAAGTTATTCCCGGCTGTACGTAATAACACAAGTTTCTGACCTAATAATGTAAGAAAAAACATGAAAAATACTGCAAAGTTGCCTAGGGGCTAGAAGAACGGCTGCCCTCTATCAGCGCCATTTTGACTGACCTTCATGTAATGATGGACTGTCCTCCATGAAGCTGGTTGAGAGAATGCCAAGAGTGTGCTCATCAAGGCAAAGGGTGGCTACTTTTGAAGAAACTCAAATACACAATTTACTGATTTGTTTAACACCTTTTTTGGTAACTACATGATTCCATATGTTATTTCATAGTTCTGATATCTTCACTATTATTCTACAATGTAGAAAATAGAACAAATAAAGAAAAACCCTGGAATGAGAAGGTGTGTCCAAACTTTACTGGTACTGTACATATATACAGTGCCTTTGGAAAGTATTCAGACCCCTTGACTTTTCCCACATTTTGTTACAATACAGCCTTGTTCTAAAATGTATTAAAATTATTTCCCCCCCCCCCTCAATCTACACACAATACCCCATAATGACTGTAATATTTGTGTTGTGGATAAATGACCAGGCAGGTGCCGGGAGTACAGTTTTCGTTTGGTCAAAACCTCTTGTGCTCTACAGTTCCCGGGCACACTAGTGCGCATGTGCATTTCCTATTAGGTGTAGTAACGTAACACTGTCGTAATACATCACCGCTTAGTAACAGCATAGTAACTAATATAAACAAATGTAGATCCCAGATACTACAATGACAAAAAAAAAAAAAAAAAAAATCGCACATTTATTAAAATAAAAAACAAATACCTTATTTACAGAAGTATTCAGACCCTTTGCTATGGGACTCGAAATTGAGCTCAGGTGCATCCTATTTCCAGTGATCATCCTTGAGATGATCACCGTGCAGCCAGCTCTAGGAAGAGCCTTGGTGGTTCGAAACTTCTTCCATTTAAGAATGATGGTGTACACTGTGTTCTTGGCGAACTTCAATGCTGCAGAAAATTGTTGGTACCCTTCCCCAGATCTGTGCCTCGACACAATCCTGTCTCGGAGTTATACAGACAGGTGTGCCTGTCCAAATCATGTCATTTTAAATTTACCACAGGTAGACCACAATCAAGTTGTAGAAACATCTCAAGGATGATCAATGGAAACAGGATGCATCTGAGCTCACTTGAGTCTCATAGCAAAGGGTCTGAATAATTATGTAATGAGGTGTCTGTCTGCTCTTTATTTTTAATACATTTGTAAAAAAAAAAAAAAAAAAAAAATGTAACCCGTTTTCGCTTTGTCCTTATGCTTGGTGTATATTGAGGGAAAAAAATTATTTAATCAATTTTAGAACAAGGCTGTAACGTAATGTGATGGACATTTTATACATGTGCTGTTCTAATAACCAATTTCTGAGTTCATGCAAGTGACTGATTGAACAAATCCTCACTTATCAGTATCTGCAATTTGGCAGTATGCCTAGACCTTGTTTTGACAACTTAATATTTCAAGGTCTCAGCTTAAGGAGAAGAAGCCTCGTGAGGTATTGGTGTGTCACATGTTATGAACCAGTCAGTATTGGTCGGTCATATGAATGAAACAAAATGGTAATGATGAATTAATTATGCTAAATCATGCAAATATAACTTGTCTTATATACAGCTATACACAGACAACTGCTGGGACTGCTCTAGCAGAGCTTCTGACAGACATTCACTATGGTGCATTAAGTTTGTTGGAACCTCTCCAGCTCGCTGACAGACAATGATTCATTTAAAATTGACTTTGAGTGTCCTTGTTTAAGAATTTCCACAACTGTAAAAAGTGAAGGGACCTGAATACTTTCCAAACGCACTGTGTGTACATACACACAGCACATTCCCATAATAGCCATCACAGAGTGGGCTATAAAAGAAATATGTTTTATTGTCACACCAAATAGGTGCAGTAAAATGTGTTGTTTTATAGGGTCAGCCAAAGTAGTACGGCACCTTAGGGTTACGTACACCAGGCCCAACGCTCTAACCGCTAGGTTACCTGCGCCCTATGACTCCCCCCGAGTTTTGAATACACCCTAAGACATGAAAGGATAACTACTGTAAAGCTCAGTATGAAGAGCTTGACTTAATGTTCCATACAAAATGGGTAAATACTCCAAGGTTCATCAGTGCGGTAATTTTCTTAAGCATGGGAACAAAGTCACACAGACATGTCAGCTACTAACAAGCATTATTCAGGGTGTGATGTTATAAAATAGAAAAATTGCAAAAACAAAAACCTTGGTATTTCTCTTTAGTGTTAAAATCTTAATTTATTGGATTTATTATACAGTACCAGTCGAGTTAACACACCTACTCAAAGGTTTTTCTTTATTTTTACTATTTTCTACATTGTATAATAATAGGGAAGACATCAAAACTATGAAATAACACATATGGAATCAGGTACTAACCAAAAAAAAGTGTTAAAACAAATCAAAATAGATTTTATATTTGAGATTCTTCAAAGTAGCCACCCTTTGCCTCTGACAGCTTTGCACACTCTTGGCATTCTCTCAACCAGCTTCATGAGGTAGTCACCTGGAATGCATTTCAATTAACAGGTGTGCCTTGTAAAAGTTAATTTGTGGTATTTATTTCCTTCTTAATGCGTTTGAGCCATTCAGTTATGTTGTGACAAGGTAGGGGTGGTATATAGAAGATAGCCCTATTTGGTAAAAGACCAAGTCCCTATTATGGCAAGAACAGCTCAAATAAGCAAAGAGAAATGATAGTCCATCATTACTTTAAGATATGAATGTCAGTCAATATTGAACATTTCAAGAATTTTAAAAATTTCTTCAAGTGCAGTCGCAAAAAACATCAGGCGCTATGATGAAACTGGCTCTCATGAGGACCGCCACAGTAAAGGAAGACCCAGAGTTACCTCTGCTGCAGAGGAGAAGTTCATTAGAGTTACCAGCCCAAATAAATACTTCACAGAGTTCAAGTAAGAGACATCAACATCAACTGTTCAGAGGAGACTGCGTGAATCAGGCCTTCATGGTCAAATTGCTGCAAAGAAACCACTACTAAAGGACACCAATAAGAAGAAGAGACTTGCTTGGGCCAAGAAACACAAGCAATGGACATTAGACCGGTGGAAATCTCTCCTTTGGTCTGATGAGTCCAAATTTGAGATTTTTGGTTCTAACCTCCCTGTATTTGTGAGACGCAGAGTAGGTGAACGGATGATCTCTGCATGTGTGGTTCCCACCGTGAAGCAAGGAGGAGTAGGTGTGATGGTGTGGGGGTGCTTTGCTGGTGACACTGTCTGATTTATTTAAAATTCAAGGCACACTTAACTAGCAAGGCTACCACAGCATTCTGCAGCGATACGCCATCCCGTCTGGTTTGCGCTTCGTGGGACTATCATTTGTTTTTCAACAAGACAATTCCCCAACACACGTCCAGGCTGTGTAAGGGCTATTTGACTAAGAAGGAGAGCGATGGAGTGCTGCGTCAGATGACCTGGCCTCCACAATCACCCGACCTCAACCCAATAGAGATGTTTTGGGATGAGTTGGACCGCAGAGTGAAGGAAAAGCAGCCAACAAGTGCTCAGCATATGTGGGAACTCCTTCAAGACGGTTGGAAAAGCATTCCAGGTGAAGCTGGTCGAGAGAATGCCAAGAGTGTGCAAAGCTGTCAAGGCAAAGGGTGGCTACTTTGAAGAATCTAAAATATATTTGGATTTGTTGAACCCTGTTTTGGTTACTACATTATTCCATGTGTGTTATTTCCTAGTTTTGATGTCTTCGCTATTATTATATAATTTTTGACTGGTACTGTATATTGTATGGCGTATCTTTTTGTTTGATATTGGTGGGTTGAGTGTGATGGTCTCTTTCTAAACTTGAATAAACACTGGGTTTCAGTTCATCTTAATGTTGCTGGCCTGAAGCCTTCATGTTATACTTTCAGCATAACCTATATAGGTCAGATTACTTTTATAGCACACAATGTCTGGGAGTTTGCTGGAAGGCCATACATTATCTGTATGGAAGGAAAAAGGCATAATGTGGCAAGGTGGTAGGCACAGAGAGTGCTGCCACTGGTGCATAACCTTGGCCCATTCATTTTCCACTGACTCACCCCTCTCTTTATGATGGCTTTCCTCAGAAAGCTGACCACATCTCTCCCTTCCACCCCATGCGACTTGAAGCCCTTGGTCCATGACACCAGAATACTCTGCATGAACATACACACACACACAGACAAATGACAACTTCTGGATCATTCTGAAGGCTCAAACCTCCAAATCACAGTTCCTTTTTTCTCTTTAAATTTCAAATGCGGTCCTCAATAGTCAACCTCCTTATTCCTCACCTCATCCAGTTTGGTCTGCTGGCAGGGGAAGGAGAAGGTGAAGCCCAGAGGAAGCTTCTGGTTCTTGATCCCCAGCTTCTCCAGGAAGTTAGCAAGACACTCAGCAATATGGTCGAAGAGCTAAGGGCGAAACAGAGGGGTGTTAACATACAGCAGCAAACTGGTTAATGTGCTAGTAACCCCTTCAGTTCATTGATATGATCTATGGTTTTTTCCCACCCCATTTTTCTCATATTTTAGCAAAATAATGTTATGGTCAAATATTACAAATATGACATAAAAGCCATTACCAACCTCAACCCTTATTGAACACCCCAAATGTTGTCTTTACCCAACACAGTTAAGAATTAGAAATACCTATGAAACCCCTATTCCAGAACCAGATGTTCTTCCCAGCATCAAAGTTAGCGATGTTATACAAATGTCATAAATCAGACCTACCGACATTGATACTGCTTGGTCTGAACAATGAGGCAAAGTGTGTAAAGGGACAATCAGCAGTTGCTACATACATATCATTCATTTATAAGTTTAAAAAAATGTATCTGTTGATTCTTGAAGAATATAACTTATGACTCATGAGCTTATTAGTTTCGTACCCCATCAGAACCCAAAATAGAAAACTGTTTTACACCAATGTTTGTAAACAAAGTAAATGTAAAAAAACAAGTTAAAGCCTCATAACATAGTTAAAACTATAATTTTGATATCATGGATGGTTAGTCCTTGCATCCATAGGTCTGTGTGTTAATTACATTTCTCCAGCCCCATCCCTCAGCTTTTTACAGAAAAAGTGATGGGGTGGTTGCTTTGTTATTGTTTCAACTCCCGATTGGCCCTTTAAGAGGTCACAGTAATAAGGTCAAAGGTCAAGCATCTGGCCCATTGCAAGGATTTGCTGTGTGAATTTAGGTCATTCCTGATGTCCATTGAAATGAACATCCCCTTCTCCTCTCACCTCTTCGCCACTGCCCCTCATCAGCTCCTCAGGAATGGCATAGATCTGGTTCTCCATCTCCACCTTCTGCTTCCCGTTGTCAGACACCTTCACCAGCAGGACCCGGAAGTTGGTCCCACCCAGATCTAGAGCCAGGAAGTCTCCCTTTTCTGGACGAGTCAGGGAAAAAACACACACTCAAAAATGCAGTAAAGCAAGAAAAAAAGAATTATACAAAAAACACAAACTAACAGTACTAAGTCTACTAAACTGCAATAGAGAGGGTAAAGAAAACAGGTATGCTCTACCAAATAGTTAAGTGGGAATGTGGTGCTCGTCTGGGTAAATATATTATATACTACAAGTCTTCCAAACAGCCTGTCACGGCCGTCATAAGGAGGAGACCAAGGCGCAGCGTGGTATGCGTACATTCTCTTTATTATAAGAATGAACACTGAACAAAACTAACAGTGGCGCTATACAAAGAGTGCTGAACAGGTAACTACACAGACAAGAACCCACAAAACCAAAAGGGAAAATGGCAACCTAAATATGATCCCCAATCAGAGACAACGATAAACAGCTGCCTCTGATTGGGAACCAATTCAGGCCACCATAGACATACATATGCCTAGACTTACAAACACCCAATGACATACAAAAACCCTAGACAATACAAAACAAGCATACCCACCCTCGTCACACCCTGACCTAACCAAAATAATAAAGAAAACATAGATAACTAAGGTCAGGGCGTGACACAGCCTATATGGAGGACAACAATAAGGCCTAATGGTATTTTTCATGTCATAGTACTATTTTATAAAAAGTGTATACGTTTCTACCACAGTCTTTATGAAAGCTACAAAGCTGCAATAGAGATAACCATGAGCAGCAATAATGTTGATTGGAGCAGGGGTGATCACAGGTCAGACTAAAATTAATTTCATTACAACCACAGAGGACTTTGACCATGAAGCAGTAGGGTCCTTCTGAACATCGGAGTCCTCTTTGAAAAGTGATGTCTTTCACCCATTGCCAATAACATACCCATGACCTTCTACCATTTTTATGAGATATAAAGGTGAATCTTTCAATGGACTGACCTTATGTTATAATGCATAACAACCAACATAAAATGTTCATTACCAAACTATAAGGTTTTATTCAACGCAATAAACAAGTATAAAATAAGTTTTGAATCCTGTCACGAGTGAATAGGCTACCGAACATTCAACATTTCAATGTCCCTTTCATTGAAATGTCCTTTTCAAAGTGAGGTTTACATGATCAATGGCTAACCACATAATTTAGATTGAAAAGAAAACCACATCGAAAGGAAGGAGAGAGAACGAAGAGAGAGAGTAAGAAATAGTGCTGTCACACACACACACACACACACACACACACACACAATAGCAGATTTTTTCGATACAGATAACATTTAACATTGAACAATATATTGATAACTGATAGAACAAATAAAATAACAAATAGAATATCTAATTTCTGAAGCTTCTATACTGCAATAGTCTACCATAGACATTAAGTCTACAGCAGTGTCCCCCCATGCACTAAACAACTGATTCAAATAACCAACTCATCATCAAGCTTTGATTATTTGATGACGTAGTGCACATAAAAATAACTTTTGACGTTAACGTCTATTGACGTTAAATTACCGAATGCAAATACATGTTAAATGAGTTTCGTTCACTTTTTCAACTCTGCTGATGGTTATGTCAAAAACTGTTGCGTTTATATAGCAAATGTGCCCACTCTGGTCTTGGCATGTGCGCTATAGACAACAACTCGCAGATAGGCTACCTACATTATGAGATTATTATGGATAAGAGAGTTATTTGTATTTGTCAAATGGCAACCAAGCATTGATCATGTCACCAGAATAAAACCCTCGTTATTTATTGGAAAGGAGCATCAAGCTCATCACTTTGCACATTCACCACCTGTGAAGTTCATCACTTATTTAATCTGTAGCCTAATAAACTGCACTGTACTGCTTTGTAACACCTTTTACTTAGTTGTTTTGCTCTGTAATCAAAGTATTACCATAGTTTGCCTCTGCAGACAGTTTGGTCAACAAGCTGCGGACACTGAGCTATAATAAAAGTTGAATTTACGTTTGAAGAAGCCATGCTCTTCTTGCTTGCTTCTTAAGGAAGTGGCTTGCTCGGTGTCAGCTGCATGTGCAAACGCAGCCTGGCTAGCTACTGCCCCCTTCAGTAATTTGTCTGAATCTTTGAAATGTTTGACGTCACGTGAGACACATTGGACATAAGTACAGAAAGTAACAATCATTTGTCTGTCAAAGATTCAGACTCGATCCTCTCAAACCATATATGATGTCACGTGAGACACATTTGACAAAAGTACAGAAAGTAACAACAATTCTAGTACCAAACCGCTTTTCATGTTTTAGTATAAAAAAAGTACAGACGTTTCGGTATATCGTGCAACACAAAAGAGTGAGAGAGAGAGAGACAAGATAGAGGCAGAGGAAGTGAGAGTGATGGGAAAGAGGGAGGGAGACATAACAGTGGTTCAGCTGGATAGACACTTATCTGATAGGTTGGAGTTTAATATGCCAATAATGACCAGAGTCAACAGGCTGAGCAAACAGAGGTTTGGCCTGGGTGCTTTTGCACTTCCTCTGCAATTCACATTTACCATTCCTCTCCAGTCACTTACGACAAATCACCTTCCCCAGTCTCCAAGAGTGGTTTTTGATATGACCCGGTCACAGTCACTAACACACGTCAAACTCAAAGGAAAACGCAGCTGGGACATTTCAATGTTCATGCAGCATAGACCTACCGCTAGAGTGTAATGTCTAGATGGGATACAGCTACGTCAACATTTTTTTTTGGGGGGGGGGGGCATTTTAGCTAACCTTAACCCTTTTCCTAACCTTAACCTAATTCTCCTAAGCTGCTACGTTAATTCTCCTAACCTGCTGGTAAGTTCTTCTAACCTGCAAAAAAAAGTCAATTTTGACAAAAGCTGTATCCCTTCTAGACAAAACCCTCCTAGAGTGCATGTCCAATTAATTTCATTCAAAGTGGTATGCTAGTGTGGATGGATATTATAACAGAGCCCAGATTTTCTATGTGCCATTCTTCACCAGCATACTCTCATTAGCTAAGGGTTCATCATGGATCTGGGGATCCAAAGGGGTGCACATTTTGTTCTTGACCTAGCACTCACACACCCAATTTAAATCAAAAGGCTTGATGATGAGTAGATTAGTTGAATCAAGTGGGTGAGTGCTAGGGCAAAAACAAAAAGGTGCCAAGATTGACAAACTAGGGCGAAGATTGAGAAACCCTGATCTAAAGGGCTGTCAAACTAAAAAAAACTCCCTCCTATTCTCACCTCAACAACCAGTCCATAGTTGACATATTTCTAAGCATGGTTGTGCTGTTCCTTGAAAATTCCAATTACTGTGCATGAGAAGGCTTGAAGGCCAGGTCTCTCTTGGGAGAGAGGTCTTCTGACACCAATGGCACTTTTTCATTCAATACAGGTTAAATAAGATTTTAAAAAGACTTTAGATGGGGTCAGAGTCATATAGCTATAAATATCTATGGCTCTTAACTGGGCTTAGCTCTGTCATTCTGACACAGTTCACTGACACAGGTCATATTCTGCCGCTGAGACACACAGCTTCAGGATGTATGTGCTTTTCACCACCAGTCTCTCATTTGCCATCTAAACAACTGTCACTCAAAAAACTTCCTACCAGCCTGCCCTCATCTAAGCAAGTTACAAATATGAAATTATTGAAGGATTGTGCAATTTTTCTTATTCCTGTACAGTGCATTGGTAGGCAAGGCATGGGTCTCTATGGACTCTAAGAAGGGCCTGTGGCATGGATGTACTGAGACTACTCCAGGCCTCCCTGAAGAAAGAAGTCTTCTGACCTCAATGGGACTTCCTGATTAAATAACATTTAAGTCTGTGTCCCAAATGGCACCCGATTACCTTTATAGTGAACTACTTTTGACCAGTACTTTTGGCCAGTCCCACTTTAAAGGGAATGTGGTGCCATTTGGGACACAACGTAAATAAAATAGAAATTACTCAACAGATGTCTGTCAGACCCCCTCCACCGACCCCCTTACCTGTCCCGTCAGGGGTGGAGCGCACAAATGTGGGCAGCATCTTCACAGCGGCCGTAGGGTTGGAGTCACGCCCTAGCCCCTTATCCATCTCCCTCCGGAACCTCTCAGACACGTCAATCAGGTTCTCGTCCGATAACCGCAGGTGGTACAAGAATTTATCCACCTTAAGAGGGAGAGAGGGAGAGAGAGAGGAAGAAAACAGAGTAAGATAGATATACAGAGCATTCGGAAAGTTTTCAGACCCAATGACTTTTTCCACATTTTGTTACGTTACATCTTTATTCTAAAATTGAATTAATAATTTTTTTGCATCAAACCACACAAAAAAAACATAATGACGAAGCAAAAACGGGTTTAGACATTTTTGCAAATATATACTACCGTTCAAAAGTTGAGGTCACTTAGAAATGTCCTTGTTTTTGAAAGAAAAGCCCATTTTTTGTCCATTAAAATAACATAAAATTTATCAGAAATACAGTGTAGACATTGTTCATGTTGTAAATGACTATTGTAGATGAAAACGGCAGCTTTTTAATGGAATATCTACGTAGGCGTACAGAGGTCCATTATCAGCAACCATCACTCCTGTGTTCCAATGGCACGTTGTGTTAACTAATCCAAGTTTATAATTTTAAAAAGGCTAATTGATCATTAGAAAACCCTTTTGCAATTACAGTTGAAGTCGGAGGTTTACATACGAGTTTTAATGCCACCAACCAAAGTGTTTTTCAACCACTCCAGAGTTCCTCTGTCCAGTGTCTGTGATATTTTGCCCAGTGTCTGTGATATTTTGCCCATCTTAATCTTTTCTTTTTATTGGCCAGTCTGAGATATGTCTTTTTCTTTGTAACTCTGCCTAGGCCAGCATCCCGGAGTCGTCTCTTCACTGTTGACATTGACTGGTGTTTTGGTGGGTACCATTTAATGAAGCTGCCAGTTGAGGACTTGTGAGGCGTCTGTTTCTCAAACTAGAGAATAATATACTTGTCCTCTTGCTCAATGTCTACAGTACACTATCTTTTATTTCCTTTTATTTTTGTATTATTATATATTTTTGAATTTTACCCCCTTTTCTCCCCAATTTCATAGTATCCAATTGTTAGTAATTAGTATCTTGTCTCATCGCTACAACTCCCGTACGGGCTCGGGAGAGACAAAGGTCGAAAGCCATGCGTCCTCCGAAGCACAACCCAACCAAGCCGCACTGCTTCTTAACACAGCGCGTATCCAACCCGGAAGCCAGCCGCACCAATGTGTTGGAGGAAACACCGTGCACCTGGCGACCTGGTTAGCGTGCACTGCGCCCGGCCCGCCACAGGAGTCGCTAGTGCGCGATAAGACAAGGATATCCCTACCGGCCAAACCCTCCCTAACCCGGACGACGCTAGGCCAATTGTGCGTCGCCCCATGGACCTCCCGGTCACGGCCGGCTGCGACAGAGCCTGGGCTCGAACACAGAGTCTCTGGTGGCACAGCTAGCACTGCGATGCAGTGCCCTAGACCACTGCGTCACCCGGGAGGCCCTGTACACTGTATTTCTGATCAATTTTATATTATTTTAAATGGACCAAAAAAAAAAAGCTTTTCTTTCAAAAACAAGGACATTTCTAAGTGACCCCAAACTTTTTAACTTTAGTGAATATAAAAAAAACAGAAATACCTTATTTACATAAGTATTCAGACCCTTTGAAAAGAGACACAATTTAGGTCAGGTGCATCCTGTGCATTGTCAGGTGCATTGATCATCCATGAGATGTTTCTACAACTTTATTGGAGTCCACCTGTGGTAACTTCAATTGATTGAACATGATTTGGAAAGGCACACACCTGTCTCTATAAGGTCCCACAGTTGACAGTGAATGTCAGAGCAAAAACCAAGCCATGAGGTAGAAGGAATTGTCAGTAGAGCTCCGAGACAGGATTGTGTCGAAGCACAGATCTGGGGAAGGGTACCAAAACATTTCTGCAGCATTGAAGGTCTCAAAGAACACAGTGGCCTCCATTATTCTTAAATGGAAGTAAACTCAGCAAAAAAGAAACGTCCTCTCACTGTCAACTGCGTTTATTGTCAGCAAACTTAACATGTGTAAATATTTGTATGAAAATTAGATTCAACAAATGAGACAAACTGAACAAGTTCCACAGACATGTGACTAACAGAAATTGAATAATGTGTCCCTGAACAGGGGGGGGGGGGGGGGGGGGGGTGTCAAAATCAAAAGTAACAGTCAATGCAGCTGGTGGACACACCAGATACTAAGTACTGCAGTGCATCTCCTCCTCATGGACAGCAGCAGATTTCCCAGTTCTTGCTGTGAGATGTTACCTCATTCTTCCACCAAGGCACCTGCACGTTCCTGGACATTTCTGTGGGGGAAAATGGCCCAGCCCTCACCCTCCGATCCAACAGGTCCTAGACGTGCTCAATGGGATTGAGATCCGGGCTCCTCGCTGGCCATGGCAGAACACTGACATCCATGTCTTGCAGGAAATCACGCACAGAACAAGCAGTATGGCTGGTGGCATTGTCATGCTGTAGGGCCATGTCAGGATAAGCCTGCAGGAAGGGTACCACGTGAGGGAGGAGGATGTCTTCCCTGTAACGCACAGCGTTGAGAATGACAACAAGCTCAGTCCGATGATGCTGTGACAAACCGCCCCAGACGATGACAGACCCTCCACCTCCAAATCGATCCCAGTCCAGAGTACAGGCCTCGGTGTAACACTCATTCCTTCGATGATAAACGCGAATCCGACCATCACCCCTGGTGAGACAAAACCGCGACTCATCAGTGAAGAGCACTTTTTGCCAGTCCTGTCTGATCTAGCGACGGTAGGTTTGTGCCCATAGGCGACGTTGTTGCCGGTGATGTCTGGTGAGGACCTGCCTTACAACAGACCTACAAGCCCTCAGTCCAGCCCCTCTCAGCCTATTGTGGACAGTCTGAGCACTGATGGAGGGATTGTGCGTTCCTGGTGTAACTCGGGCATTTGTTGTTGCCATCCTGTACCTGTTCCGCAGGTCTGATGTTCGGATGTACCGATCCTGTGCAGGTGTTGTTACACGTGGTCTGCCACTGCTAGGATGATCAGCTGTCCGTCCTGTCTCCCTGTAGCCCTGTCTTAGGCATCTTACAGTACGGACATTGCAATGTATTGCCCTGGCCACATCTACAGTCCTCATGCCTCCTTGCAGCATGCCTAAGGCACGTTCACGCAGATGGGCAGGGATTCTGGGCATCTTTCTTTTGGTGTTTTTCAGTCAGTAGAAAAGTTTTCATAACTGTGACCTTAATTGCCTACCATCTGTAAGCTATTACTGTCTTATCGACCATTCCACAGGTGCATGTTCATTAATTGTTTATGGTTCATTGAACAAGCATGGCAAACAGTGTTAAAACCATTTACAATGAAGATCTGTGAAGTTATTTGGATTTTTACGAATTATCTTTGAAAGACAGGGTACTGAAAAAAGGATGTTTCTTTTTTTGCTGAGTTTAGTTTGGAACCACCAAGACTCTTCCTAGAGCTGGCCGCTCGGCCAAACTGAGCAATCGGGGGAGGTGACCAAGAACCCGATGGTCACTGACAGTGTTCCACAGTTCTCTGGTGATGTTTTTCAGCAGCAGGGACTGGGAGACTAGTCAAGATTTAGGGAGCAAAGTACAGAGAGATCCTTGATGAAAACCTGCTCCAGAGCACTCAGGACCTCAGACTGGGGTGAAAGTTCACCTTCCAACAGGACAACAACCCTAAGCACACAGCCAAGACCAAGCTGGGGTGGCTTCAGGACAAGTCTGTGAATGTCCTTGAGTGGCCCCAGCCAGAGCCCGGACTTGAACCCGATCGAACATCTCTGGAGTGACCTGAAAATAGCTGTGCAGTGATGCTCCCCATCCAACCTGACAGAGCTTGAGAGGATCTGCAAAGAAGAATGGGAGAAACTCCACAAATACTGGTGTGCCATGCCTCTAGCGTCATACCCAAGAAGACTCGAGGTTGTAATCGCTGCCAAAGGTGCTTCAACAAAGTACTGAGTAAAGGGTCTGAATACTTATGTAAATATGATATTTCAGTGTTAATACATTTGCAACAATTTTGAAAAACCTGTTTGTTTTGTCATTATGGGGTATTGTGTGTAGATTGATGAGGGGGGGGAAAGAATGAATCCATTTTAAAAAATAAGGCTGTAACAACAAAATGTGGAAAAAGTCAAAGGGTCTTAATGCTTTCCGAATGCACTGTAACTGGAAGGTGGTAAAGGTATTTATCCACCTGACCTTAGGAAAGGGCAACAGAGAAAAGAAGATGCATTATTACAACAGGCCTTGTTCGAGACAGAAAGGCTAATAGGGCAGGAGCATGTTTCCTGTTTCTGTAGCGTGAGGCAGCTTGACGTACCAGTCTACCCCCTGGACAGGACGCTATTGATTCCTTATTGAATGTCTGACTTACAGCCTGACATGAGTAGTCAATGCTCATGAGGTTTACCGTGCAGTGACAATGGGTAGCTAATAGCTATACAAAGGAACCATCTGTTTGCTTACGTGGTTATAAGTGTATGTCTCTATTTTGTTGCTTTCCCACTGAAGTTACATAACGTTGTGTTGAATTAGCACAATTAGTATGTGTGTGTGTAACCGCTTATATACTTGTGTGAACCAGAAGTCCTCACAAGATTAGTAAACCAAAGATAATTCTGAGAAGTGAGGACATTTTGCCAGTCCTCAAAGGGAAAGGGCTATTTTAGGCTTAGGAGTTAGTGTTAGGTTTAAGGTTAAGGTTAGGTTAAGAGATAATAGGATTTTGAATGGTAATCAATTGTTGGTTCCTAAAAAGTCCTCACAAGTATAGTAAAACAAACATGTGTGTGCGAGTTAGAGCTGGGATGATAAATTGGAAATTATCGACAACGACCATACCGATTACTTATCACAGGCATTTTGCTGATATTGTGTATTATGATAAGTAGCCTATACAAGAGAAATGTGAAGTTTGAAATTAAATAAGTTTGCTCATATGGGTTGTAAACCCTTTACAATCATGGGAATTGGCCTATATCGATAGGGCTTAATTCAAATGTTTCTTACATAATAAATATGACAAGTATATGCATAACGTTGGTAGCAATTGAAAAGGAACAGTTTGGAGAAAATTAAAAAAATTATTAGACCACAACAGTTCCCCTGAAAAGACTGAATCCAAACATTAGTGTTGATTTTATGTTTACTGTACTTTTTGACGCATTTGTTGATAACGAAATCTGAAAACACTCTGGATACATTCAGTAACATTCAGTAACATGATATTTTCCTGGAAAATGTGGGGTAGGTGAAAAATAAGACAAACAAATTACAAGGTTAAGTGAGAGGACTAATTGGTGTCTCCAAGTGGCCACACACCTCTCTAAAGTGTGCACAGTTCCTAAGCAATTTCAATGCACTTTTATGACTAAAGGACTATGAACTCTGCTGCACACCGCATCAAGTCATCTCTGACTTGAACTGTACACAAAATAACTGCACTATACTGCATTGCACTGTTAATCTCTCAGCATTTAGATACAGTGGGGCAAAAGGTATTTAGTCAGCCACCAATTGTGCAAGTTCTCCCACTTAAGATGAGAGAGGCCTATAATTTTCATCATAGGTACACTTCAACTATGACAGACTGTAACGCTCTGGGTGTCGGGGGTGTGAAGTCAGGCGCAGGAACAACAGAGAGTTCAATATAGTGCTTTTAATGCACACACGGGAAACAATGTCCCCACGAAAACACTGGGTGTAACAAAACAAATGTCCCATACACGGGAGACAAAAACCCAGTCCAAATATACTCTAATGAACGCAACAAACAAATACGTTCGTCTACTCCCGAATCCCAATGTACAACTGAATCAATCCCGCACAAAGAAACGTACAGGCTGGCTGACTAATAAAGCCCAACTAATGATAATCACCTTCACACAGGTGTAACAAATAAACACATAAGGAGGGGGAGGAAAAAGAGTCAGTGGCAGCTAGTAGGCCGGCGACGACGACCGCCGAGCGCCACCCGAACGGGAAGGGGAGTCACCTTCGGTCGTAGTCGTGACACAGACAAAATGAGAAGAAAAAAAATCCAGAAAATCACATTGTAGGATGTTTAATGAATATATTTGCAAATTATGGTGGAAAATAAGAATTTGGTCAATAACAAAAGTTTGTCAATACTTTGTTATATACCCTTTGTTGGCAATGACAGAGGTCAAACGTTTTCTGTAAGTCTTCACACACTGTTGCTGGTATTTTGGCCCATTCCTCCATGCAGATCTCCTCTAGAGCAGTGATGTTTTGGGGCTGTTGCTGGGCAACACAGACTTTCAACTCCCTCCAAAGATTTTCTATGGGGTTGAGATCTGGAGACTGGCTAGGCCACTCCAGGACCTTGAAATGCTTCTTACGAAGCCACTCCTTCGTTGCCCGGGCGGTGTGTTTGGGATCATTGTCATGCTGAAAGACCCAGCCACGTTTCATCTTCATTGCCCTTGCTGATGGAAGGAGGTTTTCACTCAAAATCTCACGATACATGGCCCCATTCATTCTTTCCTTTACACGGATCAGTCGTCCTGGTCCCTTTGCAGAAAAACAGGCCCAAAGCATGATGTTTCCACCCCCATGCTTCACAGTAGGTATGGTGTTCTTTGGATGCAACTCAGCATTCTTTGTCCTCCAAACACGACGAGTTGAGTTTTTACCAAAAAGTTCTATTTTGGTTTCATCTGACCATATGACATTCTCCCAATCTTCTTCTGGATCATCCAAATGCTCTCTAGCAAACTTCAGACGGGCCTGGACATGTACTGGCTTAAGCAGGGGGACACGTCTGGCACTGCAGGATTTGAGTCCCTGGCGGCGTAGTGTGTTACTGATGGTAGGCTTTGTTTCTTTGGTCCCAGCTCTCTGCAGGTCATTCACTAGGTCCCCCCGTGTGGTTCTGGGATTTTTGCTCACCGTTCTTGTGATCATTTTGACCCCACGGGGTGAGATCTTGCGTGGAGCCCCAGATCGAGGGAGATTATCAGTGGTCTTGTATGTCTTCCATTTCCTAATAATTGCTCCCACAGTTGATTTCTTCAAACCAAGCTGCTTACCTATTGCAGATTCAGTCTTCCCAGCCTGGTGCAGGTCTACAATTTTGTTTCTGGTGTCTTTGACAGCTCTTTGGTCTTGGCCATAGTGGAGTTTGGAGTGTGACTGTTTGAGGTTGTGGACAGGTGTCTTTTATACTGATAACAAGTTCAAACAGGTGCCATTAATACAGGTAACGAGTGGAGGACAGAGGAGCCTCTTAAAGAAGAAGTTACAGGTCTGTGAGAGCCAGAAATCTTGCTTGTTTGTAGGTGACCAAATACTTATTTTCCACCATAATTTGCAAATAAATTCATAAAAAATCCTACAATGTGATTTTCTGGATTTTTTTTCTCATTTTGTCTGTCATAGTTGAAGTGTACCTATGATGACAGGCCTCTCTCATCTTTTTAAGTGGGAGAACTTGCACAATTGGTGGCTGACTAAATACTTTTTTGCCCCACTGTATATTCATACTGATAGTGTACATTTGTACATCCACTGTATATGTGTATAGCTGCTCATTCTCATAGCTCTATGCTCACTCTACCTAGTTCTATATAATGTACGTTTTTTAAACTCTGCTGTCTGTATTCTGTCTCTAAATGTTGTCGATCACAAGCAACACCATATTACCTAGTCAAAATCTGAGTACGTGTAAATGTACTTGGCGAATAAGGGTGATTCTGACTCAAAGAGTCATCAACCATAAGGTCCTTCTTTTGAGCTATTCTAACTAGAGGTTGACCGATTATGATTTTTCACCGCCGATACCGATTATTGGAGGACCAAAAAAAAGCCGATACCGATTAAATCGGCCGATTTTTTATTTTTTATTCGTAATAATGACAATTACAACAATACTGAATTAAAACTTATTTTAACTTAATAAAATCTATTTAGCCTCAAATAAATAATGAAACATGTTCAATTTGGTTTAAATAATGCAAAAACAAAGTGTTGGAGAAGAAAGTAAAAGTGCAATATGTGCCATGTAAGAAAGCTAACGTTTAAGTTCCTTGCTCAGAACATATAAAAGCTGGTGGTTCCTTTTAACATGAGTCTTCAATATTCCCAGGTAAGAAGTTTTAGGTTGTATTTATTATAGGAATTATAGGACTATTTCTCTCTATACGATTTGTATTTCATATACCTTTGACTATTGGATGTTCTTATAGGCACTTTAGTATTGCCAGTGTAACAGTATAGCTTCCATCCCTCTCCTTGCCGCTACCTGGGCTCGAACCAGGAACACATCGACAACAGCCACCCTCGAAGCAGCGTTACCCATGCAGAGCAAGGGGAACAACTACTCCAAGTCTCAGAGTGAGTGACGTTTGAAACGCTATTAGCGCGCACCCCGCTAACTAGCTAGCCATTTCACATCGGTTACACCAGCCTAATCTCGGGAGTTGATAGGCTTGAAGTCATAAACAGCGCAATGCTTGAAGCATTGCGAAGAGCTGCTGGCAAAACGCACGAAAGTGCTGTTTGAATGAATGCGTACGAGCCTGCTGCTACCTACCATCGCTCAGTCAGACTGCTCAATCAAATCATGGACTTAATTATAACATAATAACACACAGAAATACATTAATATGGTCGAACCCGGAAACTATCATCTCAAAAACAAAACGTTTATGCTTTCAGTGAAATACGGAACCGTTCCGTATTTTATCTAACGGGTGGCATCCATAAGTCTAAATATTCCTGTTACATTGCACAAGCTTCAATGTTATGTCATAATTACATAAAATTCTGGCAAATTAGTTCGCAATGAGCCAGGCGGCCCAAACTGTTGCATATACCCTGACTCTGCGTGCAATGAACGCAAGAGAAGTGACACAATTTCACCTGGTTAATATTGCCTGCTAACCTGGATTTCTTTTAGCTAAATATGCAGGTTTAAAAATATATATTTCTGTGTATTCATTTTAAGAAAGGCATTGATGTTTATGGTTAGGTACACGTTGGAGCAACGACAGTCCTTTTTCGCGAATGCGCACTGCATCGATTATATGCAACGCAGGACACGCTAGATAAACTAGTAATATCATCAACCATGTGTAGTTATAACTAGTGATTATGATTGATTGATGGATTGTTTTTTAAAAGATAAGTTTAATGCTAGCTAGCAACTTACCTTGGCTTCTTACTACATTCGCGTAACAGGCGGGCTCCTCGTGAGGCAGGTGGTTAGAGCGTTGGACTAGTTAACCGTAAGGTTGCAAGATTGAATCCCTGAGCTGACAAGGTAAAAATCTGTCGTTCTGCCCCTGAACAAGGCAGTTAACCCACCGTTCCTAGGCCATCATTGAATATAAGAATGTGTTCTTAACTGACTTGCCTAGTTAAATAAAGGTGTAAAATAAAAAAAAATGGCAAAAATCGGCATCCAAAATTTGCGATTTCCGATTGTTATGAAAACTTAATTAATCGGCCATTCCGATTAATCGGTCGACCTCTAATTCTAACTGTGCTGTTGAGGAACTAGAACAAGCACACTTGTAGGTGGGCAACAACCCAGCAGCAGGACCGCTACCTCCGCCTTTGTGCAAGGAGGAGCACTGCCAGAGCCCTGCAAAATGACCTCCAGCAGGCCACAAATGTGCATGTGTCTGCTCAAACGGTCAGAAACAGACTCATTGAGGGTGGTATGAGGGCCCGACGTCCACAGGTGGGGGTTGTGCTTACAGCCCAACACCGTGCAGGACGTTTGGCATTTGCCAGAGAACACCAAGATTGGCAAATTCGCCACTGGCGCCCTGTGCTCTTCACAGATGAAAGCAGGTTCACACTGAGCACATGTGACAGACGTGACAGAGTCTGGAGACACCGTGGAGAACGTTCTGCTGCCTGCAACATCCTCCAGCATGACCGGTTTGGCGGTGGGTCAGTCATGGTGTGGGGTGGCATTTCTTTGTGGGGCCGCACAGCCCTCCATGTGCTCGCCAGAGGTAGCCTGACTGCCATTAGGTACCGAGATGAGATCCTCAGACCCCTTGTGAGACCATATGCTGACACATGCACATTTGTGGCCTGCTGGAGGTCATTTTGCAGGGCTCTGGCAGTGCTCCTCCTTGCACAAAGGCGGAGGTAGCGGTCCTGCTGCTGGGTTGTTGCCCTCCTACGGCCTCCTCCACGTCTCCTGATGTACTGGCCTGTCTTCTGGTAGCGCCTCCATGCTCTGGACACTACGCTGACAGACACAGCAAACCTTCTTGCCACAGCTCGCATTGATGTGCCATCCTGGATGAGCTGCACTACCTGAGCCACTTGTGTGGGTTGTAGACTCCGTCTCATGCTACCACTAGAGTGAAAGCACCGCCAGCATTCAAAAGTGACCAAAACATCAGCCAGGAAGCATAGGAACTGAGAAGTGGTCTGTGGTCACCACCTGCAGAACCACTCCTTTATTGGGGGTGTCTTGCTAATTGCCTATAATTTCCACCTTTTGTCTATTCCATTTGCACAACAGCATGTGACATTTATTGTCAATCAGTGTTGCTTCCTAAGTGGACAGTTTGATTTCACAGAAGTGTGATTGACTTGGAGTTACATTGTGTTGTTTAAGTGTTCCCTTTATTTTTTTGAGCAGTGTATATCCAACGCAAAAAACATCTACATTTAAATGGTATTAATATTAATTCCCATATATTCCCGTTAATTCCCACCTCTGAATATTCCAAAATGTGCAACCCTAGTAGCTATGGGCCGGAGCCATTAGGGGCAGTGGCAGTACCATCTTGTCACCGCTAACAGAATACATCTGGCACTCATTATACTACAATCTACCCTGCTGAAATGCCAACAGTAATCTGATATTTTATTTCGATTTTTTTAATTTAACTAGGCAAGTCAGTTAAGAACAAATTCTTATTTATAATGACAGCCTACCCCGGCCAAACCCAGACGACGCTGGGCCCAGGGACGTCTTCCTGGGGGATTGGAAATTGCCCCGGACCTGTCCGTCTGCTCAACCGAGTACCAGGACCTCTGGGAGGGGTTCAGTAAGGCCCGGGCCACTTTGCTTCCCCAGCACCAACCTGTATCCAAGAAGGTCAAGCCTGAGGCGCTGGCTCGCCGGTATAGTGCCGCGGCTACTACCCCAGAAGTCGATACCTTTTCCCCCCCGCTCCAAGATCATTAGCCCCTCTGCTGTTCGTCTTCTGTTGCCCCGTACCCTCCGTATTTTTCCTACCTTTTCTGTGTCTAGAATTAAAACCATGTCTGACTGCCCCTTGTCTCCTGTTTCCAGGCCCACCCCTCTTCCTCGTCTCATCGACGGCCGACCGGCGTACATGGTGAGACGCCTCCTGAAGGTTTGACCTCGGGGCAGGGGATTCCAGTACCTGGTTGACTGGGAGGGTTATGGCCCGGAGGAGAGGTCCTGGGTCTCCAATAGGAACATCCTGGACCCAGGCCTCATCTCTGAATTCCAACGCCGGCACCCCGCTCAACCAGCTATGCGCCCAGGTAGGACGCATGGTGCATCCCTAGGGGGGAGGGGGAGGGGTACTATCACACCCTGATCTGTTTAACCTGTCCTTGTCTCACCCCCTCAAGGTGTCACCCATCTTCCCCATTATCCCCTGTATATTTGTACCTGTGTTTTCTGTCTGTCTTTTGCCAGTTCACCTTGTTTGTTCAAGCCTACCAGCGTTTTGTCTCAGCTCCTGTTTTTCCCCTAGTCTCTTGTCCTCCTGGTTTTTAACTTTTAATTGTCCTGACCCTGTACCCAACCGACCACTGCCTGTCTCTGACCCTGCCTGCCATTCTGTACCTTTGTTCCACCTCTGGATTACCGACCTCTGCCTGACCTGACCCTGACTGCCGTCCTGTACCTTGGCCTCAGCTCTGGATTATCGACCCCTGCCTGCCATGACCTGTCGTTTGCCTGCCCCTGTGGTTACAATAAACATTGTTACTTCACACAGTCTGCACTTGGGTCTTACCTTGATTCCTGATAGGTTCAGATTGTTTCCACAGCCAAGGTGACATTACAGACAAGCAGTCATCACAGAGACTACACAATGGAAAATCATGATATATGTTCTTTATCTTATTTAGATTTCCAGTTAGGTACATCGTCTACAAGAGGCCTAAGCCAATTAGTTTTTTGTCAATCATACCACGGTCAAACAAAGGCCATCTCTCTCAACTCCTTAAATTAACATTCTGTATCAAGCCTCCTTCCTCTGACAACATTTTCTTGTACTGGAACACGAGTCACACTTCCCCAACGCTAACTAAAACCACCCCCTGCTCTATTAAGTGTCAGGAATTGTGAAAAACTGAGTTTAAATGTATTTGGCTAAGGTGTATGTAAACTTCCAACTTCAACTGTAGATACTTTTGTGCCTATTTCCTCCAGAATCTTCACAAAGTATTTTACTGTTCTGGGATTGATTTGCACTTTTCGCAAGAAACTTCAGGCATTTGGAAATTCCACCTAAGGATGAACTAGACTTTTGGAGGTCTACAATTTTTTTCTGAGGTCTTGGCTGATTTCTTTTGATTTTCCCATGATGTCAAGCAAAGAGGCACTGAGTTTGAAGGTAGGCCTTGAAATACATCCACGGGTACACCTCCAATTGACTCAAATGATGTCAATTAGCCTATCAGAAGCTTCTAAAGCCATTACATATTTTTCTACATTATAGATAAATAGTGAAGACATCAAAAGTATGAAATAACACATATGGAATCATGTAGTAACCAAAAAAGTGTTACAGAAATCAAAATATATTTTAGATTTTAGATTTTCAAAGTAGCCACCCTTTGCCTTGATGACAGCTTTGCACACTCTTATATTAACATGATTCCATATGTGTTATTTCTTAGTTTTGATGTCTTCACTATTATTCTACAATGTAGAAAATAGAAAAAATAAAGAAAAAACATTGAATGAGTAGGTGTTCTAAAACCTTTGACCGGTAGTGTATATATTCCGGACTCTGACATATATTTCTTATATTTCTTAATTCCTTTCTTTTTGTTTTTCGGATTTGCATGTGTTGCTTTGTATTGTTAGGTATTGCTGCACTGTTGGAGCTAGGAACAAGCATTTCACTACACCTGCAAAATATGTGTACACGACCAATAAAATGTTATTTGATTTACAGATACCTAACCTAAAACCCCAAAGAGCAAGCAAAGCAGATGTAGAAGCACAGTGCACAGTGGCTAGGAAAAACTCCCTAGAAAGGCAGGAAACTAGAAAGGAATCAGGCTTTGAGGGGTGGAGATTGTAAGAGTACATGGCCATAAAGTCTGGACGTGAAGAACTTGTCCTTACTTTCAGGGAGTAGTTCAATCTATTGGCATGAAGTTTCTGTAATGACTGATTCTGTCACTCGCAGGCAGTTGGATCAGGAGGGCCAAGAGGTTGTAAATGAGGGTGTCCGCATACCGGGACTAGATGTACCTCAACAGTCTGATGACAACAGGATGGTGGACATGCACATCATTGACGATGGTGAGGGAGACTTACAAATAAAATGTATGATTCACTCATGCCTGGTTTTGTTCAATATTATGATTCACACTTTACTCTTCCTTCAGAGAACTTCACCCCCCAGAGCCAACTGTGTTGGAGGAGGATGAGGCAGACCAGGAGCAGCAGATGTATTTGGAGAAGCAGAGGAAGCTCAAACAGAAGCAGCTGTTCAAAGACTGGGGAAAAGGTGTGAACATTCTATTCATAACTGTTCCTCTCTTTACTTACAATGCTAGAATATAACTGTGGCCAAAGATCCTATCCAGTGCAGTGATCTCTCCTTTGACAACTGAAAACAGCAATATTGTGTGGATTACTATAAAACATGTGATATTCAATCACCAATAAATGTTAAATGGTTAAGAAGTTGTTCTCACTCTCTTGCAGAGCAGGTCCGATTTACGTTGTTCATTGTTCGATTACATCAATCACATTGATTTTCAGGTCCACTGTAGACCTACAGGAAAAGACACAGACTCTGGCTCCCAAGGACAATAACAAGGTGATGTTGGAGGAGAATACCAAGATGCAGGCAGTAAAAGACAAATTATGTACACAAATGAAGGGAGGAATGGAGGACTGGATTTCCAAGATGGATTTAATTGGGAACAAAACAGTTGGGCAGGTCAGGGGCAAAGTAAAGATCTCCTACCTAGCCTAAAACCCCAAAGAGCAAACAAAGCAGATGTAGAAGCACAGTGCACAGTGGCTAGGAAAAACTCCCTAGAAAGGCAGGAAACTAGAAAGGAATCAGGCTTTGAGGGGTGGAGATTGTAAGAGTACATGGCCATAAAGTCTGGACGTGAAGAACTTGTCCTTACTTTCAGGGAGTAGTTCAATCTATTGGCATGAAGTTTCTGTAATGACTGATTCTGTCACTGTGAAAATGCACATTTTCACATTCTTGTATTGAATAGAAAAAAAGTAAATCTCAAGAATGTTTGTGAAGAATCTATTGTATGGCACTAAATCAACAAGACAGAGAGAAGTATTTCCACAACACTGTTGTCTAGCCAGGTGCCACTCAGTGTGTGTGTGTGTGTGTGTGTGTGTATGTGTGTGTATGTGTGTGTGTGTGTGTGTGTGTGTGTGTGTGTGTGTGTGTGTGTGTGTGTGTGTGTGTGTGTGTGTGTGCGTGCGTGCGTGCGTGCGTGCGTGCGTGCGTGCGTGCGTGCGTGCGTGCGTGCGTGCGTGCGTGCGTGCGTGCGTGCGTGCGTGCGTGCGTGCGTGGTTGTATTACATGCGCCAAGCCAAGGTCATTCTCTGCAACAAGTAATACAATTTTTATCATACTAACTAACAAAATCGCAGTGCTTTTGTTCACATACATCTGCATATCCCACAAAGCTAGGCATTACAAGGCCATTTCACACTGCATTGTTATTAGCCCCGGGCTATCTTATCCCCAGTCTAGACTGGCCCTGGGATAGCTTAGCCTGTGTTTACACAAGCATTTGTTAACCCTGGGCTGCTTTAGCCCTGGGCTAAGGATTCACACATATTCCACAGCCCTGGGCTAACGGACAAACAGACATGCGACCAACATTCTATCTCTGCCACATGACCAATGTTATAAGTAATAATGCATTTCTTTTTAGACATTATTTCCTCCTGCTTCTATTCTAGCCTAGCATTTTATTTCCGACAGTGATATTTTGTATAAACCTTGCTGTCTGCCTGTCCGACCTCGGAAACAATGAGCATGGTTACATGCACACAATAATGTGATTATTGTGGATAGTCAGGTTAATATAATAGTTTGTTTAAAACATTTAGATGCTTTGCAAGAAGAACGATTTCCCAAATAATGGATACATCTGAAATCATTTACATTTTTACAGACCGCAATTAGGGTTGGCATAAGTGCGTTGCTCGTGGGCACATTGACAGATTTTTCACCTAGTTGACTCTGGTGTTGTGCCGAAAAGCGCACATACTCAATTCTTCATTACTGCGACTTGCTTACTAGTTGAGATTTCTGCCCTTCACTCCGTTATCAGTTTACCATCAAGGGAGGAAAAGGTGCTTGGGAGAGCAGAGACAGGGACCTCGCATTGACCAGTACTTCTTACGAAGCAGCCAGTCAAATCAGTCGAATGAAGCACAGCGACGGGACGCAAACCAAAGTTCGCAGAGCATCAGCACCCCTGTAACGGAGGAGGATAACACAAGCACAGAAATGCCGGTGGATGAACTCACCCAACCACAGAGACCTCTAAAAGAGGAAAAGGTCAAAGGGTACAGACCGAGTGTGAAGTGGCCCAAAGCTGTTGAAAAGAGAGAGTGGGAAACAATCAACAACGACCTGACAAAAATCTTGGAACAACAGGTAGGAACAGCAGAGAAAAAGCTTGAAAGGATGGGAGACATTATCTACCACGGAGAAGAGCGCTTTGGAGTAAACGAAAGGAGAAGTGGCAAGACACCACCCGCGCCAGCCAAATCTAGGAGGCAGCAAGAGATCGAGATACTTGTCAGAGAGAGAAGGCAGCTGAGAAAGCAGTGGAAGAAGGCCTCTGATGCAGAGAGAGAAGGTCTCATGCTACTCCAAGCAGACATCAAATGTCGGCTGGCAACCTTGCGAAGAGCGGAAAACTTAAGGAAACTTCGTAGGAAGAAGGAACACTCAAGAACACGGTTCTATAAAAAAAACTTTAAGTTTGTCAAAGAACTCTTCGCAAAGGAAAAGTGCGGAATCCTAAAAACTCCAAAGCCAGAACTGGAAGAACATCTGGAAAAGGTCCACCAGGACACGAAAAGGCATGAGCAGATAATCATCCCACATGACATCCCACCTATTCAACCACCAGAATTCAATCTGGACACTGACCCTCCAAAATGGAAGGAAGTAGAGAACGTTGTCCGACGAGCAAGAGCGGCCTCGGCTCCTGGGCCTAATGGAGTACCATATAAGCTCTACAAGAACGCCCCGGATGTTCTACGCTTTCTTTGGAGGCTCATGAGGATAGTGTGGCAGAAGGAAATAATACCAAAGGCATGGCGAAGGGCTGGTGGTGTGCTAATCCCGAAAGAGAAGGATGCGACAGACATCAGTCAATTCCGACCAATCTCCCTTCTCAACGTCGAAGGGAAGATCTTTTTCAGTATAATAGCACAGAGGCTGTCCACTTACCTGGAAAGGAACAAGTACATTGATACATCTGTACAGAAAGCAGGCATTCCTGGTTTCTCTGGTTGCCTGGAACATACTAGTATGATTTGGCACCAGATCCAAACAGCTAAGAAGGACAAGAGAGACCTCTATGTCATCTTCCTCGACCTGGCCAATGCCTTTGGCTCAGTTCCCCATGAACTCCTCTGGGAATCCTTCAACTTTTTCTACGTACCAGAACCCATCACTACACTGGTAAAGGCCTATTTCCAAGACCTGCAATTGTGTTTCACAACACCTGACTTCACAACAACATGGCAGTGCTTGGAAGTGGGCATAATGGCAGGCTGTACAATTTCACCTCTGGCCTTCACTATGGCCATGGAAGTCATCATCAGGGCATCGAGATGGGTGGTCGGGGGTGAGAGAACTAAGGAAGGGCTCCGTCTCCCACCTATCCGAGCATACATGGATGACATGACTACACTGACCACCACTGCAGCATGCACCAGGCGGCTACTTGCAAAACTGCAGGATAACATCAAGTGGGCCCGGATGAAAATCAAGCCAAGCAAATCTCGAAGCATCTCCATAGTCAAGGGACAGCTTAAAGATGTGAGGTTCTGCATTGGAGATGACCCGATACCAACGGTGTCTGAGCAACCCGTCAAGAGCCTGGGTAGATGGTACAACGAAAGCCTCCGGGATAAAGATCAAGTGCAGCAAGTAAGACAGGACATCGCCGACGGTCTTGAGAACATCAACAAGACCCTACTGCCTGGGAAGCTCAAGCTTTGGTGCCTACAGTTTGGACTTCTCCCCCGGGTAATGTGGCCACTCACCGTCTATGAGGTCCCAATAACAACAGTGGAGAAGATGGAGCGAACCATTACCTCATACGTGAAGAAATGGCTGGGTGTCCCACGATGCCTGAGTAACATCGGCCTCTATGGCAAAGGGGTCCTTGAACTACCTCTTACAAGTCTAACGGAGGAGTACAAGTGCTCTAAAGTAAGACTTCAGATGACATTGAAGGACTCCAAAGACCAGACCATTAGCAAGGCTGCACCTCCCCTACAAACTGGACGGAAATGGACATCATCCAAGGCTGTGCAGCAAGCAACATCAGCCCTGAGACACCAAGACATTGTGGGGAATATCCAGCATGGAAGAGGAGGCTTTGGCCTGGCAGCAAGCAAACCAACGTTCCATAAGGCAACAACATCTGAACGCAGGAAGCTGGTGGTCGAGGAGGTGCGCAGACAGGAGGAGACTGCAAGAAGTGCAAAGGCTGTCTCTCTTGCTAAACAAGGGCAATGGACGCGGTGGGAAGGCCTGGAGAGGAGAAAGATCAATTGGAGTGAGCTTTGGCAAATGGAGGCAAGCAACATCAGCTTCATCATAAGAGCTGTTTATGATGTGCTTCCATCACCAAAAAACCTACATCAATGGTATGGCGAGGACCCGACCTGCCCCCTCTGCCCAGCTCCAGCGACTCTTAGGCATATAATGACAGGTTGCAAGACCAGCCTCTCACAAGGCCGCTACACCTGGAGGCACAATCAGGTCCTCAAGAGCCTGGCTGCAGCACTTGAGACCAAGAGGAGTGCAACCAATTCATTACCTCCAAAAACAAGCAATCCCGTCAAAACAACAACATTCATCCGGGAGGGACAGAAAAGGCCCAAGCATCCTCCTACAAAGCCAGAAACTGGACACCTAGGCATGGCCCGGGACTGGAAGATGCTTGTCGATATTGGCCAGCAACTCATTTTTCCACCTGAGATTGCTTCTACCAACCTTAGGCCAGACATGGTACTCTGGTCCCCTTCACGAAAGGCTGTGTACATCATAGAGCTCACAGTCTCATGGGAAAACTCTGTTGAAGAGGCCTACGAGCGTAAGAAACTGCGTTACACAGAGTTGGCAGCAGACGCAACTCAGCGTGGCTGGAATGCAAAAGTCTGGCCAGTTGAAGTGGGATGCAGAGGATTCGTGGCTTCTTCCACCATCAGGTTGCTGAAAGAACTTGGAATCCATGGACAGGCTCTGCGGCAGACCGTCAGAGCAGTTTCTCAAGCAGCTGAAAGAGGCAGCCAGTGGATCTGGATCAAACGGAAGGACCCTTGCTGGGCTATAACTTCTTGACCCCCCACCCCCACCTGAGAACCCAATTCAGATCCCTCCAACTTGAGGAGGGCATATGAGGTATGCGGTCAGCTGTAGGGCTGGCTCAGGGAAGAGGACACCCCTGCCTTGCATAGTCCCGTGGGAAATCTTAATTGGGCATGGGACACAAGCTAAGGCTTGATCACCCTTTAGCTGGCCACCTTTGATGAGGGTGTTTAGTGATTAAAGGCCGAAACACCCACTGATTCGAAGGCACACTACTGAGGATGTGTCCCAAAATTGACATCTTAACCCAGTCTAAGAAATAAACCTCCCATGCCACTCTGTCAACATCACGGCAAATCTCATGTGAGTGCATACCATCTATTGGCACAATGGACAGTTTTAACATCTCGTCCCGTGATTTATGATTCTTAGCCTACATTTCACTGATCTTAGTAGCAGAAATAATTTTTTATTTGTGTCCTTCAAGGCAGCTGTCAACGATCACATTAGGCTGCGTTTCATTAAAAAATTTTATGGTGGTTTGATCGTGGGGGAGGCACTAGCAATGTCTGCAGTTTTTGGTTTGGCTATTTGTGTATTAGTCTATAAATAAATAACTTTTCCAAAATCTCTCCCATGTCTTATTCGACTACTAGTTGTTCTGAAATGTTTATTGCTTGCCTACATTTTACACCCTCTGTTTAATATAACACACATACAATAATTATTCATTTAGGTTGCCTATCCTGACGTGAAGTTTGTTCTATAGAAAGTATTTGACTCCCCCCCCCTTCTAATTTCCTTAATTTTGTCACTAGAGTCAAATACTTTCTGTGGCACACATCAGAGTCAAATACTTTCTATAGAACAAACTTCATGTCAGGATAGGCAACCTAAATTAATAATTAATGTATGTGTGTTATATTAAACAGAGGGAGTAAAATGTAGACCAGCAATAAACATTTCAGAACAACTAGTAGTCTAAGACATGAGAGAGATGATGAATTTTGGAAAATAGATTTATTTATTGACTAATGCACTTGAAACAAATAGCCAAACCAAAAACTGCAGACATTACTAGTGCCTCACCCGCTATCAAACCGACATAAAAAAAAAAAAAATGAAACGCAGACTCCAGATTTTCTGCGCAATACCTGGAGTCGAACTAGTGACCTTTTGGTTACTGGCCCAACGCTCTTAACCGCTAGACTACCTACTGATGGAACTTTGATAAATTCAGAAAATCGTCAATCTAAATAAACGTTCTACCACAGTGAGCATGTTGTTTTTGGGAGGACTATTTGATTCAGAGTTTTCCGAACTCACATCACTCACATAAGAAGGAAGCTTGCGCTACCCCGATGCTGACCCGTGCGCACATCAAATACACCTCTGGAACGCCGATTAAGCTGTTTAGGCCTACATGTCCTAATAATTCTAAATATTTATCAGAAAACCAGGTGTTTTAATCGGCATATGCTTAATTCGATTTTGACCTTATATCGAATTAAGATACACAGAGTAACATGTTCACATGACTATTGCATAATCTGTCTACTGCCGTAACCCATTTAATGACAATTATTAGCGTGCATGTAAACATTGGCTACTCGATGACGAGGCAGTGCAGGGCTTGGGATCCCGGGATCGCAGGCAGTTGGATCAGGAGGGCCAAGAGGTTGTAAATGAGGGTGTCCGCATACCGGGACTAGATGTACCTCAACAGTCTGATGACAACAGGATGGTGGACATGCACATCATTGACGATGGTGAGGGAGACTTACAAATAAAATGTATGATTCACTCATGCCTGGTTTTGTTCAATATTATGATTCACACTTTACTCTTCCTTCAGAGAACTTCACCCCCCAGAGCCAACTGTGTTGGAGGAGGATGAGGCAGACCAGGAGCAGCAGATGTATTTGGAGAAGCAGAGGAAGCTCAAACAGAAGCAGCTGTTCAAAGACTGGGGAAAAGGTGTGAACATTCTATTCATAACTGTTCCTCTCTTTACTTACAATGCTAGAATATAACTGTGGCCAAAGATCCTATCCAGTGCAGTGATCTCTCCTTTGACAACTGAAAACAGCAATATTGTGTGGATTACTATAAAACATGTGATATTGAATCACCAATAAATGTTAAATGGTTAAGAAGTGGTTCTCACTCTCTTGCAGAGCAGGTCCGATTTACGTTGTTCATTGTTCGATTACATCAATTACATTGATTTTCAGGTCCACTGTAGACCTACAGGAAAAGACACAGACTCTGGCTCCCAAGGACAATAACAAGGTGATGTTGGAGGAGAATACCAAGATGCAGGCAGTAAAAGACAAATTATGTACACAAATGAAGGGAGGAATGGAGGACTGGATTTCCAAGATGGATTTAATTGGGAACAAAACAGTTAGGCAGGCCAGGGGCAAAGTAAAGATCTCCATAAACCAACACGAATTGGATGCTGCTTGATTTAAAGTTAAAACACAGCTTAATTAACAGATGAAGCACTTGAGGATACCTTAAGAGTCATAAATGCCATCACTGGTAAATATTCTAGAATGTAGGTGATTTTAAGGATTACATTCAATTCCATGATGTCTGTGTAAATTGTGCCCTCGCAATGGAACTGAAGGATGACGGCGTGTATTGCAATGAAACTCATGATTTTAACGGGACACATGAAACAGGGGAGTTACTTTATTGTTTTAACCCTTGACTGCTGTGCAATCACATTTTTATTTATTTAACTAGGCAAATCAGTTAAGAACAAATTATTATTTACAATGACGGCCTACCCTGGCGACGCTGAGCCGATTGTGCGCCGCCCTATGGCAGTGAAAGGGGTCCAGGCCAATTGGCAAAATAGGTATTGTAGCCCAAGGAGTGGCTGATGGAGTTAGCTAAAGAGGTCCATCAGCCACTCTTTGGGCTACAATACCTATTTTGCCAATTGGCCCGGACCCCTTTTACTGCCGATACGGAGCCCCGCCGATTCATCACGACTGGACTACCAACGTAACCCACCCGAGAGGGTTTTTCAACAGGCTCCTCCGTCGTGACGTCCAATGACTGCCCATCTGCTAGCCTGCTAGCCGCGGCCCGCTAACTGTCTAGAGCATATCGGACTGTTAGCTGAAGACGTACATCAGCCAATTTCTCGGGCTACTATACCTATTTTGCCAATTGGCCTGGACCCTTTTACTACACGGAGCCCTGCTGATCCATCACGACTGGTCTGCCAACGTAACCGCATGAGAGGGCTACAACAGACTTCTTCCGTCGCGACGTCCCTCTAATGCCCTTCTGCTAGCCTGCTAGCCCCGGCCCGCTAGCTGTCTGAATCGCTGTGTCTCCAGCCTGCCTAGCTACTCACTGGACCATATGATCACTCGGCTACACATGCCTCTCCCTATTGTCAATATGCCTTGTCCATTACTCTCTTATTTCACTGTAGAGCCTCCAGCCCTGCTCAATATGCCTTAGCTAACTCTTTTGTTCCACCTCCCACACATGCAGTGAGCTCACCTGGTTTAAATGGTGTCTCTAGAGACAATACCTCTCTCATCGTCACTCAATGCATAGGTTTACCTCCACTGTATTCACATCCTACCATACCTTTGTCTGTACATTATACCTTGAATCTATTCTAACACGCCCAGAAACTTGCTCCTTTTACGCTCTGTTCCGAACGTACTAGACGACCAGTTCTTATAGCCTTTAGCTGTACCCTTATCCTACTCCTCCTCTGTTCCTCTGGTGATGTAGAGGTTAATCCAGGGCCTGCAGTGCCTAGCTCCACTCCCATTCCCCAGGCGCTCTCATTTGTTGACTGCTGTAACCGTAAAAGCCTTGGTTTCATGCATGTTAACATTAGAAGCATACTCCCTAAGTTTGTTTTATTCAGTGCTTTAGCACACTCTGCCAACCCGGATGTCCTAGTTGTGTCTGAATCCTGGCTTTTCCATCCCTAACTATAACATTTTCAGACAAGATAGAACTGGCAAAGGGGACGGAGTTGCAATCTACTGCAGAGATAGCCTGCAGAGTTCTGTCTTACTATCCAGGTCTGTGCCCAAACAATTTGAGCTTCTACTTTTAAAAATCCACCTTTCCAGAAACAAGTCTCTCACCGTTGCCGCTTGCTATAGATCACCTTCTGCCCCCAGCTGTGCCCTGGACACCATATGTGAATTGATTGCCTCCCATCTATCTTCAGAGCTCGTGTTGTTAACACCCCTACAATCTAAGATTGATGCCCTCAATCTCACACAAATTATCAATTAACCTACCAGGTACAACCCCAAATCCGTAAACACAGTCACCCTCATAGATATCATCCTAACCAACCTGCCCTCCAAATACACCTCTGCTGTCTTCAACCAGGATCTCAGCTATCACTGCCTCATTGCCTGCGTCCGTAATGGGTCTGCGATCAAACGACCACCCCTCACCACTGTCAAACGCTCTCTAAAACACTTCAGTGAACAGGCCTTTCTAATCGACTTGGCCCGGGTATCCTGGAAGGATATTGACCTCATTCCGTCAGTAGAGAATGACTGGTTATTCTTTAAAAGTGCTTTCCTCACCATCTTAAATAAGCATGCTCCATTCAAAATAATTTGAACCAGGAACAGATATAGCCTTTCACAGAGATTGCTTTCCACCTGGCTACCCCTACCCCGGCCAACAGCCCTGCACCCCCCACAGCAACTTGCCCAAGCCTCCCCCATTTCTCCTCCACCCAAATCCAGATAGCTGATGTTCTGAAAGAGCTGCAAAATCTGGACCCCTACAAATCAGCCGGGCTAGACAATCTGGACCCTCTCTTTCTAAAATGACCTGCCGAAATTGTTGCAACCCCTATTACTAACCTGTTCAACCTCTCTTTCGTATCGTCTGAGATCCTCAAAGATTGGAAAGCTGCCGCGGTCATCCCCCTCTTCTAAGGTCTTCGAAAGCCAAGTTAACAAACAGATCACCGACCATTTCGAATCCCACCGTACCTTCTTCACTATGCAATCTGGTTTCCGAGCTGGTCATGGGTGCACCTCAGCCACGCTCAAGGTCCTAAACGATATCATAACCGCCATCGATAAGAGACAATACTTTGCATCTGTATTCATCGACCTGACCAAGGCTTTCGACTGTCAATCACCACATTCTTATCGGGCAGACTCAACAGCCTTGGTTTCTCAAATGACTGCCTCACCTGGTTCACCAACTACTTCTCAGACAGAGTTCAGTGTGGCAAATTGGAGGGCCTGTTGTCCGGACCTCTGGCAGTCTCTATGGGGGTGCCACAGGGTTCAATTCTCGGGCCGACTCTTTTCTCTGTATATATCAATGATGTCGCTCTTGCTGCTGGTGATTCTCTGATCCACCTCTACGCAGACGACACCATTCTGTATACTTCTGGCCCTTCTTTGAACACTGTGTTAACTAACCTCCAGACGAGCTTCAATGCCATACAACTCTCCTTCCGTGGCCTCCAACTGCTCTTAAATGCAAGTAAAACTAAATGCATGCTCTTCAACCGATCGCTGCCCACACCTGCCGCCCTTCCAGCATCACTACTCTGGACAGTTCTGACTTAGAATATGTGGACAACTACAAATACCTAGGTGTCTGTTTAGACTGTAAATTCTCTTTCCAGACTCACATTAAGCATCGCCAATCCAAAATTAAATCTAGAATTGGCTTCCTATTTCGTAACAAAGCATCCTTCACTCATGCTGCCAAACATACCCTCGTAAAACTGACTATCCTGCCGTTGCTTGACTTCGGCGATGTCATTTACAAAATAGCCTCCAACACTCTACTCAGCAAATTGGATGCAGTCTATCACAGTGTCATCCGTTTTGTCACCAAAGCCCCATATACTATCCACCACTGTGACTTGTATGCTCTCGTTGGCTGGCCCTCGCTTCATATTCGTCTCCAAGCCCACTGGCTCCAGGTCATCTACAAGTCTTTGCTAGGTAAAGCCTCGCCTTATCTCAGCTCACTGGTCACCATAGCAGCATCCACCCGTAATATGCGCTCCAGCAGGTATATTTCACTGGTCACCCCCAAGCCAATTCCTCCTTTGGCCGCCTTTTCTTCCAGTTCTATGCTGCCAATGACTGGAACGAATTGCAAAAATCACTGAAGCTGGAGACTCATATCTCCCTCACTAGCTTTAAGCACCAGCTGTCAGAGCAGCTCACAGATCACTGCACCTGTACATATCCCATCTGTAAATAGCCCATCCAACTACCTAATCCCCATACTGTTATTTTTATTTTTATTTATTTTGCTCCTTTGCACCCCAGTATCTCTACTTCCACATTCATCTTCTGCACATGTATCGCTCCAGTGTTTAATTGCTAAATTGTAATTATTTCGCCACTATGGCCTATTTATTGCCTTACCTCTCTTATCTTGCCTCATTTGCACACACTGTACATAGACTTTTTCTATTGTGTTATTGACTGTATGTTTGTTTATTCCATGTGTAACTCTGTGTTGTTGTTTGTGTCGCACTGCTTTGCTTTATCTTGACCAGGTCGCAGTTGTAAATGAGAACTTGTTCTCAACTAGCCTACCTGGTTAAATAAAGGTGAAATAAAATAAAAAAGATAACAGCGCTTTCCATTGTAGCAGATTTCGGAAGTGGAGACACTTGCTCTGCAATTGGTCAGTACTTTGAGGGTGAAAAACACACCTTCTTCACAAAATTTCTGAATCTTCAGTATTTCCTCCCTGTGGGGAAGGTATTGGGCCACCTCACAGCTGTACCTGCTTCTCACATTCAACATAAATGTTTATTTATATACTGTATACTGAACAAAAATATAAACGCAACATGTAAAATGTTGGTCCCATGTTTCATGAGCTGAAATAAAAGAAAGAAAAAAAATGTTAGTGAGCATTTCTCCTTTGCCAAAATAATTGATCCAGCTGACAGGTGTGGCATATCAAGATGCTGATTAAACAGAATGATCAGTACACAGCTGCATTGTGTGCTAAGGTAAATAAAATGACACTCTAAAATGTGCAGTTTTGGCACACAACACAATGCCACAGATGTCTCAAGTTTTGAGGGAGCGTGCATTTGACATGCTGACTGCAGGAATGTCCAACAGAGCTGGTCACAGAGATTTGAATGTTATTTTCTCTACCATATGCCGCCTCCAATGCCATTTTAGAGAATTTGGCAGTACATCCAACTGGCCTCACAACCACAGGCCACGTGTAACCACACCAGCCCAGGACCTCCATATCCAGCTTCTTCACCTACGGGATTGTGTGAGGACAGGAGGCGGGGTGCTGAGGAGTATTTTTGTCTGTAATAAAGCCCTTTTGTGGGGGAAAACTCATTCTGATTAGCTGGACCTGGCTCCCCAGTGGGTGGGCCTGGCTCCCAAGCCTATGCTCTCCCAGGCACACCCATGGCTGTGCCCCTTCCCAGTCATGTGAAATCCCTAGATTGGGGCCAAATGAATTTATTTAAATTGACTGATTTCCTTCTATGTACTGTAGCTCAGTAAAATCTTAGAAATTGTTGCATGTTGCATTTATATTTTTGTTCAGTATACATGCAGAAGCTGTGAGTTGACTATATTTTCAGATTTCTGAACCACTATGAGATAACAAATTGATTTGGGTTGGTGTTCCCATCTTAAAAGGTTGGAGCGGTGGGAATAATAATGTGTAAAATAAGCAAATTAAGTATGCTGAATAATGAGTGTGTTACTTCACAAGCACACTAATAATAAAAATAAAAATAAAAAATTAAGTATGCCGAATAACATAACAACTGCACTAACGACCCTATGACGTTGTTTAAAAACATATACAGTATGTATGGTATATTCTGTGTTCATTGTGAGATATAGACTTGATATTAATTGATAGATATTTATGATGTTTAGAATGTTTATGACATAATTAATGTCATGTTTAATGTCATGTATAATTAGATGTAAAGAATGACTAGTCAGGGTTGAGGGAAAGATGAAAGATGAACAGAGCAAAGTACAGAGAGATCCTTGATGAAAACCTGCTCCAGACTGCTCAGGACCTCAGACTGGGGCAAAGGTTCACCTTCCAACAAGACAACGACCCTAAGCACACAGCCAAGACAATGCAGGAGTGACTTCAGGAAAAGTCTCTGAATGTCCTTGAGTGGTCAGCCAGAGCCGGGACTTGAACCTGATCGAATATCTCTAGAGAGACCTGAAAATAGTTGTGCAGCGCCGCTCCCCATCCAACCTGACTGAGCTTGAGAGGATCTGCATAGAATAATGGAAGAAACTCCCCAAATACAGGTGTGCCAAGCTTGTAGCGTCATACCCAAGAAGACTCGAGGCTGTAATCGCTGTCAAAGGTGCTTCAACAAAGTACTGAGAAAAGGGTCTGAATACTTATGTAAATGAAATATTTTGTTTGTTTATTTGTAATACATTTTAAACATTTCAAAAAAACAGTTTTTTCTTTGTCGTTATGGGGTATTTTGCGTAGATTGATGAGGAAAAACAACAATTCTATCAATTTTAGAATAAGGCTGAAACGTTACAAAATGTGAAAAAAGTTGAGTGGTCAGAATACTTTCCAAATGCACTATATGCTATTCAAATATATTATCATATTTTTTTATGTATGGCACATTCATATATGGGTTTTAAATATATTATCATATATTTTTTAATATATGTCATATATTACTTTTCTGTATGGGGTCTAAGGTGTAGTGACCTGAAGATTCAGCTAGAGCACTGAGAAGTCTCACTCCCCCTCAGTCTGGCCCCATGTCAGGGTAGGTTTGCGTCCCAAGGCTTTTTTCTGGCTTTTTGGGGGCGGACCTCTGAGGTAGAAACACAAAAAGGCAACCTTTTTTAGCCAAACACTGGCACTAAGCCTGATAGTGGAAATTCATGAGAGGATAAAGTACTGTGGGCGGCTGCTTGCAGGCTTTATGCACTTCACCTGGGCAGATACCCATCACCATATGCCTCTGCCCATCACCGCACAGATAATGATCTTTAGGTGTCCTTTTATCCATCTAGAATTTCAGAGGAACGGGCTCACTCATATTTCACAATGACCATGATGACATAACGTAATAACGTATTCTGTCATTTTGCATTCTTCTGATACATTTTGAAGCTTTTTAAATTAGTCTCAAGTTTTCCTTCATAGTAATTTCTTTAGTCAGTTTCCAGCCATGGCAACAGCATCTCTCTTCTTCTATATGGTTCTCTCCAAGCCCAACTGTTTGTTTTCTTTTCAATAAGTTGTTTTTTGTCTTTTTCAGTCTTAGTATTGCTTTTTGTGTGATCTTGTTATTTCAACAGGGGCTTTCAGTATATGGCGATAGATATCACCTTCAGACAATGGTGTGACTCAGACAGTGTCAGCTGCTGCTTATAGAATAGGAGAATCAGAACGCTATATTCCATCACATAATACAATAGAACAAAACACAAGGTCAGAACATTGGGATCTAACTCCAAACTACAGCATAGAAGCTATTGTCCAGAAGAAATTACACATCCACAGCCACTGTTGTCACATCAGAGCAATGCAAACCTACTGGCTGAAGTATGCTTATCTCTTTGTCAGTACCTACGCAGTGCTCAGGCAGTGTGCTGGCCGTTCTGCCAATTCTCATACTCATTGTTTCTCTCCATCCATCTTAAACTTTTCCTCCTACAGTATATGACTCTTTGTTTCCGTCTGACATGGCACCAGGCCATACACAGTATAGTGCACTTTTGACCAGAGCCATATGGTAGTTCACTAGGGAGTGCCATGTCAGACACGGCCCTTGTCAATAATGTGTTCCTTCCTTTCCTTGGAAGCAGCAAAAACACACAGTACCACATTAAATCATTATTAAATTAACAGAAGCAAAACCATTGTAAAAAGCCATCGGTACTGATCATAGCCCTCCCTGTTCATATTCGTCACAATTCAGACAAAGCACTCTTTCAATAAAATGTGCCTTTCTATATGAGCCAAAGGGAGTGCAGAAAAGGTCAGCAATGATGTTTCCAAATATGTTTTACCTCTGTATTTGCACATCAATTTACTCTCTTTCTCTTTTCCTTCTACTTATGAAGCGTTGCTCATGCAACTGAAAAAACAGCAACCGTTTTGACGTAGGCCTCTGTGGTTCCTGTATTCCGCACACAGATGTACCAGTAAACAGGAATGCAAATAGATGTCACATTGTCATGCGGTCCTAGGTTCAGGTTTTGGAAGTATCCTAACCCTCTCCTCAGTATTTGGGTTGTATTCCCTGTCTACTGCTTAGCACAGGAGAGAATAAAGGTAGCGGCAGGATAAACTAGGTAATCCGTGATGCAGGTATTAAAGGATTCACTATTTATAACCCAAAGTTTAAAGCCAAGTGCAGTTGGACAGAGTGTGAAATGTTCAGGACAGGAAGCTATCATGTAGAGATAACATTTAATTTAATTTGTATACCATATATGTATAGTGTTATACATACACAGTAGCCTATTCCTCAGTCATGAGGTAATTTACTGTGACTTACTGTGATAATCTTAGGTAGAGCAAACACTGAGACTCACATCAGTGTCAGGCCGGAAAAGGGTTATGTCATTCATTTAATGATCCACTCACTTATCTCCCATTTGGATTGGGTCACTGCTATCCGGGATCCTTGGGATGTCCCAACTCTGACGTTACCCCATTGAAGTTGAACTGTATAAGGGTTAAGGTTAGGGTTAGGTAAGTGTTATGATTAAGGTTAGGGTATGGGTACGGATTAAGGTTAGGGTTTAGGGTATGGACGTCCCAAGGATTCTGAATCGCACTAACCATTTGGACTGTAGCCTATGAAAGAGAGAGGGACACACACAATGTTCAAAAAACAGTTTTTTATGGTTTATTTCAAGTGACATTTTACTTAAGTACTTCATTGCAAAACACACATATATCATTCTTGTTTTAACACACAAATGTTTTTTGTGGACCTTAGTAAAGATGTAGATAAAGGAATGCACTCTAGTCCAGGTCATATTGAAACTATTTTTTCTGATGTGATAAACTGTTGCTTCTGCGTTTGTTTGTTTTTTAACATTTTATGGCACTCCTGACCTCTAGTGGCTAACAATATAAGTACAGTTTTCGATCACGCGGAATTGCTCACTTATGTTCCTGAACTATTTTGATTTGCATGGCCTTAATAGCAAACACGTGACACTTTGCATAATTAAGTGGATGTGATTGTGAAAAGCCACAAACCGGTAAATCGAGCTTCACAGGTGTGCGCTGGATTACATTAATTAACGATACACATACAATTTATCTTCAAAGTGCCTCATTGTAATGTAATTGGGTTGTTTTTTCTACTGTAAGATATCGGATATGGCCACACACGTAAAATATATCACTATGAAAAGCTTTGAAGTTAATGCTGCGGTGATGAGTGTCCCTGAGCGTGAGTTGATGGGTAACATTTTGGTGAGTGAAACAGGTGAGCCCTTGCTCCCAAGTCACTCCAACATAGCTAAATTCAAACGAGGGAACGATGGACTTTATGTTCACACGGAAGACTGGAGTGAAATTGTGAAGAGAAGACAATTGGTAAACGCCAAGGAACGAATGAGAGTAAGTGTAGCTGTAGGCCTAGGCGCCATGTCAACAAAAAAACTGGCAAAAGTTCTGACTTGGAAATTGACGTAAAATACTGCCACTCTGTCACGTGGAAGTAGGCCTATTGTACAAAAAAATCCTCACCTTTTGATTTATTCAATTTGTATGTGATCTGACTTGTGTAATTTGCTTCATTAGATCAAAAACATGAACAGCATGTTCTCCCGTTTGAAGCGTATGGTGCCACTGATGCGTCGTGACCGTAAACCCAGTAAAGTGGATACGCTGAAGGCTGCCACAGAATACATCAAGCTACTGGTGGCTGTACTACAGGACTCTGACAGTGTAAGTATAAAACAGTAGGTTTAATATGATGATGGTGGTGTTGTTGCTCAGACTAGCAGTGCATGCATCATACCAGCAATAGGCTACAATATTTCAGGCATAATTGCATTGCTCTAGTGATTCAATATGTTGACATGTAATTTGTATGTTTGTTAGAATAATGGGAGCAAGACTGATTTCTTGAAGAATGCGATCAACTATGCAACTTCTGATGGGATGTGTGGTGATCTGTGGAGGGTGGATGAGGTAATTACTTTGTGCATTCATAGCTGCTTGTGTTTACATGTGAAGAGCTATTGTATCAGTGTACAGTGTGCCCCCTATGGGGTTTTAAAACAATCCATCAACAACCACTATGCTAACCTCATACAACCATCTGGAATCTCGCATGCTTACATTCTGTTTTGCTGCGCAGCGGTAATCAGTTTGGTAATACGAGGCTACCAATATGCAGGTCAGTGGTCACAATTCATGGCCTTGTAGACCACCTGAGTGTGCAGGTTTTTGTTCCAGTCCAGCACTACCGACCTGTTTCCACTTGTCCGTGTCAGATTAGTTGAATCAGGTATGATAGATCTGTTAGTGTTGGGTTGGCACAAAACCCTGCAGTGACCACTACTTAAGGAATTAGATGAAAATTACAGTAGTTATTGAACTACTCTGTATCTCACCCTCTCTTCTCAAACAGCTGCTGGACAGTGTGTCAGGAGTGTCCGGTAGTGAGTTGTCCGACGGGATGACTATGACTCTTCCCTTGGTGACTACAGGGTTTGGAACAGGAGATGGAGACGTGAGTGGGCTGGTGCTGCACCACTGTGTGATGCCCACCTACCAGTACATCATCCAGATGGCACCGGACCAGACCATGGTACTAAATGCAACACACCAAGACGTCGTCCCAAATGGCACTCTATTCCCTATTTATACCACTACTTTAACCAGAATGAGCCCTGTGGGCCCTGGTCAAAAGTAGTTTATTGAAAAGGGTACCATTTGGAATGCAGACCATGTCTTTGACTAACTGTGAAGGGTTGTCCATCACAAGGCCTAAAATAATATCTGACAGTGAATTCAGTGAAAACTACTTTAATTCTATAACAGTAGGCTCCCACTGTAGCCAACAAACACACAATAAAAAAATGGAACTGGATTCTTATCAAGGCAACTATACTGACCAAAAATATAAACGCAACAATCTCAACGATTTTACTGAGTTACAGTTCATATAAGGAAATCAGTCAATTGAAATGAAATCATTAGGCCATAATCTATGGATTTCAGATGACTATGCAGGGCCATCACCTGGCCCAGCCAATCAGAATGATTTCTTCCCCCCACAAAAGGGCTTTATTATAGACAGAAATAGTCCTCAGTTTAAACAGCTACCCGGGTGGCTTGTCTCAGATGATCCCGGTTTTTAACACTCGTTTCCTGTGTGCAATCATCCGCATCGAGCTAAAGGCTAGAGCTGCCGCTTTCAAGGAGCGGGAGACTAATCTAGACGCTTACAAGAAATCCTGCTATGCCCTCAGATGAACCATCAAACAAGCAAAGCGTCAATACAGGATTAAGATTAAATCCTACTACACCGGCTCTGACTCTTGTCGGATGTGGCAGGGCTTGAAAACTATTACGGACTACAAAGGGAAACCCAGACACGAGCTGCCCAGTGACGCGAGCCTACCAGACGAGCTAAATGCCTTTTTATGCTCGCTTCGAGGCAAGCAACACTGAGGCATGCACGAGAGCACCAGCTGTTCTGGATGACTGTGTGATAACGCTCTCAGTAGCCGATGTGAACAAAACCTTTAAACAGGTCAACATTCACAAAACCGCTGGACCAGACGGATTACCAAGACGTGTATTCAAAGCATGCGCGGACCAACTGTCAAGTGTCTTCTCTGTCATTTTCAACCTCTCCCTGACTGAGTCTGTAATACCTACATGTTTCAAGCAGACCACCATAGTCCCTGTGCCTAAGGAAGTGATGGTAACCTGCCTAAATGATTACCGCCCGTGGCACTCACGTTGGTAGCCATGAAGTGCTTTGAAAGGCTGGTCATGGCTCACAACATCCTCCCGGACAATCTAGACCCACTCCAATTCGCAAACCGCCCCAACAGATCCACAGATGACGCAATCTCAATCGTACTCCACACTGCCCTTTCTCACCTAGACAAAAGGAACAACTATGTGAGAATGCTGTTAATTGACTACAGCTCAGCGTTCAACACCATATTGCCCACGAAGCTCATCACTAAGGACTCTGGGACTGAACACCTCCCTCAGCAACTGGATCCTGGACTTCCTGATGGGCCGCCCCCAGGTGGTAAGAGTAGGCATCAAAACGTCTGCCACGCTGATCCTTTGCTGACGACACAACGGTGGTAGGCCTGATCACCGACAACGATGAGACGGCCTATAGGGAGGAGGTCAGAGAACTGGCAGTGTGGTGCCAGGACAACAACCTCTCTCTCAATATGAGCAAGACTAAGACTGATCGTGGACTACAGGAAAAGGCGGGCCGAACAGGCCCCCATTAACATCGACGGGGCTGTAGTGGAGTGCGTTGAGAGTTTCACGTTCCTTGGTGTCCGACCAACGAACTGTCATGGTCCAAACATACCAAGACGATCATTGAGGGCACGACAAAACCTTTTCCCCCTCAGGAGACTGAAAATATTTGGCATGGGTCCCCAGATCCTCAAAAGGTTCTACAGCTGCACCATCGATAGCATCCTGACCGGTTGCATCACAGCCTGGTATGGCAACTGCTCGGCATCTGACCGTAAGGCGCTACAGAGGGTAGTCGAACGGCCCAGTACATCACTGGGGCCAAGCTTCCTGCAATCTAAGACCTATATAATAGGCAGTGTCAGAGGAAAGCCCATAAAATTGTCAGACTCCAGTCACCCAAGTTATAGACTGTTTTCTTGGTTACCGCACAGCAAGCGCTACTGGAGCGCCAAGTCTAGGACCAAAAGGCTCCTTAACAACTTCTACCCCCAAGCCATAAGACTTTGTACACTGCTGCTACTCGCTGTTTGTTTGTTACCTATGCATAGTGTCACTTCGCCCCCACCTACATGTACAGATTACCTCAACTAGTCTGTACCCCTGCACACTGACTCTGTACCGGTGCCCCCTGTATATAGCCTTGTTATTCTTATTGTGTTACTTTTTATTTTAGTCTACTTGGTAAATATATTTTCTTCTTCTTGAACTGCACTGTTGGTTAAGGGCTAGTAAGTAAGAATTTCACGGTGAAGTCTACACTTGTTGTATTTGGCGCATGTGACAAAGTTTGGTTTGATTTGGATCAAGAATGATCCACCACCCAAAGGACATCCAGCCAACTTGACACAACTTTGGGAGGCACTGGCATATTTGGTATTTTTTTAGGATCCCCATTAGCTGTTGCAAAAGCAGCAGCTACTCTTCCTGTGGTCCACACAAAACATGAAACATGACATAATACAGAACATTAATAGACAAGAACTGCTCAAGAACAGAACATGGGCCAGCATCCCTGTGGAACACTTTAGCGCAACTCAATATTAGGAACGTGTTCCTAATGTTTGGTATACTCTGTGTATAACCTGTGATATTCTCTTGGGTCTAGACTGCTAGCAGACAGCCCTGTATGAACTGTTTACTCTCTATAGATGTTCCAGCCCAGCTGAGAGGAATGGTAGAGAGACCAAGCCTGGACTCAACATACCTTCCAGGTAGGTTTACAAGAGTTGTGAGCATCCTAAATGGCTCCGTATATAGTGCACTATGTAGGGATTATGCTTCCATTTGGGACGCAGTCATAATTTGCTTGTTGTACACAAAGGTATTTTCACACTTTGATACAGAAGTTTGTTCAAATATAAAGTTTTTTTTTTTTAGGGCTAAGCTTCAGATGGGAGAATGTTCTCGAAAGAAAAACAGACGGAAGGATGTTGTATTTGTTAAATTATATTTTATGAATTTGGTTGGTACATAATGTGTTTTGTTTTGTTAAACTTTATTTATTTTTACAATATTCAGTAGCCCCTTATAATAAAATGGTAAGCATGGAGTGGTTTGTATGTTTTTATTTAGCAAAGAGATTTAGAGTAGGGTATTCGTAGGTCCCAATGCCTTTTGAAAGTATTGACTTTTTCCACATGTTTTTGTTACAACCTGAATTTACAATTGATTGAATTTAGATTTTTTTTGTCACTGTCCTACACACAATGCCCCAAAATGTCAAAGTGGAATTATGTTTGTTGAAATTTTTACAAAGTAATGAAAAGCTTAAATGTATTCAACCCCTTTGTTATGACACGGCTAAATAAGTTCAGGAGTAAATTAGCGTAACATGTCACATAATACTGTACGTTGCATGGACTCTGTCTGCAATAATAGTGTTTAACATGATTTTTGAATGACTACCTCATCTCTGTACCCCACACATACAATTATCTTTAAGGTCCCTCAGTCAAGCAGTGAATTTCAAATACAGATTCAACCACAAAGACCAGGGAGGTTTTCCAATGCCTTGCAAAGAAGGGCACCTATTGGTAGATGGGTAAAAATGTAAAAAGCAGACATTGACTATCCCTTTGAGCATGGTGAGGTTATGAATTGCCCATTGGATGGTGTATCAATACACCCAGTCACTACAAAGATACAGGCGTCCTTCCTAATTTAGTTGCTGGAGAGGAAGGAAACCGCTCAGGGATTTCACCAAGGCCAACTTTAAAAACAGTTTAATGGCAGTGATAGAACTGAGGATGGATCAACATTGTAGTTACTCCACAATACTAACATCATTGACAAAGTGAAAAGGACACCTGTACAGAATAAAATATTTAAAAACATGCATGTTTGCATTAAGGCACTAAAGTAATTTTTAAAAATTGCCAAAGAAATTAACTTTTTGTCATGAATACAAGTGTTATGTTTGGGGCAAATCCAACACATTACTGAGTACCACTCTCCATTTTCAAGCATAGTAGTGGCTGACTCATGTTATGGATATGCTTGTAATTGTTAAGTATGAAAGTTTTTCAGGTTAAAAATGAAACAGAATTAAGCTAAGCACATGCAAAATCCTAGAGGAAAACCTGGTTCAGTGTGCTTTCCACCAGACACTTGGAGATTAATTCACCTTTCAGCAGGAAATGAACCTACCAAGAAGACAGGGAATGTTCCTGAGTGGCTGAATTACAGTTTTGACTTAAATCTGCTTAAGTCCATAGCAAGAACTGAAAATGGTTGTCTAGTACAGATCAACCAATTTGAGAGCTTCATGAATGTTGTAAATAACAGGCAAATGTTGTACAATTCAGGTGTGCAAACCTCTTGGAGACTTACACAGAAACACTCACAGCTGTAATCGCTAATAAAGTTGCTTCTACAAAGTATTGTCTCTGGTTTGAAAATGTATGTCAATTATATATTTCTGTATTTCATTTTCAGTACATCTGCAAAAATTTCTAAAAACATGTTTTCATTTTGTCATTAAGGGGTGTGTAGATGGGTGAGAATATATTAATCAATTTTGAATTCAGGCTGTAACAATGTGGAGTAAGTCAAGGAGTATGAATACTTGAATGCACTGTAGGTCCATGCAAAACTTGTATACCATTACTTACCTAACAAACACTCAATGTAAAATATATGCACTTCTAAATGTAATTTAACTAACATTTAATCATACTTGAATATTGACCCCAGCCCACAGGCCCACTTTCATGCCATGCCTGTGAAGGGTAATGGGGCTTTGTTTGTTGTGCATTTTGTTTCCTTGGAGTCCTTATTTTGAGCACAAGGTGGCGCCAGATTGTAATTCGTGGTCACAGCTTCAATGTTTTTGCAATATTACAATTCCAGGTTGCCATAGGACAAAAATAAAACAATAACACCATGCTGGTGTGCACTACATTTGCATTAAATTCCAAGTGGAAAATTACCACACAAAGAAAACAATGTGCCTAAGTGCTATTAAATCTTACAGAAAAATGAATTGCTGTCGAATTTTGGGGAGTGCAGGTGGTGTCGGAATCGTGCAGAAGACCCTTGCAGCGGTCAGGGTGTTGGAGTGTGGGCAGGCGTGGCAATGGGCTGGTCCAGGCGCGCTCAACGATGAAAAACAGCGGGGATATACAGCAGGCGGCCGCGGTATAGGAAGACATAACGGAATAACCTAGGGCTATAAACATTAGCGTTGCATTTTAATTATAGCAGATTCTGTTGTTTGGGTTTTAAGTCCTAAGGCAGAGGGTGTGACGCGCATCCACAAAAGAAAAGCCGCAGAGAATGCAGTGAGGTAAGAACAGACATAACCAGCTATCAGAAGTTATTTTTTTACTTTGATGTAATTTCGTTTTTTGTAATTTAAGCTATCAACATTTTCGTGACCATCCATTGGGCGATACGACATTGAAATGTAGTCTATTGATCCTTTGCTAGTAGTGTGATGCATGCCATAACACTGATCTGACAATGACCAGTATCAGATGTAGAAAATAAAATCGTTTCTAACCGGAAAGTAATAACATTTATAATTCCCAATAATAAACTAATTCTAAGAGGTAGCTGCTTCACCGTTTCCTCACAACTTTGCAGCCTTTACATTTTTATTGGCCTGCTAATCATCACCAGCAAGCTGTTTTGCAGCAGCAAACATGGAGGCAGTCTTACGGTTTATAGGCATTATTCATGAGAATTATATCATATGTATTTATTTCGATGGAAGAAATACGTTTCTCTTGGCTCTATACGAATTACATGGTTTTGTTTGTATTTGCTGATATGCGCGGCACAGTGCTCTTATTTTCAAACGTTAAATCGCATAACATGAATTGGATTATATCACGAGAAGGACCGTCTTGCATGGATGCATTCTTTATTTTTTTAATCTTTGGTGATTGGTTAGTCGCTTTTTATTATGCAGGTTGGGGTTTGTGTAGGCAGGCTATAATTGGATTCGTGATGAACAGAAGTGGCCCCCTCCGCCTCACACGTACCGTCTGGGTACCACCATAACAGGCCCCTGCTCTATAGCTTGGCATATTGCGTGTGCATGGCCATTCGTTTAGATCTGCCTACCAGGCTAGGTCGAAACTCTACAGGTTGAGACAATGATGACCGTCACACATCTGGGACCAGCGTTGTTGCTAACTAGCATAGCTGGTCCAATTGTTGCAAAGAGTCATGGGATATTAGAATAACGTTGTCTTAACCTTTGTTATCTTCAACCAAGCTGCCAGGCAGGGCTGAAAAATCAGTCGCGCAGTGGGTGCTACCTTGGTGCTGATGTTGCAGCGCTGCTCGTCTGGTTGCTAGGCAGCCATTCAGGGGCCATGGGGCGGCGGCCCCATGAGGGATGCAGGGATGCTGTCATGAAGGAACTGTACAAAATAGGAAGGATTTTTTTTTTTTTTCAGGAGACATTTGAATGTAATTTACAACCCCCAGAGCATTGTTTTGAATGGATGATAAATTATGTTGAACAGAAGCTTTAGTCATCCTAGTCAAGTGACTTCATGCATGTTTATATTCATGAAGTATATCTTATAATTAGCTATTGCTTGAATCACCTATTATAATCACATCATCGTTAAGGTAACTTGGGAGAAAACGCCCCCTTTAATGGAAATGTCTATTTTCTGACAGAAAAAAACGATGTTTCTTAATATATACTGTTGAAGTCGGAAGTTTACATACACTTTGGTTGGAGTCATTAAAACTCGTTTTTCAACCACTCCACAAATTTCTTGTTATCAAACTAAAATCAAAAGAAATCAGCCAAGTCCTCAGACAATTTTTTTTAGACCTCCACAAGTCTGGTTCATCCTTGGGAGCAATTCCCAAATGCCCGAAGTTACCATGTTCATCTGTACTAACAATAGTACGCAAGTATACACACCATGGGACCACGCAGCCGTCATACCGCTCAGGAAGGAGACACGTTCTGTCTCCTAGAGATGAACGTACTTTGGTGCGAATAGTGCAAATCAATCCCAGAACAACAGCAAAGGACCTTGTGAAGATGCTGGAGGAAACAGGTACAAAAGTATCTATATCCAGAGTAAAACGAGTCCTATATCGACATAACCTAAAAGGCTGCTCAGCACTGCTCCAAAACCGCCATAAAAAAGCCAGACTACGGTTTGCAACTGCACACAGGGACAAAGATCGTACTTTTTGGAGAAATGTCCTCTGGTCTGATGAAGCAAAAATAGAACTGTTTGGCCATAATGACCATCGTTATGTTTGGAGGAAAAAGGGGGATGCTTGCAAGTCGAAGAACACCATCCCAACCGTGAAGCACGGGGGTGGCAGCATCATGTTGTGGGGGGTGCTTTGCTGCAGGAGGGACTGGTGCACTTCACAAAATAGATGTCATCATGAGGCAGGAAAATTATGTGGATATATTGAGGCAACATCTCAAGACATCAGTCAGGAAGTTAAATCTTGGTCACAAATGGGTCTTCCAAATGGACAATGACCCCAAGCATACTTCCAAAGTTGTTGCAAAATGGCTTAAGGACAACAAAGTCAAGGTATTGGAGTGGCCATCACAAAGCCCTGACCTCAATCCTATAGAAAATGTTACACCAGCCCTGTCATGAGGAATGGGCCAAAGTTCACTCAACTTATTGTGGGAAGCTTGTGGAAGGCTACCCGAAACGTTTGACCCAAGTTAAACAATTTAAAGGCAATGCACCCAAATACTAATTGAGTGTATGTAAACTTCTGACCCACTGGGAATGTGATGAAAGAAATAAAAGCTGAAATAAATCATTCTCTCTACTATTATTCTGACATTTCAAGTGGTGATCCTAACTGACCTAAGACAGGGAATTTTTACGAGGATTAAATGTCAGGAATTGTGAAAAACTGAGTTTAAATGTATTTGGCTAAGGTGTATGTAAACTTCAGACTTCAACTGTAGATATGTGCATACTGGCTATCATTAGGCAAACATATTTTGAAGGAAAATAAGTGGCAGAATTATATATTTTTTGTTATTCAATAAAAACAGAAACATTAGAAAGGTGGCGTTTAGCGACTAGATGGAATCTGTTCAATTGTACAGGTACATACAGAGAAACTACACGTAAGGTAAGATGTGGTATATATTTTATGTTCCAGATACTGATACTTATCATAAACATTATCTGTATGAAGTTAGTAAAAAAATCAATAGTGTATAGAGACCTAATGGTTGAAGAGAAAGTGAGAGGGATGCTGGAGCGGAGGAGAGGGGATACATTGCTGTCTGGAGAGAAAATGTCAAGATGAAAATGCATTCTCAAGATCACAGTTCATCAGTGGAACTTTCAAGCTGCTTATCTATTTCTCATAGATGTTTCTATTGTTGTGAAGATTACAATTTCATATTTCATTCCAGTTAACTTCCTTTCATACGATATGTTGTTCTCACCTAGATAATGCGTGACAGTCAAAGGATCAGAAGTCTGCCCACCCATAATTTATTATGTTCAGTTTATTGGCGTCATTGTGGATAACTATAAATGAAACCATAGCATCCTTTCAGAATAGGCCTGCTCCAATCCTGGGGCATGTTTTGCATGTCTAGATGGTGGTGGTTGGACAGATTATATCAAATGAAAGATTATTGAATGCAGCTTATACAGCAGAACATGAAACCATTTACCCCTGGTCACGATCATGTTACATAATGTATTATCAGTCCAATCACAAATTAATGTGTCTCTTTGTCTTTCCTGTGCGTCTGTTCCTTTAACAACACACCCATGCTATTAAATGATCTGAATAAATCATGAGGACCAGAGCACAGAAGATATGAGACTGCTGATATTATACAAGGGTTCATTTAAAATGTTAACTGCCCTCCCATTACTGCCCAAGAGGGACTTTGATTTAAAAAATCTGATAATGCAATTTGGACTATTCATTTATTAAAGATTAGCTCATTATGTCCATAAATATGCAGGAAAATATTAAGACTGAGTTTTCTGCTATTTTTAGAACTTGAAATGAGAGGGTGTTTAGATCTAAAGTTCCAATGACAAAGATAATATTCACCAATATAGCTTATTTTAAATGTGTTAGGTGTGACAACTGGCTGAGTTAAAAGCGGGTTAGCATGGGTAAACAAGACAGAATCAATGCTGACTTTTTCCAAAGTAGGTACATAATTAGTTTATGTCCATTAACTGCAATTTCCCTCATTAACCTAATGAAAGCCTGGCCAGAGAAATCAATTTGGGATTCCTTGTGTTTATTTTTTATTTAAATAGGCAAGTTAGTTAAGAACAAATTCTTATTTACAATGATGGCCTACCCCGGCAAACCCTAACAACGCTGGACGATTGTGCACCACCCGATGGGACTCCCAATCACGGCCAGCTGTGATACAGCATGGATTCGAACCAGGGTCTGTAGTGATGCCTCTAGCACTGAGATGCAGTGCCTTAGACCGCCGCGCCACGTGGGAGCCCTCATTATACTCCTATTCACCCCCTAGTTCCTCTAACTGCATCTCCTGCTCTCAGTCAGGAGAAAGACTCGGCTGCCATATCAGGAACATTTGTGCATTTATAAGGGTTGATAAATGCATGTAATGCATATGGACATTTAATGTGGTTTCCACATGTCCAGCTCCTAATTTGGACTGGCAGAGATGCTCATCATAAGCAGCAGCAATGGGAGGTGAGTGAACTGAGGGCATAGGTTTCGCCTGTCAGAGCTCCCCTCTCTTTCCTCTGGGTTTTCCTGGAGCTCAGGTGAAGAGGCTTGCCCAGCTCTAATAGCAGTATCGAATTAGTGGATACTCTCACTGCTCTCAGGGCAGGTCTACCGGTTTTGACTAGCAGAAGAGACTTTCGTAGCAGGTTAGGAGAACTTAAGCAGCAGGTTAGGAGGATTAGCGTGGCAGGTTAGGAGAATTAGGTTAGGGTTAGCTAAAATGTTAAAATTGTTCCTGACGCGACTTGAACATATCTAGCTACAACCAGGCCTGCCCTGAGAACGGTCTTGGTTTTCACTAATGCAATGTTGTGCTCTAATAGTGGGGAAGGAGAAGGAGGTAGAAATGGGTATAGACTACTAAAGCCCGACCTCTGTGACGTCCTAGTCATTATAGCCCTCCCTGGAGAGAGAGAGAGCTGCTCTCTGTCTGCTACTCTCCTCTCAGCAGCTGTGCCCACTTGCAGTGACTCTCACACAAAGAACCAGACAGTTTTGACACACTCACAGGTTGTGTGCCAAATGGCACCCTTTTCCCTATATAGTATAGCCTTATGGGCCCTGGTCAAGTGTAGTGCACTATATAGGGAATATGGTGCCATTTGGTTTGCAGACACTCCAAAGTGTAAGTGTTTGGGAGTAGAGTGAATCCGTTAGAGGAGGAGTTAGGAGTGCATTTAGATACTTGAATGTTTACAGATTATGGTTAAAAACTGTTTACGAGCTTAGGAAACCATACCAACACAAAGTGCATCCTGAAATTCACCATTTAATATCTAAAGGAATAGTTCAAACTAAATATAAATGTATGTATTTGTATTTTTGTAATTTGTAAACGAACATAGCCTACATTAGTTTGGTTAACTATACATTTACCATCACTGATGTTCCTGCAGTTGGTGTAGGCTAATTGTATATTTCATCACTATGTTTGCCTGTTCTTCAGATGTTTACCCTACCAGGGCGGGATATTTTTATGTGATGTTGTGAGCTATATGTGGCTAATCTGAGCAGTTCAGTTTTGAATTTGTGTCAGCACAGGAGAGAGGGTGTGGCGTGTTAAGGGTCTAATCTGCTTTTAGCAGAAATGTGTGTGTGTGTGTGTGTGTGTGTGTGTGTGTGTGTGTGTGTGTGTGTGTGTGTGTGTGTGTGTGTGTGTGTGTGTGTGTGTGTGTGTGTGTGTGTGTGTGTGTGTGTGTGTGTGCGTGTGTGCGTGAGTGCCTGTAAATGTGTGTGTTTACTGGGTGAAGGTTGGTTGGCTCTTTTTGAAAACCTTTCCGGTAATTCTTTACTGGTTCTCCAATTACTGGTCATCTATGATTGAGTTGACTTCCTGTCGTAATGCTGCTGTCTGAGCTCTTACTGCTAATGCTGCATTTCTCCACTCCCCAGCCTACGGCACACACAGGCTTTACGCTGTGGAATAGCTCATCCCTAGTGTGGGGTGGGAGGAAGGCTTCTGTGTTTGTGTCTATGTTGACATTTAAAGCTGGAATCCTTAATGGTGAAACAGCCATCCGTTTGTGATATTAAAACAACAAAATTACAACAAACAACGAACACAGTTTTTCCCCCTCTGACATCATTGCACGCACGATAGAAGAGCACAATATGTACTGCAATGTTGTTTGACCATGCTGCCCGACGCTCCTCAGCTCGGCAACAAAATCAGTGACAACAGTGGTGGGGCGGCCAGTGGCGCTATTTCCCCTACTGCAGACTCCATCTTTAAGGCTAATGATTGGTAACTGCAGCAGGTTAGACAACATTAAACTCAAATGTATTACAGCATATGCATGCACTGTATTTATTGTGCATTGCATTTTGCATTAAATTAAGTTCTTCACAAAATGCTAAATATATCTCTTTGAAACTGCAATGAATTTTATTTTCCCTCTCCTCTCTCCCCAGCTCTTCCCACTCATCGTCCTGTGGCACCCCCCTGTGAACAGTAGAAGATGAGCACCTCGCCCACCCCTAAGGGCACGCCTGTGCAGTGGAGCCCCATTGATGGGGCCCCTAGTGATAGGGTCCCCGAGGCCCTGGTGTCTCCACAACACTACACACCCGGCTCCTCTGAGCCCCAACACAAGAAACGGGTCTCCAGCCTCCTGCAGAGCCCGGTGAGTACACTCACTGTGTGTGTGCATGTTCTTGTGTGTGCGTCCAGTCGGCTTGGGTCTATGTGTGAGTGTGCACACACGTCTGTGTGTCTCTGTGTGTGCATATACACATACTGTATGTGTGTGGGAGACTTTTCAAGAGTATTAAAAGAGACCCTCTTGATACATACAGGGACCTGTGTGTATCAACAGCGGTGCAGTTCTTGACACAAACCGGTGCGCCTGGCACTTACTACCATAACCCTTCACCCTCACCCTTCACCCTCCTTCACACACACACATTACATGTCTCTGTTGTCTCAAGGCTTAACAATCCTTCTTTAACCTGTCTCCTCCCCTTCATCTACACTGATTGAAGTGGATTTAACAAGTGACATCAATAAGGGATCATAGCTTTCACCTGGATTCACCTGGTCAGTCTATGTTAGGGCTCTCCAACCCTGTTCCTGGAGAGCTAGCATCCTGTAGCTTTTCACTCCAACCCTAATCTAGCACACCAGTTTCTAATAATCTAGCAACTAGCCTGTACCGTTCTGAGTGTTTTAGCTCTCAGGCTAATTGTGGGTGTATTTTAACTACCATGTTAATAGCTTGTCCTGTGTGTGTACGTGCGTATGCATGCTGCGTGTGTGCTGGGTGTATGTGTGTCTGTGTGTGTGTGTGTGTGTGTGTGTGTGTGTGTGTGTGTGTGTGTGTGTGTGTGTGTGTGTGTGTGTGTGTGTGTGTGTGTGTGTGTGTGTGTGTGTGTGTGTGTGTGTGTGTGTGTGTGTGTGTGTGTGTGTGTGTGTGTGTGTGTAGTCTTTCCGGGAGGAGCTGGATGTTCTGATCCAGGAACAGATGAAGAAGGGAGGCAGCAGCTCCAACCTCTGGGCTCTGAGGCAGATAGCTGACTACATGGCCTCTCAAGGCTCCCCTGCCGCCTTATCCACCTCCCCCTCCAGTACAGGTAATGTGTAGGTACACACACACACACACACACACACACACACACACACACACACACACACACACACACACACACACACACACACATGCATGCGGACGCACATACACATACACACACTCAGAAATAAACATGCACACATAAATAAACATATTCATGGATGTACAGGTTCAAATACACATCAAATACATGTCTAACACCAAGACACAGACAAGTAAATCACCTGACCAAAAGATTAACAAACAAACACACAAGATAATGTTCTCTGATCTGCTATTGACTCCTCTCTACTTTCAATCTTTCCCTGTGTAGGCATGATGATGGTGACGCCCATCAATGACCTGCATGGCTCGGAGCCCAGCAGCATGGTGAAGGGAGAGAGGCTGATGCGCTGTAAACTAGCCAGTGTCCACCGCCTTCTGGACCTCTACGGCTGGGCCCAGCTCAGCCACACCTGCCTCACCGTGAGTAGACCTGCCTGGCTGACACACTCTTTTGGTCTTTCTTTCATTATTTTGCTTTGTTCTTTTAGAACCCTATTTTGACAATGCAAAAAAGCACTACTGTCAAAAGAGATGGTTTTAGTAACATAATTACCATTACAATGTCCATGAGGGTAAAATTGTATGCAGGTTTTGAAACTTTGAAGCAGATACTTGACTATGCACTTATGGAACTAATTTTGAAAGGACAACATCACAGCTTTTTTGTCACTACTTAACTTTCTCTCTCTCTTTGTGCTTTCTATTTTTACATTTGGCCTCATTCTCTCTCTGTTTGTTTTTCTACCCATCCCTTCCTTATCTCTATCCCTCTCTCTGTTTGTAAAGTTTGATATCTGACAGAGTTGTGTGTGTGTTGTCTCCTGTCAGCTGCGTGTCAGTAAGGAACAGGAGCACTTCCTGGTTCCGCCCAATGGCTTGGCCTATGGTGAGGTCACTGCCTCTAGCCTGGTGAGTTCACTACTAATGTCGAAGATTTTTTATAACTAACCCAAGATAGACCAGAGTCTGTCGTTTCCAATGGGAGCAAAGGAATCATAGTGGGCAGAACAAGCAAGGAGGTGGGCAGAGCGTTCAAGCATTTATTTTCATATTTCCATTAGGGAACACCTACTCTGTGAAGTGTGTGTGTGCAATAACTCAATTTCCCTTGCACTCCTTGTAAACAATCTACAAAACACAGTCCACTCTGTTACAGATAGTTTTGGAAACAGGAAATTGTATGGAGATCAAATGTTTCATCAATAAGAAAATTAGTAGAATGTCTGCCAAAATCCGTCTCGCTCCATCTTCTCCCACTGCCGGCCACTGGGCTTCCTCTCATAACCATATTTGGTGGTGAGTGGAAACACCAACCGGATGCTTCACATTTATACCACTGGTGAAATATCTGTCTCATTGTTCTAACTGTGCTAACGATGCGCCACAGTCACAAAGGAAACTAAAGATGTCCACTTCATTGGAAAACAAATATTCAGTGATAAGTGTGCTGCTTGTTAACCCTGAACCATATTTGATATTGTATGATAAAACATAAGCTGATTTGTTTCTGGTTGACATAGATAAGTACTAATTATTCAGTCAACTTATTAAATAATGCTTTTGCTCACCTTTTTTTTTTTTTTTTTTTTTCCACCTTTATTTAACCAGGTAGGCTAGTTGAGAACAAGTTCTCATTTGCAACTGCGACCTGGCCAAGATAAAGCATAGCCGTGTGAACAGACAACAACACAGAGTTACACATGGAGTAAACAATAAACAAGTCAATAACATGGTAGAAAAAAAGAGAATCTATATACAATGTGTGCAAAAGGCATGAGGAGGTAGGCAATAAATTGAATAATTACAATTTAGCAGATTAACACTGGAGTGATAAATCATCAGATGATCATGTGCAAGTAGAGATACTGGTGTGCAAAAGAGCAGAAAAGTAAATAAATAAAAGCAGTATGGGGGGTGAGGTAGGTAAATTGGGTGGGCTATATACCGATGGACTATGTACAGCTGCAGCGATCGGTTAGCTGCTCGGATAGCAGATGTTTAAAGTTGTTGAGGGAGATAAAAGTCTCCAACTTCAGAGATTTTTGCAATTCGTTCCAGTCGCAGGCAGCAGAGAACTGGAAGGAAAGGCGTCCAAATGAGGTTTTGGCTTTAGGGATGATCAGTGAGATACACCTGCTGGAGCGCGTGCTACGGGTGGGTGTAGCCATCGTGACCAGTGAACTGAGATAAGGCGGCACTTTACCTAGCATAGCCTTGTAGATGACCTGGAGCCAGTGGGTCTGACGACGAACATGTAGCGAGGGCCAGCCGACTAGGGCATACAGGTCGCAGTGGTGGGTCGTATAAGGTGCTTTAGTAACAAAACGGATGGCACTGTGATAAACTGCATCCAGTTTGCTGAGTAGAGTATTGGAAGCTATTTTGTAGATGACATCGCCGAAGTCGAGGATCGGTAGGATAGTCAGTTTTACTAGGGTAAGTTTGGCGGCGTGAGTGAAGGAGGCTTTGTTGCGAAATAGAAAGCCGACTCTAGATTTGATTTTGGATTGGAGATGTTTGATATGAGTCTGGAAGGAGAGTTTGCAGTCTAGCCAGACACCTAGGTACTTATAGATGTCCACATATTCTAGGTCGGAACCGTCCAGGGTGGTGATGCTAGTCGGGCGTGCGGGTGCAGGCAGCGAACGGTTGAAAAGCATGCATTTGGTTTTACTAGCGTTTAAGAGCAGTTGGAGGCCGCGGAAGGAGTGTTGTATGGCATTGAAGCTCGTTTGGAGGTTAGATAGCACAGTGTCCAAGGAAGGGCCAGAAGTATACAGAATGGTGTCGTCTGCGTAGAGGTGGATCAGGGAATCGCCCGCAGCAAGAGCAACATCATTGATATATACAGAGAAAAGAGTCGGCCCGAGAATTGAACCCTGTGGTACCCCCATAGAGACTGCCAGAGGACCGGACAACATGCCCTTCGATTTGACACACTGAACTCTGTCTGCAAAGTAGTTGGTGAACCAGGCAAGGCAGTCATTAGAAAAACCGAGGCTACTGAGTCTGCCGATAAGAATATGGTGATTGACAGAGTCGAAAGCCTTGGCCAGGTTGATGAAGACGGCTGCACAGTACTGTCTTTTATCGATGGCGGTTATGATATCGTTTAGTACCTTGAGCGTGGCTGAGGTGCACCCGTGACCGGCTCGGAAACCGGATTGCACAGCGGAGAAGGTACGGTGGGATTCGAGATGGTCAGTGATCTGTTTGTTGACTTGGCTTTCGAAGACCTTAGATAGGCAGGGCAGGATGGATATAGGTCTGTAACAGTTTGGGTCCAGGGTGTCTCCCCCTTTGAAGAGGGGGATGACCGCGGCAGCTTTCCAATCCTTGGGGATCTCAGATGATACGAAGGAGAGGTTGAACAGGCTGGTAATAGGGGGTGCGACAATGGCGGCGGACAGTTTCAGAAATAGGGGGTCCAGATTGTCAAGCCCAGCTGATTTGTATGGGTCCAGGTTTTCCAGCTCTTTCAGAACATCTGCTATCTGGATTTGGGTAAAGGAGAAGCTGGGGAGGCTTGGGCGAGTAGCAGCGGGGGGGGGGGGGGGGGGGGGGGGGGGCGGGGCTGTTGGCCAAGGTTGGAGTCGCCAGGAGGAAGGCATGGCCAGCCGTTGAGAAATGCTTGTTGAAGTTTTCGATTATCACAGAATGTCTTCATCAAGCGACCTTTTTTGTTTTGCTTTGCATTGTAATAAAAATGGTAATATGCACTGTAATAGGACTGTAATAGGACTGTAATAGGAATGTAATAGGCATTACATAAATATATACAGGTGCTAGTTTTGTCAGGAACAACTAAGTATCCAAACAAGTGTAAAAACCAAATAGAACTCATCTCAGTGCTGCTGCTGGTGGTGTTGATGCGTAGTTGTCTCCTCCCAGGTGAAGGTGAACATCCTGGGGGAGGTGGTGGAGAGGGGCAGCACCCCCCTGGGGGTAGACCTGGGGTCCTTCAGCCTTCACTCAGCCATTTACTCCACCCGGCCAGACGTACGCTGTCTGCTGCACCTCCACACCCCCGCCACTACCGCTGTGAGTCACACACACCCACACCCACACCCACACCCACACACACACACACACACACACACACACACACACACACACACACACACACACACACACACACACACTTGTTGCACATCTGTAATTAGTTTAGAATGTTTTTTTCTAATGGAGTGGAGTCCTAGGACTCACCCGGTAGTAGTACTCCTGCACTTGAGATTTGGAGGTGTGTTGGTAGAGCATGGAGCTTGCAACACAAGGGTTGTGGGTTCGATTTCCACGGGGGACAAGTACGAAAAATGTATCCACTCACTACTGTAAGTCGCTCTGGATAAATGACTAAAATGTACAGTAATAATAGGTATAATATAACAATGTATTAGATGACAATATAAGATTAGGCGTCATGAAAAACCATGCTAAATCCTACTGTGACTTATAGTTAGTTGTCTGTGTGTGCAGGTGTCAGCCATGAAGTGTGGCCTCCTGCCGCTGTCCCATGAGGCTTTGCTGGTGGGTGAGGTAGCGTACTACGACTACAACAGGCTGATGGAGGACGAGGAGGACAGAGTGGGGCTCCAGAAGAGCCTGGGGCCCACCTGTAAGGTGAGGACATTACAGCAGAACAAGGGGTTAATGTGACATGCTTGTGATTTAGTTCTGATACTGCTCATTTGCTGCTTGAGACAAATATCTCCAATAATAGGGAAAACATAAGCTCAATTTACTATATTTTTTGTGAAACCATAAGAATTGTGATGACAGGGTCAAAGAAAAATAAGAGTGTACAGTCGTGGCCAAAAGTTTTGAGAATGACACAAATATTAATTTCCACAAGTTTGCTGCTTCAGTGTCTTTAGATATTTTTGTCAGATGTTACTATGGAATACTGAAGTATAATTACAAGCATTTCATAAGTGTCAAAGGTTTTTATTGACAATTACATGAAGTTCATGCAAAGAGTCAATATTTGCAGTGTTGACCATTCTTTTTCAAGACCTCTGCAATCCGCCCTGGCATGCTGTCAATTAACTTCTGGGCCACATCCTGACTGATGGCAGCCCATTCTTGCATAATCAATGCTTGGAGTTTGTCAGAATTTGGGTGTCCACCCGGGTGTCCACCCGCCTCTTGAGGATTGACCACAAGTTCTCAATGGGATTAAGGTCTGGGGAGTTTCCTGGCCATGGACCCAAAATATTGATGTTTTGTTCCCCAAGCCACTTAGTTATGGCAAGGTGCTCCATCATGCTGGAAAAGGCATTGTTCATCACCAAACTGTTCCTGGATGGTTGGGAGAAGTTGCTCTCGGAGGATGTGTTGGTACCATTCTTTATTCATGGCTGTGTTCTTAGGCAAAATTGTGAGAGCCCACTCCCTTGACTGAGAAGCAACCCCACACATGAATGATCTCAGGATGCTTTACTGTTGGCATGACACAGGACTGATGGTAGCGCTCACCTTGTCTTCTCCGGACAAGCTTTTTTCCGGATGCCCCAAACAATCGGAAATTGGATTCATCAGAGAAAATGACTTTACCCCAGTCCTCAGCAGTCCAATCCCTGTACCTTTTGCAGAATATCAGTCTGTCCCTGATGTTTTTCCTGGATAGAAGTGGCTTCTTTGCTGCCCTTCTTGACACCAGGCCATCCTCCAAAAGTATTCGCCTCACTGTGCGTGCAGATGCACTCACACCTGCCTACTGCCATTCCTGAGCAATCTCTGTACTGGTGGTGCCCCGATCCCGCAGCTGAATCAACTTTAGAAGACGGTCCTGGTGCTTGCTGGACTTTCTTGGGCGCCCTGAAGCCTACTTCACAACAATTGAACCGCTCTCCTTGAAGGTCTTGCTGATCCGATAAATGGTTGATTTAGGTGCAATCTTACTGGCAGCAATATCCTTGCCTGTGAAGCCCTTTTTGTGCAAAGCAATGATGACGGCACGTGTTTCCTTGCAGATAACCATGATGGACAGAGGAAGAACAATGATTCCAAGCACCACCCTCCATTTGAAGCTTCCAGTCTGTTATTCAAACTCAATCAGCATGACAGAGTGATCTCCAGCCTTGTCCTCGTCAACACCCACACCTGTGTTAATGAGAGAATCACTGACATGTCAGCTGGTCCTTTTGTGGCAGGGCTGAAAAGCAGTGGAAATGTTTTTTGGGGATTCAGTTCATTTGCATGGCAAAGAGGGACTTTGCAATGAATTGCAATTCATCTGATCACTCTTCATAACATTCTGGAGTATATGCAAATTGCCATCATACAAACTGAGGCAGCAGACTTTGTGAAAATTAATATTTGTGTCATTCTCAAAACTTTTGGCCACAACTGTATGTACTCTATTCCTAGGTGCTGGTGCTTCGAAACCATGGTATTGTGGCCCTGGGGGAGTCAGTGGAAGAGGCTTTCTACACCATCTACCACATCCAGGCTGCCTGTCAGATCCAGGTACAGAGACACACATACTGACATCCATCCAGCCTGCTCCATCCTGCCAAAGGCTTGGGGCACAACTCTGACTGCCCCATTGAGAGAGTGAGAGAACTCCCAGACTCATAGCTCAGTGACTGTGTGTGCACGAGAGAGAGAAACAAAGAGAGCTAAAGAGCGAGAGAGAGCGAGAGAAGAGGAGAGAGAGAGAGAGAGAGAGAGAGAGAGAGCGAGAGAGCGAGAGAGAGACAGCGAGAGAGAGAGACAGCGAGAGAGAGACAGCGAGAGAGAGAGACAGCGAGAGAGAGACAGCGAGAGAGAGAGAGAGAGAGAGAGAGACAGTGAGAGAGAGAGAGAGAGAGAGAGAGAGAGAGAGAGAGAGAGAGAGAGAGAGAGAGAGAGAGACAGCGAGAGCGAGAGAGAGAGAGAACTGCCAGAATGTTAGCTCGTTGACTTTGTGTGTATGTGTAAGAGAGAGAGTGATAGCATTCGCATGAACAGCTTTGGCAGTTTCACGCCTGATTGCTTGTCCTTGCCTTAGTACCCTTGTACTTTGACTGTCATATGTGCAGTACTGTAACTGTACCGCGTGTCAAACCCAAGGCATAACACACTGCTGCAATCTTGTGATGTGCTGACAGGTGTCAGCATTGTGCAGCGCTGGAGGGGAGCAGAACCTGATCATGCTGGACCGCTCCATCCACAAACCCATCGCTGCAGGCACCGTGGGCTGGGCCGGGTCTACCTTCGGCCCCCTGACCAAGAGTCGACTCGGGGAGCACGAGTTTGAGGCTCTCATGAGGACCCTGGACAACCTGGTGAGATCACAACACAGAAACAAATGTACAATGCTGCAAGCATTCTCAATGTAGTGGAATGATTTACAATGGTGCAAAAATGCTCAAAGTAGTGTAATGGGGACAGTCATTAAGAATAGGGCAGGTATAATGTTCTTTAGGACGTGCACTAAAATAGATATTCTCACCCCCTACCTTAATGAATTAACATCCACCATAAACAGTACTTAGAAAATCCAGAAAATAACAGTGGTCCAGACACAGGTCTAACCTACTTTAAACTTCAGGGTGTGGATCATATGGATCACTTGTACCCCTGGACATTGGACATTGACAATACATCAGTCAGACACACAGTACTGGACATGACAGGGGACATTACACATAAACCTCCCTCTCCCCACCCTCCAGGGTTACCGTACCGGCTACGCCTACCGCTTCCCCGTGCTGCTGGAGCGCTCTCGGACACGGAGAGAGGTGGAGGTACCCGCCACGGTCCACTCCTTCCAGTTTGAGGAGGAGGGGGTGCACCCGTTACCCCGCCAGCACCCCTACGCCCAGCGGCAGCAGCAGGCGAAGACACGCTGGCTCAACACCCCCAACTCCTACCTGAGGGTAAACCAGGACCAAGCCAGCCCCGGACACCAGCACACCACAGTAAGTACCTGAGAGCTAGGCCAGCCCCGGACACCAGCACACCACAGTAAGTACCTGAGAGCTAGGCCAGCCCCGGACACCAGCACACCACAGTAAGTACCTGAGAGCTAGGCCAGCCCCAGACATCAGCACATCACAGTAAGTACCTGAGAGCTAGGCCAGCCCCGGACACCAGCACACCACAGTAAGTACCTGAGAGCTAGGCCAGCCCCAGACATCAGCACATCACAGTAAGTACCTGAGAGCTAGGCCAGCCCCGGACATCAGCACATCCCAGTAAGTACCTGAGAGCTAGGCCAGCCCCGGACACCAGCACACCACAGTAAGTACCTGAGAGCTAGGCCAGCCCCGGACACCAGCACACCACAGTAAGTACCTGAGAGCTAGGCCAGCCCCGGACACCAGCACACCACAGTAAGTACCTGAGAGCTAGGCCAGCCCCGGACATCAGCACATCACAGTAAGTACCTGAGAGCTAGGCAAGGCCCGGAATCCAGCACACCACAGTAAGTACCTCAGAGCTAGGCCAGCCCCGGACACCAGCACACCACAGTAAGTACCTGAGAGCTAGGCCAGCCCCGGACACCAGCACACCACAGTAAGTACCTGAGAGCTAGGCCAGCCCCGGACATCAGCACATCACAGTAAGTACCTGAGAGCTAGGCCAGCCCTGGACACCAGCACACCACAGTAAGTACCTGAGAGCTAGGCCAGCCCCGGACACCAGCACACCACAGTAAGTACCTGAGAGCTAGGCCAGCCCCGGACATCAGCACACCACAGTAAGTACCTGAGAGCTAGGCCAGCCCCGGACATCAGCACACCACAGTAAGTACCCGAGAGCTAGGCCAGCCCTGGACACCAGCACCCCACAGTAAGTACCTGAGAGCTAGGCCAGCCCCGGACACCAGCACACCACAGTAAGTACCTGAGAGCTAGGCCAGCCCCGGACACCAGCACACCACAGTAAGTACCTGAGAGCTAGGCCAGCCCCGGACATCAGCACACCACAGTAAGTACCTGAGAGCTAGGCCAGCCCCGGACACCAGCACACCACAGTAAGTACCTGAGAGCTAGGCCAGCCCCGGACACCAGCACACCACAGTAAGTACCTGAGAGCTAGGCCAGCCCCGGACACCAGCACACCACAGTAAGTACCTGAGAGCTAGGCCAGCCCCGGACACCAGCACACCACAGTAAGTACCTGAGAGCTAGGCTAGCCCCGGACATCAGCACATCACAATAAGGAGGGCCTTAGTAGAGTGGGGGACTAGCGGCCTGTCCAGGGGTGTACTTGCACATCAAGCTGCCTCTCAATACAGAAACAGGAGATAGGCTACTGCCCTATGGGCCGGTCTAGCTCGGACAAGGCTTTCTTTCTTACTTAGTTTCAGAGGGGGACTGGGGAGGAGCCTAGGAGGTAGTACATAGACTAGTACCACTACCTCCTTTGTGTCCATTCTCAATCTCTGTTGTCAAATCAATGTTCATTCCAACATTTATGCTAACTGGTAATGGATACTACACTGAACAAAAATATAAACACAACATGTATAAATAAAATGAAAGATCCCAGACATTTTCCATACGCACAAAAAGCTTATTTTGTACACAAATTAGTTTACGTCCCTCTTAGTGAGCATTTCTTCTTTGCCAAGATAATCCATCCCCCTGACAGGTGTGGCATATCAAGAAGTTGATTAAACAGCGTGATCATTACACAGGTGCACCTTGTGCTAGCGGCAATAAAAGGCCACTCTAAAATATTTTGTTTTGTCACACAACACAATGCCACAGATGTCTCAAGTTTTGAGGGAGCGTGCAATTGGCATGCTGACTGCAGGAATGCCCACCAGAGCTTTTGCCAGAGAATGTAATGTTAATTTCTCTATCATAAGTCGCCTCCAATGTCGTTTTAGAGAATTTGGCAGCACGTGCAACCGCCCTCGCAACCGCAGACCACATGTAACCACGCCAGCCCAGAACCTCCGATTCCAGCTTCTTCACCTGCGGTATCGTCTGAGACCAACCACCTGGACAGCTGATGAAACTGTGGGTTTGCACAACCAAATAATTTCTGCACAAACTGTCAGAAACCATCTCAGGGAAGCGCATCTGCATGTGCTCGTTGTCCTCACTAGGGTCTTGACCTGACTGTAGTTCGGCGTCGTAACCGATTTCAGTGTGCAAATCCTCACCTTCGATGGCCACTGGCAGGCCGGAGAAGTGTACTCTTCACAGATTAATCCCGGTTTCGACTGCACCAGCCAGATGGCAGACAGCATGTATGGTGTCGTGTGGGTGAAGGGTTTGCTGATGTCAATGTTGTGAACAGAGTACCCCATGGTGGTGGTGGGGTTATGGTATGGGCAGGCCTAAGCTACAGACAATGAATGCAATTGCATTTTATCAATGGCAATTTGAATGCACAGAGATACCGTGACGAGATCCTGAGGCCCATTGTCGTGCCATTCATCCACTGCCATCACCTCATTTTTCAGCTTGATAATGCATGGACCCATGTTGCAAGGATCTGTACACAATTCCTGGAAGCTTAAAATGTCCCAGTTCTTCCATGGCCTGCATACTCACAGACATGTCACCCATTGAGCATGCTCTGGATCGACGTGTACGACAGTGGGACAACATTCCACAGGCCACAATCAACAGCCTGATCAACTTTATGCGAAGGAGATGCATTAGGCAAATGGTGGTCACACCAGATACTGACAGTTTTTCTGATCCACGCCCCTACATTTTTTAAGGTATCTGTGACCAACAGATGCATATCTGTATTCCCAGTCATGTGAAATCCATAGACTTGGGCCTAATGAATTTATTTGAACTGACTGATTTCCTTATATGAACTGTAACTCAGTGAAATCTTTGAAATTGTTGCATGTTGCGTTTAGATTTTTGTTCAGTGTAATCTAACAGATTTACATTGTTGTTTTTATTTCAAATATCTATTATATTAGCATTTCCACAAAGGAATATGAATAACAGATGTAGCCTTTAACAGCTATTAAAAGCTATGCATGTGCCACTAATTCATGTGTGCATGAAAAGGAGAGTTATTTAAAAACAGGCTGTTTGCTATAATAGTTCAGGGAAAGAGATGGCTACAGAGAGCTCCAGCAATGGAGTCCTTTCAGACAGAACAATACCAGGCAGGCAGAGACCCTCATACACCAGGCAGGGGGAGGAGACTAGCTCTCCCCCTTTCTCTCTCTCCCTCGCTCTCTCCTCTTCTGTACCTCCCACTCTCTCTTTCTCTTGTCCTCTGCATTGCAGGGGAAAGCCCAGTGCTGGTGTTGATTACTGCAGTGCTGAGTCTGCCCTCTGGTGGTGGAAAGGAAAGGCATGATAGTGATGTTTCTGTCCATCTGTCTGAGAACACGTGTGATAATAATAACACTGCATAAAAAATGACAACAACAACACTGTATTAAAATAATGGTTTAAAAAGATGGCTATGATTTTATTAAAACATGAATGCAGAGTCAAACAGCCAAGGCTGTTTATATACAATAGAATATCAGGAGGATGTCCTTCAAGAAAGACACATTGCCCAGCCAAATGCCATTCCCTCTCTCTCATATAAGAGAAACTTTATGAGAAATGTCAATTTGTTTTTGTAATTGAAAGCACAAATGTGTTGATGGAGGAAAAGCATTTGAAGCAATGTTTATGGTATGTTTATGGGATGGGTAATGCTGCAGAACTCCTGACCTGTAACACTGTCATCTCCCCTTCCTTAGTGGCTGAAGACAGAGGAGATGCAACAAGGTAGTGGAGCCATCAAGATTGAGAACTCAAATCAGTTTGTTCCTCTTTTTACCAACCCTCAAGAGGTGCTGGAAACACGAAATAAGGTACTTCTGCCTTAATGCTCTCAGTAAGCCACGATGTCACAGTATGGATATACCGCAGGGATCGCATGGTTTGGTTCTGGGTTTTCAGCCTTTCGGGTTGTTGTTGATGTTGTTGTTTATCTCCAGATCAGGCAGCAGAACCGGCAGGACATGAAAACAGCAGGACCCCAGTCCCAAGTACTAGCCGGTGTCATAACGGATGATAGTCCACCGGTAAGGATCAAGTACTAGGCCTACAGTGCTGTGGTTAATGGCTAGTGCAGGAGAATGTGTAAATGCTTGTTTTTTACGTTTTGATTTGATGTACTGTATTTCTGTCTTTCACGTTAAACTGAGGCCCTGTGTTGGGTTGGGGCCTTCAGGGTGGTGGACCCTTGGGGGCAGGGCCCGGCGACCAAGCTACAGTATATTGTGTGCAAGTAAAGAGAGCTCTACATTATTATTATTATTATTGTTATGTAATGAATTCTATGGAGGATGTGCTGTTGCTGTGTGTATATGTACAGTATGTACTGTATATGTGTAGATGTACAGTTGAAGTCGGAAGTTTGCATACACTTAGGTTGGAGTCATTAAAACTAATTTTTCAATCTCTCCGCACATTTCTTGTTAATAAACTAAAGTTTTGGGTACTCGGTTAGGACATCTACTTTGTGCATGACACAAGTCATTTTTCCAACAATTGTTTACAGACAGATTATTTCACTTTTAATTCACTGTATCACAGTTCCAGTGGGTCAGATGTTTACATACACTCAGTTGACTGTGCCTTTAAACAGCTTGGAAAATTCCAGAAAATGGTGTCATGGCTTTAGAAGCTTCTGATACGCTAATTGACATCATTTGAGTCAATTGGAGGTGTACCTGTAGATGTATTTCAAGGCCTACCTTCAACCTCAGTGCCTCTTTGCTTGACATCATGGGAAAATCAAAAGAAATCAGCCAAGACCTCAGAAAGAAAACTGTAGACCTCCACAAGTCTGGTTCATCATTGGGAGCAATTTCCAAACGCCGGAAGGTACCACGTTTATCTGTACAAACAATAGTACGCAAGTATAAACACCATGGGACCGCGTAGCCATCATACCGCTCAGGAATGAGACACATTCTGTCTCCTAGAGATGAATGTACTTTGGTGCGAAAAGTGCAAATCAATCCCAAAACAACAGCAAAGGACCTTGTGAAGATGCTGGAGGAAACAGGTACAAAAGTATCTATATCCACAGTAAAACGAGTCCTATATCGACATAACCTAAAAGGCCGCTCAGCAAGGAAGAAGCCACTGCTCCAAAACCGCCATAAAAAAGCCAGACTACAGTTTGCAACTTCACATGGGGACAAAGATCGTACTTTTTGGAGAAATGTCCTCCGGTCTGATGAAACAAAAATAGAACTGTTTGGCCATAATGACCATCGTTATGTTTGGAGGAAAAAGGGGTAGGCTTGCAAGCCGAAGAACACCATCCCTCCCGTGAAGCACGGGTGGCAGCATCATGTTGTGGGGGTGCTTTTCTGCAGGAGGGACTGGTGCACTTCAAAAAATAGATGGCATCATGAGGTAGGAAAATTATGTGGATATATTGAAGCAACATCTCAAGACATCAGTCAGGAAGTTAAAGCTTGGTCGCAAATGGGTCTTCCAAATGAACAATGACCCCAAGCATACTTCCAAAGTTGTTACAAAATGGCTTAAGGACAACAAAGTCAAGGTATTGGAGTGGCCATCACAACGCCCTGACCTCAATCCTATAGAAAATTTGTGGGCAGAACTGAAAAAGCGTGTGGGAGCAAGGAGGCCTACAAACCTGACTCAGTTACACCAGCCCTGTCAGGAGGAATGGGCCAAAACTCACCCAACTTATTGTGGGAAGCTTGTAGAAGGCTACCCGAAACGTTTGACCCAAGTTAAACAATTTAAAGGCAATGCTACCAAATACTAATTGAGTGTATGTAAACTTCTGACCCACTGGGAATGTGATGAAAGAAATAAAAACTGAAATTAATCATTCTCTCTACTGTTATTTTGACATTTCGCATTCTTAAAATAAAGTGGTGATCCTAACTTACCTAAGACAATTTTTACGAGGATTAAATGTCAGGAATTGTGAAAAACTGAGTTTAAGGTGTATGTGAACTTCCGACTTCAACTGTATGTGTGTGGTTGTTTACATTTGTTTCCAAACCCATTCAAATTAAATATTATTAAAAAATTTAATAAAAACTGAGGCCCTGTGGTCTTGTCGCAAGAGATGTGATGATTAACCTGTTGTCCTGGTTAAATAAAATTCCTAACCCAGCTGCAGAAGCTGCTTTGACCGCCTAACCATCCCCACTAATCATCCCACTCCCCTGCTTCTCATTGTATCATTCATTAATTAATTAATTCAACCCCTCACCTTCCACCCTGCTACTCTTCCCCAGGTCCAGAAAAATCTGCACGTTGCTGTAAAAATGTGTGCTCTCAGTCAACAAGGTAAACAAATAAATAAGATGGTCTGAGAAGACATGAACCATGAAGACAAACCAATGAGCTCTTTTGGGAGCAAACACAAAGAAGACTTGGAAGACTTAGCAACCTACATCTTTTCTGGGTAGTCATTATTTGGGTGTTGAAACTGAAATGAGATGGGGAAACCCCTTGGGTTGACAATGATTAACAAAACCACAGAAATTATAATATCCTTCCCTTCTCCTTTTCATCCTAGTCTCCAGACCCGGCAGAACTTGCAAAACTTGAGCCGGAGACCCCCAACCCATTTAACCAGCTGACAGACAAGGAGCTGGAGGAGTACCGCAAGGAGGTGCAGAGGAAAGCAGAAGGTCACAGAGATGGTAAGTGCACTGCTACAGATAGAGATCTTAATTTGAACTATATTGTCACAGCAAAATAATCCTTCAGCAATAGAATTTTAACATTTAGTTAACTCAGACTGTACAGTTAATGTGTCTTTCTTTCACCTATTCCTAATTCATTCCTAACTCTGCCTCACAACTCTTGCACATTGCTAACTAGAATTAGCTCTATGTACTCCTCACCCCACACTGGCTGTCTCTCTATGTTCTCCTCTGTCTGTCTGTCTGTCTGTCTGTCTGTCTGTCTGTCTGTCTGTCTGTCTGTCTGTCTGTCTGTCTGTCTGTCTGTCTGTCTGTCTGTCTGTCTGTCTGTCTGTCTGTCTGTCTGTCTGTCTGTCTGTCTGTCTGTCTGTCTGTCTGTCTGTCTGTCTGTCTGTGCGTCAGTAGGGGATGAGGTGGAGAACAAGAAGGAGTCTCCCCCAGCTATCTCCCCCACCAACAACCCTCACCCCTGCAATCCTCCACCCTCAGGTGAGACTCGGCCGGGAGTGCTGAACACACTCAGCTGTCTCTGCTTGCTTTGCATACAGGAGAGAAGGACTGCTCAAATTCCTACATGATAATATGCGGGACCCTGTACTGTTGCCTCCACTATGTGCCTCTTCAACTGCTCATTGACAATGCCTGTTGCACTGACAGTCACTAAATGTGGGCATCAGTATCGGTGATATGAAATATTTTCTAAAATATTTAAATCCAAATTGAGATGTGTAACTTGGACTTTTGCATTAAACATACATTGATATCAATGCATGGAGTGATGTGCATGAATCTCAATTAGAACAATATTGTATAAGAATTTCAATGTCTGAGTAACATGGGATTTCAGTTCTGATGATGTGAGGTTTGGTGGTGGTTGTTGTTGTTGTTTTTGTAAATGTGCCACATTTCAGCGCTGTCTTGTGATGGCCATCTGTCTCCACACCTACTGTATGTACCCCTCTCCTTCGGTCTCTGTCTTCGTCTTTGTCTATGTTCGTCTGTCTACACTGACTAATAGGGCACCCCTCTGGTACTGAGATATTGTTTCAATAGTAAGTACTGAGAAACAAACTGTAAGAAGTTGTTGCACTCTCTATAGCCAAGCATGTTGGGCACAACTGCAATGACATGACATGTCTGCTGTGTACTGTTCCATGCTGATAACACAAACAAAGCCATTTAATCTGATTGCATTTCTTTCTTTGTTTTGTTTTACGCCAATTATCCAACAAGATGAGACTAAGACAGCCTCCACGGCAGTGCAGAATGGGAATGGAGAGGAGGAGAAGCAGACCACGGAAGAGCTGGAGAAAGGGATGAAGGCTTTGTCTACCAACGACACTTCTACACCCCCAGCTGTGCCACTCGCTAAACTGCCCAGCAACACCCCTGAGGGATCCCCCTCCAAGTCCCCCTCCAAGAAGAAAAAGAAGTTCAAGGCCCCATCATTTCTAAAGAAGAGCAAGAAGAAAGAGCAGAAAGAGAAAGCTGAAACTTGAGGGGACATGTAAAATGCTTCTGACACAAACCACTCCATTTCTAGCCACATACACAGAGGCAAACACACTCACTCAAGTTTCCTAAATGTATGGTTCAGTCCCTCTCATCACGTCTTTGTGCCCACCCGCTTCTATCTATACTATCAAACAATTTGTTAAAACATTACTTGTTTTTGTGCATAGGATTTAGAAGTAATTCTAATTCTATGTTTTTTTTGCAATATTGTTTCTCTACAACTCACAAATGATCATGAAACAATCCACAACAATGCAAAATGAAATAGAATCAACAACACTCCAACTGAATTATGCACCCCTTATTTATGATGAGAAGTAATGCACTTGACACGTATATGCATATAAACCAATGTTGCATTGAAGCATCCTCATAGGCACCCCCTGGTCTTGTCATATTTATTTGTTTTTAATAGTCAGATGAAGGTCACAGGTATGTACAGTAATGCGAGCACAGGTGCAGTATATGTAGAATTATGCAGGTATAATAATGTGCTCTTTTTGGCAAAAGTCTTGTTCCATTTAAATAAACTATTCAAGTCATAGACAGCAGGGGGAAAAAGAAAATAAATACTTACAAAATGTAATTCCCAACATTAACCTGAAAGCTATAAATGCCACTAATACCAAGCAAGGATATGATATACTCATTATGGAATAAACTTGTTGCTTGATGTTGCAAACTGAAGCCCAACTAAAAGGCACTAAACATTCCACTTATCCCCAAAATTGTATTTGAAATATGTGTACAAAATACGTCTTTACAGCTGTAATTATTTTTATGATCAGTAGCTGTTATCTAAATGCTGATGTGTGATATCTTTTTTTAATGTATTATTTACATTATCTACATATTAGAATGTAAAGTGAAAAGTTCCAAGGTTAAAATGTACCAGTCATTAAATATTAAGTTGATTTCAATCCAGTTTGGTTTGATCTGTTATTTGTTTGTTAACCTAGCAACTGTACTTTACTTGATCATATGAGTGTCAGGTACAGTAAAGGCCAGTTCTAGTTCTGATACTTACGGAAAATAATATTCTTAATGTTTGCCGACATATATATATATTATTTTTTAATGCATCTTGGTTAGATATGTTTTTGTTTATAACGACATGAGGAAATGTTTTATTGTATACTCTCGAGTCCTATTCTCTCTTCTCGCCTCTTGCTCAAAACCCATTGGGGAAGATGGTCAGAGCAGCGGGACCTCTGGCTTTATCATCCAATGGATTTTGAGAAGGAGGCGATGAGAGAGGACACGAGGAGGATACAATTGAGATTCATCCATGAACTTACGAAATCAACTGGTAACGCTATTCATATCCATTCCAGCCCGCTAGGGGGCAGTAAATATAGCTTTCTGTGTTAAGGGCTTCCGGTTTCCTGTCTTTTTCATCTGCGGAGAGAACAGCAATGAGTTACTGAAATCAAACGGCAGAAATCTGTTAAATTGTCGACGTTTTCACTTTGCTTATTATTTGAAGAACTTAATAAGGCCCTAAAAATGGGCAGAAGTAGAAGCCGATCCCCACCAAAACGAGGTTTGTATTAGCAATGAATAACCAACGATGATAATAATAGCAATTCGCTAAAGTTAGCTACAGTAGCATCCTACGTTATTTACAAACAGGTCCATATGTGTTCTAACTAGCAATATGAAGATAATAATAGCCGCTCTATTTCGGTCTCGCAACTAACATTTACGTGTAGCCCTAAACATTAAAGGTAAACTATAGTCACCTGGTTAACCTTTAATTGTGTACACGCTAGCCCATAATGGAGTAAAGGAGCCAAACAGCGTTACTCCGGACTATAGTTAAAGGACCTTTACGTTACATGTTCTGTTTAGAGACTGATTGGCTTTGGCAGCCAAATACGGCAACTAAACGTGAATGGGTTCTCAATTGCTATACGTTTCTAGAAACATAAAGCCTCCTACTTTCATGTCACATAAAAATAACGTTAATTTAACAAATGCAAAAATATACACTTAGTGAACACTGTTTTAATCGGTTTTGACCCAGTTGTAGCCCATAGACAACACGTTTGTGGACTCAGTCTTGCGTTTACACAAAGGTGTTCGATAACGCATATAGCTAATTAGCGCAGGTAGTCCTCTGTCTAGTCTGTTTTCAGAAACAAGGCTGTAAAGCTGTCCACATAATTCCCATCGTAAAGAGTTAATGCATATATTTTGTGATGTTTTGGTCTTTGCAGTCTTTTCAGCTATTTGTATTTTGCCGAAGTCTAAACCCCTTTTTCCGTGATTGGTCAACTGTAGGGGTGAAGTAGACACATGGCAGTGTGTAAACCCTAAAGCCCTTTAAAGCTGCAGTATGTAACTTTTTGGGCAACACGACCAGATTATAGATCTGTCATTCTCATTGAAAGCAAGTCTAAGAAGCGGTAGATCTGTTTTATGTGCTTTCTTTCTATGCTTCCCGTGCCCAAGTTTCGTTTTTGTGTGTTTTACTTTCGGTTTTGTAAACCAGCTGAAAATACAATATTTTTGGTTATGGAAAATGTTTATCACAGTGATTTAGATTGTACAATGATTCTCTACGCTATACTTGCTTGTTTTGTCTCACAAACAGATTTTAGCTACCAGGAAATGGGGGAGCCTAGTGCATCTTTAAATGTGTATAGTAATTTAACCTTTTTTGTTTTGAGAAAATGATAACTGATTTGTTCCTTATGTTTCCAAAACTGTACCGCAAACAATGCATGTTAACGTTAGAGCAAGCGTCTGGGTTCTTAACAAAACTACCCTGGCGAGAAGATACTGTTGTCAAAGATCTAACTAACCCAATATAGTTCATCTGTGTTGTTTATAGGGGGAGAAAATGAAGCATAGTGGGCAGAACAAGCAAGGAGGTGGACAAAGCCAAACGGGAGCTAGGGAGATCCTATTGTAGCATAGGATCTCCTCTGGGAAGTGTTTGTGCACAACCTCAATTTGACCTTGCAGTCTTTCAGACACTAAGTCTAAAACTTAGTGCACTGTGTTTGTAACAGATTGTAGTTTTGGGAACATGATGTATTGAGATCAGATGTTTCATCGATGAGAAAATTAGCAGAATGTTGGCCCAGTTTCACCTAGTTCATCCTCTCCCACTACCCGTGACTGGACAACTCCCTATCGTTTGGTGGTGAGAACGTTCTAAATGAATGCTTCATCTTTATAGCCCCTGTGATGTCTGGGTTACCCCTTCTGTTGACTACCACAACTGAAAAACCTAATGGAAACTGGAGATCTTCTTACATCACTGGTTAGAGGACAACCTGCATAAGTCAGCTACATTTTGGAATGTTGCATTTTGATACAGGGGTCACCAAAACAGAAAGAAACGCAACACTATTTTGTCGTCACTCATCGATTATCACGTTGAAATCAATTGGTGTGCGTATCAGTGTCATTTAAAAACTTCTTTAAAAAAAAAACTAAATCCTGCAAACCCCAGTGCATATGACAAAATAAACATTACAAAACCAAATATATTGATCTGTTTTAAGCACTTGATCTTGTCACCGATCTGAGGTAAAAATTTGATGTCCCCGATGCTATCAAAATGTCCGCTTGTATAATGTATTAACAAATACTGTCCACATCATGGAAAGTAACATATTACATTTTTTCCATATCTTATTAATGTATAGCTTAATTTATCGTGATAGTAAGTTAAACACAGATTTATTTCAATAATCACCTACTTTATATTTCTCAGTAGTTTAAAACCACTTAGAGATAATAATAAAAAAAATGCTCATCACCATTTAACCAGGCGCTCTAGACTAGAGCGTCCAAAGGGTCTGTGCAGCAGGCTGAACGTTTGACGTCCCTGTAGTCAGTGGAGATTGCTGAGGGGAAGACAGCTCATCATAATGGTTGGAATGGTATCAGATGTGGTTGATTCCACTCCAGCCATTATTATAAGCCGTCCTCCCCTCAGCAGCCTCTACAGGTCTATGACTGTGCTATGAACATGCTATGAACATAGCTAGTGCGTCTTTCTCTGGTCCATCACACAACAACTACGAGTTGCCTCTACTCTGTGGATACTTTCTCTGTATGCACAGGGTGTCATTTTTTTTTTAAATACAAAAACGACCAGACTAGCTCTGGTCCACGTGCATGCGTTGGATCTTCACTACAACCTGCGTGCGCCTCTGTTGCATGCACCTGGACCAGAGCTAGTCTGGCGGTATATAACGTGCTAAAAAAAATGTATATACTTTTGTATTTTGGAGAAATGACCCCCTGCATATACAGAGAAATTATTCAACACTTTAGCAACATCTTTACTTCGAGGTAGTACAACATTTTATTGAACCCATTCACTAAACAAAATTCTATTCATGTAAGGATTCATAACATGGATGCTGTTCTTGGTCCTCCGCCATATTAAGTAATGTCTTGGTCTGTTTGTTCCTCGTCTGCAGAGAGACGACGCTCTCGCTCGGGTTCAAGGGACCGCGAACGAAAGCGCAGGGAGAGGGAACGCTCCCGTTCTCGGGAAAGGCGAAGGAGCCGCTCGCGCTCTCCAGCCCGCAGGCGACGCTCAAGGTGAGAGAAAAGACCCCCAGTGAGACATCTCAACTAAAAGGGGGTTGACAGTAGACTCACACAGGGTCATTGGTTACTTCTCTAGGCCTATGTGGTGTAACCTCGGTCTACACACCCATTGACATAAATACACTGCTCAAAAAAATAAAGGGAACACTTAAACAACACAATGTAACTCCAAGTCAATCACACTTCTGTGAAATCAAACTGTCCACTTAGGAAGCAACACTGATTGACAATAAATTTCACATGCTGTTGTGCAAATGGAATAGACAAAAGGTGGACACATGCACATTTGTGGCCTGCTGGAGGTCATTTTGCAGGGCTCTGGCAGTGCTCCTCCTTGCACAAAGGCGGAGGTAGCGGTCCTGCTGCTGGGTTGTTGCCCTCCTACGGCCTCCTCCACATCTCCTGATGTACTGGCATGTCTCCTGGTAGCGCCTCCATGCTCTGGACACTACGCTGACAGACACAGCAAACCTTCTTGCCACAGCTCGCATTGATGTGCCATCCTGGATGAGCTGCACTACCTGAGCCACTTGTGTGGGTTGTAGACTCCGTCTCATGCTACCACTAGAGTGAGAGCACCGGCAGCATTCAAAAGTGACCAAAACATCAGCCAGGAAGCATAGGAACTGAGAAGTGGTCTGTGGTCACCACCTGCAGAATCACTCCTTTATTGGGGGTGTCTTGCTAATTGCCTACAATTTCCACCTTTTGTCTATTCCATTTGCACAACAGTGTATATCTGGCTAAAGAGCCTGTGATACCTTGTGCTCTTAGGGGGAAGTTTGACTATTTATGTACTGCAAAAGTATCACTAGGGCTGTATTCCAATTCCATAGCCATCTCCCCAAATGTGCACTTCCTCATCCTCAAGAATTGACAAGCATTGGATTGGGGTGGGGGGAGTGTTTCCAGTTTCCACCATATTTGTTAAACCAGTCCATAAAGGAAAATGATTTGTGCACACTTCAAGAAGGATATAGAATGGGACCTCGGCCTAGATAACCCGTCCACCAGCTATCTCTGTCTCTTGTCTTTAGGTCTCCTCGTCGGCTACGCTCTTCTTCCGGTTCCCCCTCCAGGCAGAAGGACAGGCGTGATGATGAAGATAAAAAGGATTCCAAGGATAAGCCAGTGAAGGAGCATCAGATCTCAGGTGGTTTATCTGCTATGAACTTGTATGTGTCTCAAATGACGCTCGATTCCCTACATGGTGCAGTACTTTTGACCAGAGCCCTGTGTGTATATAAACAGTACCAGTCAAACTTTTGGACACCTATTCATTCAAGGTGTTTATTTTTACTATTTTCTGCATTGTAGAATAGTAGTGAAGACATCAAAACTATGAAATAACACACATGGAATCATGTAGTAACCAAAAAAGTGTTAAACAAATAAAAATAGGTTTTAGATTCTTCTAAGTAGCCACCCTTTGCCTTGATGACAGCTTTGCACACTTTTGGCATTCTCTCAACCAGCTTAACCTGGAGTGCTTTTCCAACAGTCTTGAAGGAGTTCCCACATATGCTGAGCACTGGTTGGCTGCTTTTGCTTTGGGTCATTATCCTGTGGAAAAACAATTGATAGTCCCACTAAGCTCAAAACAGATGGGATGGCGTATCGCTGCAGAATGCTGTGTTAGCCATGCTGGTTAACGCCAAAGTGTGCCTTGAATTCTAAATAAAATCAGTGTCACCAGCAAAGCACCATCACACTACCTCCTTCGTGGTGGGAACCACACATGCAGAGATCATTCGTTCACCTACTCTGGGTCTCACAAAGACATGGTGGTTGGAGCCAAAATTCTCAAAATTGGACTCATCAGACCAAAGGACAGATTTCCACCGATCTAATGTCCATTGCTCGATGTTTCTTGGCCCAAGCAAGTCTCTTGTTATTAGTCACCTTTAGTAGTGGTTTCTTTACAGCAATTTGACCATGAAGGTCTGATTCAAGCAGTCTCCTCTGAACAGTTTATGTCTGTTAAACTCTGAAGCATTTATTTGGGCTGCAATTTCTGAGGCTGGTAACTAATGAACTTATCCTCTGCAGCAGAGGTAACTCTGGGTCTTCCTTTCCTGTGGCCGTCCTCATGAGAGCCAGTTTCATAGCACTTGATGGTTTTTGCGACTGCACATGAAGAATAGTTCTTGAAATTTTCTGACTTGACTGACCTTCATGTCTTAAAGTAATGGTGGACTGTTGTTTCTCTTTGCTTATTTGAGCTGTTCTTGCCATAATATGAACTTAGTCTTTTACCAAATAGGGCTATCTTCTGTATACCACTCCTACCTTGTCACAATACAATACAACTGATTGGCTCAAATGCATTAACCTTTTGTCAATAGGGGGGCGCTATTTTCACTTTGTAAAAAATTGTTCCCAAATTAAACTGCCTCGTACTCTATTCTTGCTCGTACAATATGCATATTATTATTACTATTGGATAGAAAACACTCTCTAGTTTCTAAAACCGTTTGAATTATATCTGTGAGTAAAACAGAACTCATTTTGCAGCAAACTTCCTGTCAGGAAGTGAAAAATCTGAAATCGAGGCTCTGTTCCAGGGCCTTCCTATTCATTTGCTTGAAATCTATGGATATACATGCACTTCATACGCCTTCCACTAGATGTCAACAGGCAGTGGGAGGTGGAATGGGGTGTCTAGCTTGATCTGAGGTCGAACAAGAGCTCTTGGAATGACGTGACCCCACATTTCCTTTGTCCAGCAAGGCGCGGGAAGGAACCCTGGATTGCCTTCTGAAAAGCTTTCGGTATAGACAGCTAATATCTCCGGCTTTGATTTTATTTGATACATGTGATACTATCATCGTAAAGTATGTTTTTTCAATATAGTTTTATCAGATTATTGAACGTTTATCGGGAGTTTTGGCGTTTTTCGTTCTCTGCGTTTGGTAAAGATGGACAACTTTGCGCCACTTGGCTAGCTTTGGTTGCTAATTCGACAGGCGAAGAGGACATTCTAAAACCAAACAACGATTTATTCTGGACAAAGGACTCCTTGTACAAGATTCTGATGGAAGCTCAGCAAAAGTAGGAACCATTTATGATGTTATTTCGTATTTCTGTGGAAAATGTTTAGTACTATTTTCCGCCCTCATTGCAGGCGCTGTCTCGCTATAACGTAAGCTGTATGTCGTACTAAAGTTATTTTTAGAATTCTAACACGGCGATTGCATTAAGAACTAGTGTATCTTTCATTTGCTGTACAACATGTATTTTTTAGTAAAGTTTATGATGAGTTCTTTGATTAGATTAGGTGAGTGTCAGAAATATATCCGGATAATTTTGTGCAGTTTGGCTACGTATTCACATTGTAAAACCACGATTTGTACCGCTAAATATGCACATTTTCGAACAAAACATATATGTATTGTGTAACATGATGTTATAGGACTGTCATCTGATGAAGTTTGTCAAGGTTAGTGAATAATTTTATATCTTTTGCTGTTTTTTTGCGATCGCTACCTTTGCGGTGAATGAATGCGGTTGTGTGGTTGGCTATTGTGGTACGCTAATATAATGCTATATTGTGTTTTCGCTGTAAAACACTTAAAAAATCTGAAATATTGTCTGGATTCACAAGATGTTTATCTTTCATTTGCTGTACACCTTGTATTTTTCATAAATGTTTTATGATGAGTATTTAGGTATTTCACGTTGCTCTCTGTAGTTATTCTTGCTGCTTCGGTGCTATTTGTGATTGTAGCTGCAATGTAAAACTATGATTTATACCTGAAATATGCACATTTTTCGAACAAAACATGGATTTATTGTATAACATGTTATAAGACTGTCATCTGATGAAGTTGTTTCTTGGTTAGTGACTAATTCTATCTCTATTTGGTCGGTTTTGTGATAGCTACCTATGCGGTAAAAAAATTGTGAAAATATGCGGTTGAGTCTTTTGCTATTGTGGTTAGCTAATAGAAATACATATTGTGTTTTCGCTGTAAAACATTTTAAAAATCGGAAATGATGGCTGGATTCACAAGATGTGTATCTTTCATTTGGTGTCTTAGACTTGTGATTTCATATTTATATGCTAGTATTTACTTGTGGCACTATGCTAGGCTATGCTAGTCAGATTTTTTACTGATGAGGATGCTCCCGGATCCGGGATGGTGACTCGTGAGTTTAAGAAGGAAAGAAATTCCACAAATGAACTTTTAACAAGGCACACCTGTTAATTGAAATGCATTCCAGGTGACTACCTCATGAAGATGGTTGAGATAATGAGTGTGCAAAGGTTGGCTACTTTGAATGATCTCAAATATACAATATATTTTCATTTAACACCTTTTTTGGTAGCTACATGATTCCATATGTTATTTCATAGTTTTGATTTTCTACAATGTAGAAAATACTCATTCAAAGCTTCCTTTATTTTGACTCAACTTTTGACTGGTACTGTGTGGTGGTTGCACGTGAAAATTGAGGCACCTCTGTGAGAATATGGAGAAATACTACTGTTGCATGTCAGTGTCTAAAATTGTGTATTGTTTATAGAGGAAGACATGCAGGGAAAGACAGAAGAGGAGATAGAGATGATGAAGATTATGGGATTTGGCAACTTTGACACCACAAAGGTAAGGATTCTGTCAGCTCGTCTCAAATCTAGAGGTTCCTGGTTAGGCTTGCCAAAGATATCTGTAGATATTAGATGCTTTTATTTAGTCTGGAGTCTGCAGAATAATTATCCTGTAGACAGGTAATTTCTGAAATTGTCCAACTCACCACAAGGGGGCACAGTTTTCTAAAACTAACTGATTGTACGGTGCACTTCACCAACAAGAATTAAAGATCTAACAATCATTATAATATTGATTTCTAAGAACTTGACACACTCCACTTTTGGTAAACAGTTTGTTGTAAGACTAAGATCATCTGAGATGGGTGTGATTCTTTTCAAAGTAGTTCAAGTAGGTCTCTCCATTTGTCTGGCAGTTTTTTTTTTTTATTGCAGGAAGTTGTTTTGGTTTGATACAACTTAATTGTTTATTGCCACAGGTGAATGAATGGTGAACAACCTCATGTTTTTGGATGTGTGATGTATTAATGTGGTTGTCATTGCTAACAGGGGAAGAAGACCAATGGAGCAGTCAATGCGCATGCTATCAATGTGTCTCAGAAGAGGAAATACAGGTCTGTTGATTCATTATCATTAACCCCAAGAGTTGGCTTATGTGGCTTTTTATTTCACAAATAACATTTTAAATTACAACATTGGGTGGAGCTGCTCACGTGTAGTTGTGAAAATGCTGTAATATAGACTGCATTTAGTATATCATATCTCTTGTTAGGATATTATTTATTTTCCATCACATTCAGGTCACCTGTTATTAAGTAGCGTATCTTGTTGATTTATGCACCAACTAGCTTAATTTGTTTATAAATCAACAATTCCAACTGCAGGGCACAAGGTCCTGGCTGATATTGAGCAGTTGGAACAGTGACCATGCTCATTGCAGCCAATCACCTCTGCAGGTGTTTCTATGCAGACATATCAGCTCTCCTATTGGTGGACGATGATGTAATGGTAACAGTTTTGTATTGTTTATTTTTTTATTTTCAGGCAGTACATGAACAGAAAAGGTGGATTCAACAGACCTCTGGACTTCATTGCTTGAAGTAGGATAAATAGAACATACTCATTGATGTTCCCTAAAATATACTATTTTAGCCTTGTAGTCTCTAGACTGTGTTTTGGTGATAGAAGTTTATTTTTTTGTATTATGTATTTGTTTTCATTTTGACTCCCTGCACTGCATATAAGTTATGCAAAGACCCATGCAACTGAATATAATGACATTTTTCTGTAATATGTTTAGCTTATTTTAAGAATGAGTCTTGTGGTCAACATGCCTGGGTCAATATGCTTTTCAGGGTGCATTTTAATTAGGGTGTTTTTGAGTCAGATTAAAAACGTTAATTCAGATCATGATCCCTTCTCATTTTTACGATTTGTGTAAATTGCCAAATTATTGAAATGTAAAGCTCTAAGTGGGATAGTTAATTGATTGCTGAAAGGTCTGAGAATATTTTTGAAGGAAAGTGTTGTAATGGGTGTGATTTGAGCACAAACCCCTCTTCAGTTGTGTTCAAATTCCCCCTCTAGGCTCATTTCTCATGTCATCTTCTGTACATGGTTTTAAGAACAAATGGTTGAAAGTTGCGGTTAGCCTTCCTATCGCCTTTGACCACAGAACGTCTGCTGTCATTTCTATTAGTTTTCCAACAATTCTACTTGTTGAATCTCTACCATTTGTTGTCACCAAACGGATGTATTCATTAGTCACACTCTGTTCCCTTTTCATTCAGTGAGCTATATATTCTGTTTGGTTCCCTACGTGATGTACTGCTCACGGCCGACGTTCGTGTTCTGTCTTGCCTCCCCCTTGATCACACCTACAGCGTCATTGTGTTTTGCTACACCAGAAGTACATTCTTTTCCAATGGAACGCTGCGTTTGCCTTGCAGCATTGTGTTCTGTGTGGTGCATAGGTTGGATTTATTGAACATATGCATCAAATTGTATGCGTAGCCGGCTTGACAGAAATGGTAGGTGAATGTTAAACTTTTGTTCCACACATCCAGACGATGCTGCATACCATTTTGCGAAATGATGGTTTAGGTGTGCTCAAGCCGTAGTCTTTTTTGCATACTACACTGAACAAAAATTAAAAAGCAACATATAAAGTGCTGGTTTCATGAGGTGAAATGAAAGATCCCATAAATGTTCCTACACAAAGCTTATTCTGGGGACAATAAAATGCCACTCTAAAATGTTCAGTTTTGCCACAGATGTCTCAAGTGTTGAGGGATTGTGCAATTGGCATGCTGACTGCAGGAATGTCCACCAGAGCTGTTGCCAGAGCATTGAATGTTAATTTCTCTACCATAAGCCACCTCCGTGTAACCACGCAAGCCCAGGACCACCTCCAGGCTTTTTCACCTGTGGGATCGTCAAGAGGTGCGGAGGAGTATTATTATTTTTTCATTTTACCCCCTTTTTCTCCCAATTATGATCTTGTCTGATCGCTGCAACTCCCCAACTTGCTTGGGAGAGGCGAAGGTTGAATTATGCGTCCTCCAAAACATGACCTGCCAAACCGCGTTCCTTAACACCTGCCTGCACCAATGTGTCGGAGAAAACACAGTTCAACTGACAACTAAAGTCAGCCTACAGGTGCCCGGCCAAGTAAAGCCCTCCCCTATCCCGGACGATGCTGGACCAATTGTGCACCGCTCTATGGGACTGCCGGTCACAGCCGGTTGTCACACAGTCCGGGATCGAACGTGGGTATGTAGTGATGCTTCAAGCATTGCAATGCAGTGCCTTAGACCACAGCGACATTCAGGAGGCCCTCTGAGTATTTCTGTCTGTAATAAAGCCCTTTTGTGGAGAAAAACTAATTCTGATTGGCTGGGCCTGGCTCCCCAATGGGTTGGCCTGGCTCCCAAGTGGGTGGGCCTATGCCCACCTATGGCTGCGCCCCTGCCCAGTCGTGAAATCCATAGACTAGGGCCTAATGAATTCATTTAAATTGACTGATTTCCTTATGAACTGTAACTCAGCAAAATCTTAAATGGTTGAGTTTATATTTTTGTTCAGTATAGTACAGTTGCACTTAATTGCATTCCAATTAAATGGATGCAATTCTGGGCATTTTGATCCAATTCTAACTGAACATCACAACTGAATCTTCCCAGAGTATAATCGAACTATGGCGCAGTCAAGCACGCATAAAATATTTTGTGTAGTCTTGCCACCACATACAATTCAACGCTGGCTCTTGCCCTCATAGTATGTCAATTTCATAACCTGCTTTCAATCAACAACCTACTGTGGTTTTCAAGCATATTTGGAGATTCCAAGTGGTTATGGGTCTTCTGAAGTAAATTCACCTGAATGGGAATTTGAGGACTGTTCTCTCTTGTCATGGTTTCTAGAATTCAATTTTTTTTTATATAGTTACGGTTTAAAAAATGCTTAATGACTTCTGCAGCAAAACTTGCTTCTGCATTACCTTGTAAGAATAACAATTCCTTGTCACAATACAGGTTATGGGGCGTCAGGTAGCCTAATGGTTAGACCATTGGACTAGTAACTGGAAGGTTGCAAGATCGAATCCCTGAGCTGACAAGGTAAAAATCAGTTTTTCTTCCCCTGAACAAGGCAGTTAACCCACTGTTCCTAGGCCATCATTGAAAATAAGAATTTGTTCTTAACTGACTTTCCTAGTTAAATAAAGGTTTAAAATACCAATGGAAAGTTAGTTTTGCATGAACCGGTACCCCTGTCAGGCGGAGTGTATACAATTTAGACCACTCCATTGGTCCTTAATAAAAATCTTCACTCACCCGGGGCACCTGGCAATGCAAAACGAAGTGACCCAATAGTGGCGCAGCATGTGAATTCCGCCAACCACTGAACTCGAAACAAAGCAAACAACACTGAAAAACCAATCACCGATAAACTCAGCGAAAGCAGCATGTCCACGGGGCGTGGTCTTTCACGCGCTGCTCGTGCGAGTTGTTAACGAATCGCGATTTGACTCGGTGAGAACAATCAATGGCACGCCAAAACACTTGGTGCCAACAATAGAGAAACAAGACTCCATTGTGGCTCTTTTCCTGTAACAACAGACTGTGATATGATGGCGCCAAAATGGCAAAACTGTTAACCAGTTGCACATGACAGCCCTGTTGGTGTTACTATTTAGGGTACCCAATCGCATCACAGCTCACATAGGGCGCGTTCGTAAATTCACTCTGGCTATCTACTCCGATTTCAGAGAACTCTCGTCTGAGTGCGCAGAATAACGATAGCACTCTCGTCTGAGTGTGCAGAATAACGGATGGATTAACGAATGGCCAGTGCCAGTAAACGTCGGGAAAAAAGCGTAATTAAAATGTTGCCCGCATCACAGTAAGTCACCAACAGTATGGATAACATGAAAACAGCCTAACCAGCTCTGCTAGGCCGAGTAAAATGGTCAGAGGTGTTCTCTCATTTTTTGTCTGGAAGAAGCTAGCCAACGTTAGCTTGGGTGCTTGACTGCCATTGTGAGGTCAGAATGCTTGGAACAACCCTACTCTTTGGCCAGAGCGTCCAGTGTGCGCTCCGAGAGCGTAACGCTCTGAATTTACGAACGCCCAGAGCACACTCTGGCACTCCAGAGTCAATTTACGAACGCACCCATAAACTCTCTGGCAAACACAGTAGTTTACCAGCAAAACTGCTGTCGTTCATATAAACACTGTTGCAAGGTAGCAGTTTATCTAGCTTCTCTTTTGACCTAGTATTTTTTTATAAACATTTGTGTCAGCCTTTGCAGCTCGAGACGACCCACACGTGATCGGCCAGCATAACTAGGCGCTTGTTAGCTATGGTATTTGAATTTGACGAGGCTGTTTTGACGTTGGATAGCTATATTAACTAACTATATTCGCTGGTTCGAAATTTCGAATAGATCTCACATTAATTTTTTAAATATCTGGTTATATCACAAGCGTACCTAATTTTGATATTTAAGGCAGACTGTATGAAGTTAATTTGTTAACCGGGTAGACGTTAGTTTTTCTTGCCAGCTCGAGTTGCTGTACATTTTCTGTTCGGCTAATAAATTATAACGTCATTTGTTTTTGAGAGCCATCTGCGGATTGTCATTTTTACTTTTTCAAGAACAAGGCTTTCTGCCTGAAATATTTGTGTTCGTGATTCCAAAAACATTGTAGCTAGCTAGCATTTAGCTTGCTTGCACCCGTAACAGCGATTGTAACCGCGAGCCAGCATCAGCCAAGCGAATTTGACAAAGTATTTCGTCAATTAAGTTATCAAGAGCACTATCACACACACCGATAACTGACTTCTGTTGTCGAGAATTAGCATCCATCTCTTGCTTATTTTCATTACCGAAAGTGAAGTACCCTGACTAGCCACAGTCAGAAGCAGCTGAGTAGCTAGCTATCCAAATTCTGAATCTGACTCTGATTGTCATTTTATCAGTGTTATTGTTGAAAATGGCGGCGATCGAAATGGTGCAGATGTTGATCGAAGCAGCAGAATACCTTGATCGCAGAGAAAGAGGTACAGTGTTAACATATTTTGTGTATCATATTGTTTTTATATCATTAGTGAGCTACCCTGCCTCATTTGAATTGCTGGGGAGTGCACCTGTCATAATCCATGTATCAGGTTAATTATAAATGATTGATTATTGATGTAGACCAGATTTTAGAAACATAAATTAATAATTGCGTTGTACATCGAATAAGGGGGCCAGCTGGCAGCAATATGCTCACAGCAACAACAAATGCACAGCAGAAAAAACAGTCGACCATGCAGGGGATATTTTCTATTACAAACACTTTGAAGTATAGTGTTGCAATTTTACTGACATGCAGAAATTAACATGTTTGATCGAAAAATACATTATTTGTCACATTCACACGGGAAAGGTTCATGCTTGTGCCAATGGGTTTGATCTTGATGTTCTGTCCAAACGATTTCCCACCTCTCACTTCTCTCTTTTGTGGTTAGGCTGGGGAGCCAGCAGGGTTTACACCAGTTCAGATGACATCATTGGCTGAAAAGGGGGGAAATTATCATAAATCGAGATTTTATGTTTATACTCAAGATATATAACTACAAACGTGATACAAGTAATAGGTCACTTCTTACCTAGCCAAAAAATACAGTATTCCCTCATCTCACATTTATGGCTCTCATCAGTTTTCATTGGAATGTCTATGGTTGCATTGAATGCATTCATTGCACTGTATTGTGAATTACAGTGATGGATTGATTTATATCCTGCTCATTTATTTCCAGAAGCTGAACATGGCTATGCCTCCATGTTACCTTTCACCAGCAGCAAAGAGAAGGACAGCTTGAAACGGAAAAATAAAAGCAAGAAGGACTCCAGTAGCAGGTATAGTCATTTGAGCTAGTTCTGTCTATACGCCCTTGTGTAGAGTAAACCCCCTCAAGGGAATACCCTAAAACTGCAAGATCAGTTTTTCAGAGAACAAGACCTTTGTGTTGTGCAGTTTTAGCCCCAACAGTGACCCAGATGGGAAAAGTATTAATCCGATTCAGACAGAGTTTAGCTACATACAATAATGGGGAATCCAAGCCTTTTGAGGTCGATCAAGGTGTCCAAGGATAAACTGCAGCAGTCAGGCAGTAAACCCTGACGGGCGTCCCTCCTGAAAGGACAGGACACCCTCACCCTGCCTGGCCAATTGTCTGTCTGTCTCTTTCTGATGTTATCCAGCTTACTGACAGTGCCTTGCAAAAGTATTCACCCCCTTTGGCATTTTTCCTATTTTGTTCCATTACAACCTGTAAATTAAATGGATTTGGATTTTATGTAATGGACATACACAAAATAGTCCAAATTGGTGAAGTGAAATGGGAAAAAAATAACTTGTTTAAAAAAATGTAAAACAGAAAAGTGGTGGGTGCATATGTATTCACCCCCTTTGCTATGAAGCCCCTAAATAAGATCTGGTGCAACCAATTACCTTCAGAAGTCACATAATTAATTAAATAAAGTCCACCTGTGTGCAATCTAAGTGTCACATGATCTGTCACATTTTTTATTTTTTTATTTCACCTTTATTTAACCAGGTAGGCAAATTGAGAACACGTTCTCATTTACAATTGCGACCTGGCCAAGATAAAGCAAAGCAGTTCGATACATACAACAACACATAGTTACACATGGAGTAGAACAAACATACAGTCAATAATACAGTGAAAAAATAAGTCTATATACAATGTGAGCAAGTGAGGTGAGATAAGGGAGGTGAAGGCAAACAAAATATATATAAAAATAAATAAAAATATAAAAAGGCCATGGTGGCGAAGTAAATACAATATAGCAAGTAAAAAAAACACGAATGGTTGGTTTGCAGTGGAAGAAAGTGCAAAGTAGAGATAGAAATAATGGGGTGCAAAGGAGCAAAAATAAATAAATGAATACAGTAGGTAAAGAGGCAGTTGTTTGGGCTAAATTATAGATGGGCTATGTACAGGTGCAGTAATCTATGAGCTGCTCTGACAGCTGGTGCTTAAAGCTAGTGAGGGAGATAAGTGTTTCCAATTTCAGAGATTTTTGTAGTTCGTTCCAGTCATTGGCAGCAGAGAACTGGAAGGAGAGGCGGCCAAAGGAAGAATTGGTTTTGGGGGTGACCAGAGAGATATACCTGCTGGAGCGCGTGCTACAGGTAGGTGCTGCTATGGTGACCAGCGAGCTGAGATAAGGGGGGACTTTACCTAGCAGGGTCTTGTAGATGACCTGGAGCCAGTGGGTTTGGCGACGAGTATGAAGCGAGGGCCAGCCAACGAGAGTGTACAGGTCGCAGTGGTGGGTAGTGTAAGGGGCTTTGGTGACAAAACGGATGGCACTGTGATAGACTGCATCCAATTTATTGAGTAGGGTATTGGAGGCTATTTTGTAAATGACATCACCGAAGTCGAGGATTGGTAGGATGGTCAGTTTTTCAAGGGTATGTTTGGCAGCATGAGTGAAGGATGCTTTGTTGCGGAATAGGAAGCCAATTCTAGATTTAACTTTGGATTGGAGATGTTTGATGTGAGTCTGGAAGGAGAGTTTACAGTCTAACCAGACACCTAGGTATTTGTAGTTGTCCACATATTCTAAGTCAGAACTGTCCAGAGTAGTGATGCTGGACAGGCGGGCAGGTGCAGGCAGCGATCGGTTGAAGAGCATGCATTTAGTTTTACTTGTATTTAAGAGCAATTGGAGGCCACGGAAGGAGAGTTGTATGGCATTGAAGCTCGCCTGGAGGGTTGTTAACACAGTGTCAAAAGAAGGGCCAGAAGTATACAGAATAGTGTCGTCTGCGTAGAGGTGGATCAGAGACTCACCAGCAGCAAGAGCGACATCATTGATGTATACAGAGAAGAGAGTCGGTCCAAGAATTGAACCCTGTGGCACCCCCATAGAGACTGCCAGAGGCCCGGACAACAGACCCTCCGATTTGACACACTGAACTCGATCAGAGAAGTAGTTGGTGAACCAGGCGAGGCAATCATTAGAGAAACCAAGGCTGTCGAGTCTGCCGATGAGGATGTGGTGATTGACAGAGTCAAAAGCCTTGGCCAGGTCAATGAATACGGCTGCACAGTATTGTTTCCTATCGATGGCGGTTAAGATATCGTTTATGACCTTGCGCGTGGCTGAGGTGCACCCATGACCAGCTCTGAAACCAGATTGCATAGCGGAGAAGGTATGGTGGGATTCGAAATGGTCGGTAATCTGTTTGTTAACTTGGCTTTCGAAGACCTTAGAAAGGCAGGGTAGGATAGATATGGGTCTGTAGCTGTTTGGGTCAAGAGTGTCCCCCCCTTTGAAGAGGGGGACAACCGCAGCTGCTTTCCAATCTTTGGGAATCTCAGACGACACGAAAGAGAGGTTGAAAAGGCTTGTAATAGGGGTGGCAACAATTTCAGCAGATAGTTTTAGAAAGAAAGGGTCCAGATTATCTAGCCCGGCTGATTTGTAAGGGTCCAGATTTTGCAGCTCTTTCAGAACATCAGCTGACTGTATTTGGGAGAAAGAGAAATGGGGAAGGCTTGGGCGAGTTGCTGTGGGGGGTGCAGTGCTGTTGACCGGGGTAGGGGTAGCCAGGTGGAAAGCATGACCAGCCGTAGAAAAATGCTTATTGAAATTCTCAATTATAGTGGATTTGTCAGTGGTGACAGTGTTTCCTATCTTCAGTGCAGTTGGAAGCTGGGAGGAGGTGTTCTTATTCTCCATGGACTTTACAGTGTCCCAGAACTTTTTTGAGTTTGTGTTGCAGTAAGCAAATTTCTGCTTGAAAAAGCTAGCCTTGGCTTTTCTAACTGCCTGTGTATATTGGTTCCTAGCTTCCCTGAAAAGTTGCATATCACGGGGGCTGTTCGATGCTAATGCAGAACGCCATAGGATGTTTTTCTGTTGGTTAAGGGCAGTCAGGTCAGGAGAGAACCAAGGGCTATATCTGTTCCTGGTTCTAAATTTCTTGAATGGGGCATGCTTATTCAAGATGGTGAGGAAGGCATTTAAAAAAAATATCCAGGCATCCTCTACTGACGGGATAAGATCAATATCCTTCCAGGATACCTCGGCCAGGTCGATTAGAAAGGCCTGCTCGCTGAAGTGTTTCAGGGAGCGTTTGACAGTGATGAGTGGAGGTCGTTTGACCGCTGACCCATTACGGATGCAGGCAATGAGGCAGTGATCGCTGAGATCTTGGTTGAAAACAGCAGAGGTGTATTTGGAGGGCAAGTTGGTTAGGATGATATCTATGAGGGTACCCGTGTTTACGGAATTGGGGTGGTACCTGGTAGGTTCATTGATAATTTGTGTGAGATTGAGGGCATCAAGCTTAGATTGTAGGATGGCTGGGGTGTTAAGCATGTTCCAATTTAGGTCGCCTAGCAGCACGAGCTCTGAAGATAGATGGGGGGCAATCAGTTCACATATGGTGTCCAGAGCACAGCTGGGGGCAGAGGGTGGTCTATAGCAGGCGGCAACGGTGAGAGACTTGTTTTTAGGGAGGTGGATTTTTAAAAGTAGAAGTTCAAATTGTTTGGGAACAGACCTGGATAGTAAAACAGAACTCTGCAGGCAATCTTTGCAGTAGATTGCAACACCGCCCCCTTTGGCCGTTCTATCTTGTCTGAAAATGTTGTAATTAGGGATGAAAATGTCAGAATTTTTGGTGGTCTTCCTAAGCCAGGATTCAGACACGGCTAAAACATCCGGGTTGGCAGAGTGTGCTAAAGCAGTGAACAAAACAAACTTAGGGAGGAGGCTTCTAATGTTAACATGCATGAAACCAAGGCTATTACGGTTACAGAAGTCATCAAAAGAGAGCGCCTGGGGAATAGGAGTGGAGCTAGGTACTGCAGGGCCTGGGTTCACCTCTACATCACCAGAGGAACAGAGGAGGAGTAGGATAAGGGTACGGCTAAAAGCTATGAGAATTGGTCGTCTAGAACGTCTAGAACAGAGAGTAAAAGGAAGTTTCTGGGGGCGATAAAATAGCTTCAAGGAATAATGTACAGACAAAGGTATGGTAGGATGTGAATACAGTGGAGGTAAACCTAGGTATTGAGTGATGATGAGAGAGATATTGTCTCTAGAAACATAATTGAAACCAGGTGATGTCATCGCATATGTGGGTGGTGGAACTGAAAGGTTGGATATGGTATAGTGAACAGGGCTAGAGGCTCTACAGTGAAATAAGCCAATAAACACTAAACAGAACAGCAATGGACAAGGCATATTTACATTAAGGAGAGGCATGCTTAATCGAGTGATCATAAGGGTCCAGTGAGTAGAGGTTGGTTGGGGTCACGGCGATCCAGACAGCTGGCCGGGTAGATGGCTATCGGTAGCAAGATAGCATAGGATGGAAGTCTTTCTTTTTTTTTTGACACCTCGTGCGTTTCCGTCGGTAGATTAGTGGGGTTCCGTGTAGTAGAGGGGATCAATCCAATTGGCAAAATAGATATAGTGACCCAAGAAAAATTGTCCGATATACTTATTCAGATAGCAGCCGATAAGACAGCTAACGATTAGCGGGCCCCAGATGAGCGTTCAGGTAATGTTGCGACGGAGGTGCCAGTTGGATAACTCCCTCGGGCAGATAATGTCGGCAGTCAGTCGTGAAGGCCCGATGGGGCTCCGCATCTGCAGCAACAACAAACAAAAAAAACGGGTCCGGATAGGTGACTGTAGCCCAGGAATGGCTGATGGAACTCCTCAGCTGGCTAGCTTCGGAATAATTTAAGTTTGCTCCGGGATCGACGTAAGCCAATAGTCACACGGTTTGCAGCTAGCTAGCTGCGAAATCAAGGTGCAAACGTCCAGAGCCTGCGGCTGAAATCCGGGGACACTGAGAAAAATAGGCCCGGTATGCTCCGGTCCGAGTCGCGTTGCACAAAAGTGCCGATAGATTATCGAGCTAAAGGAATAGCTGAAGACCACAAAACGTGGGCAGCTGAAACTCCAACGCTAGCCAGCAAACCGGCAAACTTCTGGGCAGCTTCAGATCAGCTACTGGCTAGCTTCTAGTTAGCTTCTGGGTAGCTTCCGGCTAGCTTCTGGCTAGTTTCGGCCGGCTTCTGGTTAGCCTCTGGCTAGCTACCACTGTGGATTTTCAGATTTGAGGTAAATAATACTTTTTTTTGTAATTGGTGAGGCGGGTTGCAGGAAAGCTTTTGTAGTTGAGTTCTTGGATAATAAAATATATAAAGATATGCGAAGAAAGGTGTAAATATATATGTATACAGGACACGACAATACGAGGACAAAAAAGACGTCTGAACTGCTATGCCATCTTGGAACAATGATCTCAGTGTATATATATACACCTGTTCTGAAAGGCCCCAGAGACTGCAACACCACTAAGCAAGAGGCGGCACCATGAAGACCAAGGAGCTCTCCAAACAGGTCAGAGACAAAGTTATGGAGAAGTACAGATCAGGGTTGGGTTATAGAAAATTTGAACATCCCACGGGGCACCATTAAATCCATTATTATAAAATGGAAAGAATATGGCACCACAACAAACCTGCCAAGAGAGGGCCGCCAACCAAAACTCACAGACCAGGCAAGGAGGGCATTAAACAGAGAGGCAACAAAGAGACCAAAGATAACTCTGAAGGAGCTGCAAAGCTCCACAGCTGATATTGGAGTATCTGTCCATAGGACCACTTTAAGCCGTACACTCCACAGAGCTGGGCTTTGTGGAAGAGTGGCCAGAAAAAAGCCATTGCTTAAAGAAAAAAATAAGCAAACATGTTTGGTGTTCACCAAAGGGCATGTGTGAGACTCCCCAAACATATGGAAGAAGGTACTCTGGTCAGATGAGACTAAAATGTAGCTTTTTTGCCATCAAGGAAAACGCTATGTTTGGCGCAAACCCAACACCTCTCATCACCCCGAGAACACCATCCCAGCAGCATCATGCTGTGGGGATGTTTTTCATCGGCAGGGACTGGGAAACTGGTCAGAATTGAAGGAATGCTGGATGGCGCTAAATACAGGGAAATTCTTGAGGGAAACCTGTTTCAGTCTTCCAGAGATTTGAGACTAGGACAGAGGTTCACTTTCCAGCAGGACAATGACCCTAAGCATACTGCTAAAGCAACACTCAAGTGGTTTAAGGGGAAACATTTCAATGTCTTGGAATGGCCTTGTCAAAGCCCAGACCTAATTCCAATTGAGAATCTGTGGTATGACTTAAAGATTGCTGTACACCAGCAGGAACCCATCCAACTTGAAGGAGCTGGAGCAGTTTGCACGCTCAAGTTTAGTTTTTTAGTAATATTTCTTGTTTGCTTCACAATAAAAAAATATTTTGCATCTTCAAAGTGATAGGCATGTTGTGTAAATCAAATGATACAAACCCATAAAAAAATATATTTTAATTCCAGGTTGTAAGGCAACAAAATAGGAAAAATGCCAAGGGGGTGAATACTTTCGCAAGGCACTGTAGACACCTAGGTGTGAAAACAGCCTCCTACAGTGGTCTTACCTAGGCCTATATGTGTCAAGGTGTCTGTCTGTGTGGTCGGGCGAGGCAGTAACTGTAGATAACTAGACATTAAATCTAAACAGGGATAAAGGAGGGGTTGTACTGGTCTATTTATACCTAAGCCTCCGTCCATTGTAATAGGAACCTGGTGTTATTACAATATTTGGTTTGGACTGATGGGTCGCTTAGTTCTCCAGCTTGGGCTGACAGAGCCACCAGTACATGCATGTAAAGCATTCACATACATACAGGACAGCCACGGTCTAGTTTACAGTAAACTACACAGTATAGTATACTACTAAAAATAGCATAGACATGGTAGGTTCTGTTTACTAGTACAGGGTTTTTTCTGGATCAAAAAGTGGCTTAGGTGGTGGGCGTGGCAGCGCGCTTGGCGCTGCTAAATTTCATAGAATTTTTAGAGGCCCCCGTCATGGTGCTGTAGAGAACTTTTTATAATTTTTATGCCAATATCCCAAAAATTTACAAATTTCTCCGTGCAGCTGAAATACCATTTTGCAGTTTTGAAGCAAGTTTCTTGCAATTCTATGTATTTTGCCATGGATAATGCTGTGTTCTTTTCTCAAACATAACAAAATGAATACTGCTAAATTCATTGTTTTTTAAATTTTAAATTCTCCTTGACTGTCTAGCATTTATTTAGGTGAGTGTTAGTTCTCGAAGATAATATAATAATAAAAAATATACAGTTCCAATATTTTCTACATAATTTATATCTGTTTTTGGTCATTTAAGTTTACCCTAAAAGTGTTTTTTCCATCCCAAAAATGTATGAAAATAATAATATACACTACCGTTCAAAAGTTTGGGGTCACTTAGAAATGTCCTTGTTTTCCATGAAAACATACATGAAATGAGTTGCAAAATGAATAGGAAATATAGTCAAGACATTGACAAGGTTATAAATAATGTTTTTTTTATTGAAATAATAATTGTGTCCTTCAAACCTTGCTTTTGTCAAAGAATCCTCCATTTGCAGCAATTAGAGCCTTGCAGACATTTGGGATTCTAGTTGTCAATTTGTTGAGGTAATCTGAAGAGATTTCACCCCATGCTTGCTGAAGCACTTCCCACAAGTTGGATTGGCTTGGCTTGATGGACACTTCTTACGTACCATACGGTCAAGCTGCTCCCACAACAGCTCAATAGGGTTGAGATCCAGTGACTGTGCTGGCCACTCCATTATAGACAGAATACCAGCTGACTGCTTCTTCCCTAAATAGTTATTGCATAGTTTGGAGCTGTGCTTTTGGTCATTGTCCTGTTGTAGGAGGAAATTGGTTCCAGTTAAGTGCTGTCCACGGGGTATGGCATGGCGTTGCAAAATGCAGTGATAGCCTTCCTTCTTCAAGATCCCTTTTACCCTGTACAAATCTCCCACTTTACCACAACCAGAGGACCCCCAGACCATCACATTGCCTCTATCATGCTTGACAGATCGCGTCAAGCACTCCTCCAGCATCTTTTCATTTTTTTCTGTGTCTCTCGAATGTTCTTCTTTGTGATCCGAACACCTCAAACTTAGATTCGTCTGTCCATTACACTTTTTTTCCAATCTTCTTCTGTCCAGTGTCTGTGTTCTTTTGCCCATTTTAACATTTTCTTTTTTATTGGCCAGTCTGAGATATGGCTTTTTCTTTGCAACTCTGCCTAGAAGGTCAGCATTCCGGTGTCGCTTCTTCACTGTTGACGTTGAGACTGGTGTTTTGCGGGTACTATTTAATGAAGCTGCCAGTTGAGGACTTGTGAGGCGTCTGTTTCTCAAACTAGACAATCTAATGTACTTGTCCTCTTGCTCAGTTGTGCACCGGGGCCTCCCACTCCTCTTTCTATTCTGGTTAGAGCCAGTTTGCGCTGTTCTGTGAAGGGAGTAGTACACAGCGTTGTACGAGATCTTCAGTTTCTTGACAATTTCTCGCATGGAATAGCTTTCATTTCTCAGAACAAGAATAGACTGACGAGTTTCAGAAGAATGTTCTTTGTTTCTGGCCATTTTGAGCCTTCTATTTCTATGATAGTACAGTAATGCATGGGCTCCCCATGTACAGCGGGCCAGGCAGCACGTAAAGTAGTGGGGGGAAGTGGCCCTGTCCTGTACAGTAATATGGCCTGGGAGAGGTACTATAGTAATGTCATCAGTGACTGAGAGCACCTCAGGAATGTCTTGCTGGAGATCCAGTGAGTCCAAAGGACTGAGATGATCCTCTGGCAGTGGCATGCCTGCCCCCGTGCCACCCCCACCCCCCTCACATGGGAAATGGGTTACACAAGTAGCTGTATTCATATCCCAAACCTAGTCATCTCTCGACCAGTCAGCTTTACTGTACTGTGCTAATCTGTCATATGAACGGTGCTCTCTGTCTGGAGTCATCAAGCACTTGTATGTGTAGTGTAGGGGATGGAAATTTCAGTCAATTTTGTTGACGACTAACCAACCCCCATTAACTGGTTAACAAATGGTAAAATTTGCTCCAAATAGTAAAATGTGACCAACAGAAAATAATATGCATGGGACACAGGAGGTTGTTGGCACCTTAATTGGGGAGGATGGGCTCGTGGTAATGGCTGGAGTGGAATAGGTGGAATGGTATCAAACATGTTTGATACCATTCCATTTGCTCCGTTCCAGCCATTATTATGAGCCGTCCTCCCCTCAGCAGCCTCCACTGGCATGGAAGAAACAAATATTTTTCATTAAGCCCTTACAAAAACATGCAACAATAGTTAACCTATCCTAATATTATTGAAGATGCAACTACTGGAATGTGAAGCACTGTTTTAAAAGACTTTCTGCGAGCCGTTTCATGTGACAGAGATGAACGTCTACTTTAGAAACTTAGAGGAAAACTGTCAATAAGTATAAGGGATGCAAACTAGTCACCTTTTCCGCGAAAATTCGCCGTTTTGAATGCAAAATAGGTGACGTACGTGAATTGTGTAGATCCGATGAGAAAAGTTTGGGGGGGTGGGCTTCGGATCACTGCTGGCTGTAAGCGAACGAGTGATGCGCGTTTGGAGCAATACTGGCTGTGTCCAGGGCTCAGCCAAACGTTCACATAACAGAATGCAGCACGCGACTGAAGAGATAAGATACAACCAATGTGCTAGATACAGCATCAGCATGCGCCCTGGAAAGACAGTAGTAAGGTGCAAAGGCAGTTTGCCAGTTAATTTACAGCAGCGCGTCCCCTGAACGATAACGAAGAGGTAGGTGAGAAGCCTGACCACGGAGACGGGGTGAGAAGGGGATGAAGCGTACTTCATGAGCTGTAACCGAAAAACAACTGGCGTTTGGAAAGTTTGAGGTGAGGGAGAAAATGTGGTGGAACAAGTATCGTGCTATAGTAACGTTAGCTGGATCGAATCCATTAGCTAGCCAGAGAAATGTTGAGCAACATTAGCCAACTTAGCTGATAAAATAATTGAGTTTATTGTTTGAAAATGATCTGGCTAATAAAGTCAGACAGCTAGCTAACATCAGATGAGCTTTTGCGGCACAGTCGATAGTGCGCCGGACCTCGGGCTAAAAGGTCGAGGGTTCGAGACCTGCTCCCTGCTGTTTCATTACATTGGTGTCAGAAGTGATCGGACCTTGCATCCACGACCGTGCGTGTGCTTGGCCGGTGAAGGCGAGGACGCGCTCTTTGAAAGGAGGGAGTAGTGTAACGACCCTGGGTTTATAACCGCGGAAATCGACTCTGCCGCACGAGCATGCTTTTGCGGCACAGTCGATAGCGCGCCGGACCTCGGGATAGAAGGTCAAGGGTTCGAGACCTGCTCCCTGCTGTTTCATTACAGTATTAACAGGTATACAACTGCTTGCCGTTGTTGTGCCGAAAAGCTCCCCCTTAAAGAATTCCCCCGCTTCACGTGAACGCGCACACATTCAATTCTTCGTTGCTGCGAGTTGCTTGCCTTTGAGATTCTGTTCACGTTCGGCTGCGTTTCATTTTATTTATTTTTTTTATGTCGGTTTGATAGCGGGGGAGGCACTAGTAATGTCTGCAGTTTTCGGTTTGGCTATTTGTTTCAAGTGTATTAGTCTAAATAAATCTCTGCCAAAATTCGTCATCTCTCCCATGTCTTATTCGACTTGTAGTTGTTCTGAAATATTTATTGTTTGCCTAATTTCTACTCCCTCCTCGATGTTTAACCTTTCTAGGACACACGTTCCGCTAGCAGAACCCCTCGACAACATTCCGCTGAAAAGGCAGCGCGGGAAATTCAAAAATATTTTTTTGAAATATGTAACTTTCACACATTAACAAGTCCAATACAGCAAATGAAAGATAACCAGATGTTTAACTTCTTGACGCTAGGGGTCAGATTTATTTTTATTTTTTAAATAACGTTCCCAAGGTAAACGGACTATTTCTCAGGTCCAGATCGTAGAATATGCATATAATTTACAGATTAGGATAGAAAACAGTCCAAAGTTTCCAAAACTGTCAAAATATTGTCTGTGAGTATAAGAACACAGATTTTGCAGGCGAAAACCGGAGGAACTCTAACCCGGAAGTGATTTCCCGTCTTTCTTCCATTTTTAAAGGGGTATCAACCAGATTCATTTTTCCAATGGCTTCCTCAGGCTGTGACCAGGCTTTAGACATAGTTTCAGGCTTTTATTTTGAAAAATGAGCAAGATTTTTCAAAACTAGTCAGGTGTCCTTTGATTAGTTCCTGCGCACGAGAGGGGTAGCTCTCCATTTTCTTTCTCTCTTTTATTGAATAGGTTACGGTCCGGTTGAAATATTATCGATTATGTATGTTAAAAACAACCTGAGGATTGATTATAAAAAACATTACGGAAACTTTTTGGAATTTTCGTCGAACGGAACGAGGCTTTGGTTTTCTGAACATAACACGCAACCCAAATGGCGTTTTTTTGTTATAAAAGTAATATTTATCGAACAAAAATAACATTTATTGTGTAACTGGGACTCTCGTGAGTGCAAACATCCGAAGATTATCAAAGGTAAGCGATTCATTTTATTGCTTTTCTGACTTTCGTGACCATGCTAATTTGGGGCTAGCTGTTCTAGCATTGATTGATACACTCACAAAAGCTTGGATTGCTTTCGCTGTAAAGCATATTTTCAAAATCTGACACGATAGGTGGATTAACAACAAGCTAAGCTGTGTTTTGGTATATTTCACTTGTGATTGCATGATTATAAATATTTTTAGTAATATTTTGCGCCCTGCAATTCAGCGGTTGTTTAGGAAAATGATCCCGCTAAAGGGATCCGTAGCGCAGAGGTTAATCTACCCATCGTGTCCGATTTTAAAAAAATGCTTTACATCAAAAACACAACATATGATTGTTAGATCACCGCCAAGTCCAAATAAATAGCCCACCCAACTACCTCATCCCCATATTGTTATTTATTTTTTTGCTCCTTTGCACCCCAGTATCTCTACTTGCACATTCATCTTCTGCACATCTATCACTCCAGTGTTTAATTGTAATTATTTTGCCACTGTGGCCTATTTATTGCCTTACCTCCCTAATCTTACTACATTTGCACACACTGTATATAGATTTTTCTATTGTGTTATTGACTGTATGTTTGTTTATCCCATGTGTAACACTTTTTTTAAATAAAAAATGACCCCGTTTTTTTCTCCCCAATTGGTAGTAGTTAGTCTTGTCTCATTGCTGGAACTCCCGTAGGTACTCGGGAGAGGCGAAGGTCGAAAGCCATGAGTCCTCCGAAACACAACCCAACCTAGCCGCACTGCTTCTTGACACAACGCACATCCAACCCGGAAGCCAGCCGCACCAATGTGTCGGAGGAAACACTGTACACCTGGCAACCTGGTCAGCATGCACTGCGCCCGGCCCGCCACAGGAGTCGCTAGTGCGCGATGAGACAAGGATATCCCTGCCGGCCAAACCCTCCCTAACCCAGACGACGTTGGGCCAATTGTGCGTCGCCCCATGGACCTCCCGGTCGCGGCCGGCTTCGACAGAGCCTGGGCTCGAACCCAGAGTGTCTGGTGGCACAGCCTTAGACCACTGCACCACCCGTGAGGCCCCCATGTGTAACTCTGTGTTGTTTGTATCTCACTGCTTTGCTTTATCTTGGCCAGGTTGCAGTTGTAAAGGAGAACTTGTTCTCAACTGGCCTACCTGGTTAAATAAAGATGAAATAAAATAAAAGTAACATCTTGTAGGCATGGGTGAGGAAGGGTACCACACGCCCATCTGGATATATTACACCCCTTCTCTCTCAGGAATGATCTGAACATATATGTTAATAAAAGTACAGCATTTTGAAACACTTTATTGACTACAATATAGAGATTAATAACAGAGGGGAATCTGAGAATGCAGGGATTCCAGCAGGGTGTGAGTTGAAGTAGTCATATCTGGAGCTGACAAGGGCTGGAATGTAAATGACGTGATCACCTCGGGTTATGGGCAGTCATTCCCTCGGATGAAGAGCATCTCCGTCTTGCTGATTTATGTGCTGTCATCCAGGTGAAAATGACACCTGCGTATCTGATGTAGGAAAAGAGAAGTGTCCTGTGAATATGTGTGTGTATATATATTCTTTTTTTATTTTAATTTCTATTAACATTGTGTTTTGTGGATGAGGGGTTGGGGGAGGTTGATGGGGATGGTGGAGGTGCTAGGTGTGTCCTATTGAGGGCGAAGGGACCTATTGGGGAGGGGATTCTTCATGCAGGCACATTCAGTCGTAGTTTTGTTTATTATATTATTATACATTTTTTTTTCTATTATAACAGTTTACTGTGATTATGGATATGCACTCATGTTGACTTATATATTTTAACTTAATTTTTTGCCCAGAGTACAAATTTTAGATGTATTATTGTTCTTATTTTATTATTACTACTGTAGCTACATTCTTAAAAACGAAAACAGAAAAAGTGTAAAGAAATGTATCAAAAGCCTTAAGAGGGAAAAGCACAATGGGCTCTGAACCTATTATTGCGGAAATAACCACTTCCTTTTGTGACTCGAGTCTAATATATTCTGTGGCACATATCAGAGGGCATGATAGGGCACCAAAAATTATTCTGAAGTGTGCCAGGCCTTGCAGTCCCAAGATAGAATGGGGGGGGGGGGAGAATTTTGGCAGGCAAGAAAATGGCCTTGCTGAAATCACCCCCCCTTCTAATTTCCTTAATTTTGTGGCTACAGTCAAATACTTTGTGGCACACATCAGAGTCAAATACTTTCTATAGAACAAACTTCACATCAGGATAGGCAACCTAAATGAATAATTAATGTATGTGTTTTATATTAAACAGAGGGAGTAAAATGTAGGCAAGCAATAAACATTTCAGAACAACTACTAGTCTAAGACATGAGAGAGATGATGAATTTTGGGAAATAGATTTATTTATAGACTAATGCACTTGAAACAAATAGCCAAACCAAAAACTGCAGACATTACTAGTGCCTCCCCTGCGATCAAAATTACATAGAAAATAAAATGAACCGCAGCCTAACATGATAAGAAATCTCAACTAGCAAGCAAGTCGCAGCAATGAAGAATTGAGTGCGTTCACGTGAAGGGGTGGATTCTGTCAGGGGGGAGCTTTTCGGCACAACCGTTCCTCAAGTTATAACGCGTTAGTTGCTTACTGGACACTGGCAATCTGTGTGAAATGTTAGTTCGTTAGCTGGTTAACTACTATCTGTGAAATTTTGTGTTTCCTATACAGTATGTGCTTAATTTTCAGAATGAGAGAATTAGGTGAAAATGAGGCTTTGCTTGTTAAACAAGTGGATTCATGGATCAAGTGTAGCTGGAGCTGGGCCTGCCTTATGCTGGATGCCAATAGAGGTGAAAGAAATGCCACACACTTTCCCTCTTTCAATACAGTGGATAAAAACGGGTATGCCAGGTGTACTCTGCCTGAAAGAGATCAATTATGCCAACGAAGGGTATCATGCTCTGCTGGCACATTTTAGAACAGATGTCCACAGGCAGAAAGTGTGCAATGTAGTATTGTGCAGTGTAGCCCACAGATATTGCTTTTGTTTTGTTGAACTTGACAGTAACACCTTTGTGTGAGTGAGGGGGATTATTAAAAAATGTACTCAGTGAATGTTATTTTTGCACACATGTAGCCTTGTGCTCTTGATTGATGTCTACTATAGTGGCCACTATAATAGAGCAAAAATATGTCTGTTAGAATGAAACAATTTCTACTTTAAGATGTTTTTTTCCCCAAGTACAATATTTGTGTGTGTGGTCACAAGCATTCTATTATAAAGGCTGTCATGGCTAGCTGCAATATTATTGTATTGTCTAGGCAACAAATAACATTGGATTGCTTTCCTTACATTTTTTAGCTGTGAGTCAGGTTCACATGAACCACTTTTTATTTTACACATAGAGACTGATCATGTAGATCATATTCTTTGTTGTTTAATTAGTTAAAATCTGCATTTCCCCCTAACAGGGATTTTTGTCACCTTTTTGGGCCCTCACCAGTTTGCATCCCTGAAATATGCAACAACTAGGATGGGTTGCTGATATTACTAGGATTGTGCTTTTGGCTTCTGGACAACGAAAGAAAGTTGATATGAAAACCAATAGAACAGGAGAGACATACTGTAAAGGTTTTTTGATTGATAGTTTAGCTGTTGTTGTTAGCTGCTTCATGCTGCTCCTTTCTCTAGACTCCTACTGCTCCCTGCAGCCTGTCTGTGAGTTGCCTAGAAACGAGTCTCCGCTCTTGCGCACGGCTAACTCTGACTAGAGACAGCCTTTAGTTGACGCAAGAAAGCTACTTTCTAACCCTAAACTCACTGTACATTAGCTACTATTTTTGGCAAAATAATAATTCCAGTCAACCAAGACACTGTTCCAGTTTTATGACTGACACGATTTGTTAAATTCTGACACCAATTTTATTCCACATAATTATGCAAATTAACCTATAAACTGATAAACATGACAGGACAAGGTTTTATTTTCTGCAGCTAACAGACTAACGGTTCACTTTTTAAAATCCCTAGCAGGGGTATTCAACCTGGGTCCGCAACCAGGTACTGCAGGGGGTTCACTTAAATATTCTAAATACATTTTAAAAAGTGAGAAAATATATTTTTTATTTCAGTGTTTTTATGAATATCGCTGGCAACAACAGAATAAAAATGAATTTACAGTAGACAAAAGTATGAAAGAGTACTATCCTAATAATTGAGCAAAATACACTCAATGGAGCAATTCAGAATTGAGTTGCGAATTGCTTTTAAATTCTTGAACTCGATTTGAATTGGCCACGCCCACAGGAAGCAGAATCTGAATTTAATTTAAAATAAAGGAAGTATAATTAAAATTAAATGAAATCTGAATGAATGATTCTAAACATCATCATAGAACATGTTATTTTGACATGTATGGTTACCAATACCATGTAGCATAAGGTTGAAAACGGACTCCTAAAATAATTTTAAATAATTTCAGTGGTCTGGAAATATTATAGGATCATGTTGTGAGTTGTCTTTAATAATTTATAATTCCCTTAAAGATTAAAAAATATATATATAACAAAAATATATACATTTCCCAGAATGGATAAGATCAAACACTACAGAATGGAAGGGAACAACCTAACATCTCATGACAAAGAAAAATGTAATAAAATATTTGTCAAATTAATGAGACTCATGTTTCACGTCTCGGTTGAATTGTTATTTTTTCTATTCAAATTCTGCTTCATGTGGGGTGTGGTCAGTTCAAATTCATTGTTTTCAATTCAGGAATCCCGAATTGACCTCAACCCTGCTCTGCAGATTATTTCAGAAAAAGAGACTTGACCGGCTTCCTGGCGCTGTGTGGAGCCTGAAGAGAGAAATCTGTGTGTCTGTGTGCTCTTGTTGGTAGAGCTGGTAGGACTTTAGGCTGCTGGTAAACGGTGCAGTACACTGCAATGCAGGAAGCCTTTAAATCATCTCTGTCTATCTATATGACCATCGCTTTCTCTCGCTCTGTCTCTCTCTGTCTCTCATATCCATCCCACCGCCTTCTCACCGTCTCTTTCGCTTGCTCTCTGAGGGGGCGGTATCAGCTAAGGTGAACTGGGAGAAGAGTGAGGGTCTGATTTATGGGGAGATGGGCCAGAGAATCACATTTTATTGGTCACATACACATATTTAACAGATGTTATTGCGGGTGTAGCGAAATGCTTATGTTCCTAGGTCCAACAGGGCAGTAATATCTATATATGCAGTAATATCATTTCACTACAATACACACAAATCTAAAGGAAAATAATGGAGTTAAGAAATATATAAATATTAGGATGAGCAATGTTGGAGTGGCATTGATTAAAATACAGTAGAATAGAATACAGTATATACATATGAAATGAGTAAGGCAGTATGTAAACATTAAAGTGACCAGTGATTTTATGTATATAGGGCAGCAGCCTCTAAGGTGCAGGGTCGAGTAACCGGGTGGTAGCCGGCTAGTGATGGCTAATTTAACAGTCTGATGGCCTTGAGATTGAAAAACAGCTTCTATCTCGGTCCCAGCGTTGATGCATACTCTGATTTCATACTCTTCCTGGGGAGCTACAGTTGGGTAGGGAGGACGTTCATAGGGGTGTTCTTGGGGACCACAGAATTTCAGGAGAGGAATTGGGAGGGGCTGGTGGACAAGATTACGGCTAAGTTGCTGATCGTGTTGGAGCCCCCCCCCCCCCCCCCACAGGCTCTGATCAAAAACCTGAGTGAGCATGAAGGGACCAAAGACTAGTGGGCAGGGTGAAGGCTTTCTGTCTACAAGCTGCACAGAGTCTTCTGTAGCAGCAGGGGGTGTGCTGGTGAGACACTGCATGGGCTGTTCTAAGGAGGGCAAGGGGCCTTGGATACGACAGGCACTTGTTCTTGTTGGATCTTGTGCAGGTCATTATGTCAACCATTACTCTGTTCTTAGGGTGTGGAAAGAGACTCTTAACTGTTCACAGAGACGTTTCACAGCCTGGAGCCTTGTGGCTCCCCTATGTTCCACAATCCCCTCATCCAGACCAGAGTGCTGACCTCTGCTAACTTGTGGGCCAAACCTTGTGAGAGCGGGGTTCACAAGGTTGGGTGACCTGAGAGAGGAGGATGGGTGAAAATCTGCTAGCGACATGGGAAGGCTTCCTCCTTAAAATCCTCCAGGCTGCTGCAGCAGGTGGTGGAAGGGGGTCCATGCTACTGGGTTCCTTCAGAGAGCTGCTGGGAAATGGGAAGAGACTGGGCCGAACACAAGCCTCTCTCTCGCTGTAATAACTCCATGGCTGACTGCAGTGGTGGCAAACGAGAGGAGAGGAATCTTTAAAGCACTTTACTGAAGCACGCTGAATTTACTGTGCGACGATTTGTAAGGACAGTTTCTAACCTCTGTGTCCCTCTGTCTGTTTACAGATCCATACACAACGAGATGGAGAAGAACAGGTAGGTCGAATCCCACATCAAGGTCGCCGTCTCTCTCCTCATTCCCACATGGATCGTTAGGAGCACCAGAGAGAGTTATTACCGGGAAATTAACAGTGCAGAATGCAGCCCGGAGGATAATCCTACTGCTTATCCTACAAGGGATCAAATCAAATCAAATGTATTTATATAGCCCTTCTTACATCAGCTGATATCTCATAGTGCTGTACAGAAACCCAGCCTAAAACCCCAAACAGCAAGCAATGCAGGTGTAGAAGCACGGTGGCTAGGAAAAACTCCCTAGAAAGGCCAAAACCTAGGAAGAAACCTAGAGAGGAATCAGGCTATGAGGGGTGGCCAGTCCTCTTCTGGCTGTGCCGGGTGGAGATTTTAACAGAACATGGCCAAGATGTTCAAATGTTCATAAATGACCAGCATTGTCAAATAATAATAATCACAGTAGTTGTCGAGGGTGCAGCAAGTCAGCACCTCAGGAGTAAATGTCAGTTGGCTTTTCATAGCCGATCATTAAGAGTATCTCTACCGCTCCTGCGGTCTCTAGAGAGTTGAAAACAGCAGGTCTGGGACAGGTAGCACGTCCGGTGAACAGGTCAGGCTTCCATAGCCGCAGGCAGAACAGCTGAAACTGGAGCAGCAGCACGGCCAGGTGGACTGGGGACAGCAAGGAGTCATCATGCCAGGTAGTCTTGGCATGCCAGGTAGACCACTGGTCTCTCTGTGGCCTCTCCCTGCCTGGTCTCTCTTTGGCCCACTAACACACTGCCAGAGGAGAGAACAGTGAGACTCATTCCCTCTGTCAACTTCTGTGTGTGTGTGTGCTCGTATGAACCCACTTAAACGCCCACCACCCTGTCTCAGTCCAACTCCTCTGTTACAGTGAGTCCCATAGCAGCTTAGCCTGCCTGGTGGAGCTGGCCACTGTGTAACCTGACTCTGTCATGTTATGGCATCCCAGTGTTCTGCCCTTTGGACTAGTTCATACTAAGCTAAGCCTCGGGCCAGCTGAGGAACGTCACCTGGATGTGTTCCACTCCGTTGTGTATTTGTTTGTCTCCTGTGTGTTTATTGGAGAGCGAGAGGGGGTGTGTGTGTGTTTTCCACGGTGGCTCTGTGTCGCTCTCTCACCCAGGAGCATTAGAATAGTTATTACTCATTCATGCTGCAGTTGAAATTGATAAACGCATACTATGATCTCATATCCCTCTGGAGTACTCCCAGTACCAAATATTCTCCATACACCTAGCCTTGAGCTTCAAATAACATTTAAAATGTTCTCAACTAGCCCACATTTGTGCAATTTCACCCCACTCATGCACACGTGGCCTTTGGGGTGCACGCAAGCATACACACACACACACAGAAAATTGGTTGTACCTCCTCCCACCTGCCTGTGTGTGCATGTAGCAGCCTCCAGGTGGAGGTGTTTTATGTGTGTTGTGTAGCAGGGTCTTGTGGTCACCCACCGACACATCTTTAGCTGCACAGAGAGAGGGGGAAGTGAGGAGAGGAGATAAAGGGGGGATAAATAAAGGGATACAGAACAGCTTAATGTAAATCTAGTGATCACCACACCTCTCCTCTGTGTTTAGTAACAATGTTGTTGAAATGTACATGGAACTACAGATGTCGGATCTTAACTTGATCGCTGAGAATTTTCCTTCTGCATCAGGAAATTCAAATGAGCCTTATGAATCCCTGAAAATGAGCAGTTCTCTATCTCCATGCGGGGGCAGTTGAGTCATTGAGATCAGGGTTTGCTATCAAAATAATATTCTCTCTCTCATTCGCTCAAACACTAGGCTTAGGTCCTAATACTGCAACATTCAAATGTACAAACAAGTATCTGAAATTCAGCCATACACATCAACAACCGTCTTTTTGTATAGCTTAATAACACAAGGTAGATATTGGTCTCCACTAGGCTACAACATACAAGTGTCAAGTGTTTCCTAAGGTTATGAATGAACTGTCAAAATAGAGTTGAATCTGGGTTGGTCTAGCGGTTAGGGCCGCTGCCTTCACGTATAGGCCTACCGTGTTGCTGTGGGTTCCATTCCGGCCCATGCACTTCTGGCACAAATAACGCAATCCCCCTGATTGACTTGATTAAGTTACACATTTCAAATGTGGACAGTCAAGGGATATTTTACCCTTGATCTTGATAAAAAATTACCATACCAGACAGTTTAGGGTAATATAAATAGGAAACAAATTACATAATAACAATAGGCTACACCAACATTAGTTTCCATTCATACAAAGTGTCAGGTAAATTGCCACAGTAGATTTGCTGTGGTAAACAAGGAAATTAGTTGTTCTATTGAACGGAATAATTGTCAATCGCCCTTAGTCTGTTCAAACAGGGCTACGCTGTTCCGATGACAACACCAACCAGATGGTGAAACACTGGTTTTGAAGTTCACAGGCGGGGCTACCTCATCACGTGGCCATGACCGACTCATGTACGCTGCACAAGCAGGACTAGGTAACCCCAACATCTTTTAGGGAGTGGTAATAAGTTTACCAAAAGTGGTTGTAATTGAGATCAGCATTGTGGGTGAATTAGCTGTCGATTTTAATCTAGTGCCATCGATGGTTGCAACTTGCAATAGGCCATTTGATTATATTCCAACAGGCTACATTCTGTAGGCTATCCATTAGCCTATCCATTGTCATATAATACAAGGTGTGAATACCTATAATGGGCTACTGTTTGTTTCACTGGCTGAGTTGACAAGCTCATCAGTTGTTTGACAGATGTAGTCCTATTGTAGAGCGATAAACTTTCCTCCAGTGTGGATGCTCTCCCACGTTTTATAATTAGGCTATGTATAATTTTTTATGGTCTTTAGTGTGGATTGGAAGCCTGTATTGTGTGGCTTTAATATATTCATTTTGTAAAGCTGTCAAGATGTTTACGTATTTGAGCCTATCCAAAGACGATTTCGTTGAGCTGAGACACTTTTCTCTGATGTGTAAATTCAGACTATTCGTTTTACTTCTTGAAAACATTGAAATAAATGCAATTAACCAGAGTCGATGTCCCCCCCAGAGTCGATGTCCGCGCCCCTGCGGAAATCTAATTAGCATAATTTAAAAAAACATTAAAATCCTTGTTTAAACTAGACATACAATGAGCTCCAAAATTGTTGAGACAGTGACTTTGTGTTTGTTTTCGCTCTGTATTACAGCACTTAGGATTTGAAATGAGACAGTGACTTTGAGGTCAAAGTGCAGACTGTCAGTTTTAATTTGACAGTATTTTCGTCCATATCGGGTTAACCGTTTAGAAATTCCAGCACTTTTTGTACATAGTCCCAATAGAAAGGAATGGTAAATAAATAATGTATTGTGTCATTTTGGAGTCACTTTTATTTCAAATAAAAATAGAATGTTTCTAAACACTACATTTCATTTGGATGCTACCATAATTACGGATAGTCCTGAATGAATCATGAATAATGATGAATGAGAGTTAGACGCACAAATATTGTACACCCCCCCATGTCTTGGGGGTATGATATTTGTGCGTCCTCTATGAATACTGATGATACATAGGCATGTTGTTTTGAATTATTTTGTTTTAAGCCTTTCCCAAACCATAGCCCGCCCCTAACCTTAATCACTCGGAATGAATGCCTAAACTGTTAACCCATTTTTAGTTGTTTCTGTTTTAACCTTGTAACCACAGAGAATTAATGCAGCCAAAATAGACATTTGTTCATGAGTCAAAGGGCAGTGGGCCGGATTCGAACCCATGCCGTCTCTGGCATATGTGTGCCGGGTTAAGCGGCTGTAACCCGCTGGACCACATAGGCACTGATATAACCAAACATGTATTCTGCTTATTGCTTGCCTTCAACATATATAATAAAACAATTTATCTAAAAATAATGTTTCCCCTAATGAAAAATACATCTACCCCTACAAATGTCAGTTTATTATAACCCACATAAGAACTCACACGAGATGCGCTGTAGTCCTCAATTAGCCTACATAAGGTATACTGTAGGTACGGTACTGCACTGTATACAAACACCGCTTCTGGCTGCCTCCTGGTGGCGATTTCTAAATATTTCTTCAGATATTAAAATTCTCCTGCAACGAAAGGGTTCAGATTAAGATTGGACATCTGTATAGAAGATGATTCCACTGTACATGTGACTTGGTTTACCATGGTTTACAAGGGTTTAAGGGAACTGATTTAATTATGCTTCTCCGTTTCTCTCTTTCGCTCTCCCTCTCTCTCTCTGCAGAAGAGCACACCTACGGCTGTGTTTAGAGCGATTGAAATCCCTCGTTCCATTGGGACCAGACTCCAACAGGCATACCACCCTCAGCCTGTTGATGAGAGCCAAGAAACACATCGGGGTGGGTGTGCCGGGAAGTAATCAGTTCCAAGTGGTTTCTGTTTCAAGAGGGCAATTTAATTGACCATTGTAGAGGTCAGAAGAGGGGGCTTGTCTGTTTCTGCCTCAGCTAACCCCTTGGCATGGTTACAGCAACAGTTGACTAAAACAAAAAGACATCTGTTAGCCTGGCTAGCTAGAGGGTAATGAGTATAGCACTAACTCTGGTGAGTGACTGGTGTACAGCTAGGTTTGTTGTAGAGTACACAGCTCAGTTGGTTAGGTGATTTAAGGTGGAGTGAAGTGGCAACTTGTTAAAAAGTAAACCCTGCATCACTCAAGGACCAGGGTTACCTACCCTGTAGAGCAGGGATTCCCAAACTGGGGGAAATGTCGTTGGGGGAACGCCAAATAAAAATGTGATTCACATTTTTTTTACTTTTTTTTTTAAACATTTTCTTTTTTTCTCACCTGAGTAGTTTCATTTCACTGCCAAAAATAAAATTAAACCATCTAGTGTTCAGAGAAATAACAACACAATGTCAAATACAAGTAGCTTAGTCAAATAATTAACATCCAATCACGTTAACCGTTACTCTCTCGCGGGAATTCCACTAATGGTCTGTATGTTGCCAAATGTAGCTGCTGCTCATGTTGGTATCTGTACTGATGGCGCAAAAGTCATGACAGGGAGACATAGTGGAGTGGTAACGCGCGTGCAAGCAGTTGCACCCGACGCCACTTGGGTACAATGCAGCATCCACGAAAGGCTCTTGCTGCCAAGGGAATGCCTGACAGCTTGAAAGACGTTTCGGACACTACAGTGAAAATGGTTAACTTTGTTAAAGCAAGGCCCCTGAACTCTCGTGTATTTTCTGCACTATGCAATGATATGGGCAGCGACCATGTAACACTTTTACAACATACAGACGTGCGCTGGTTATCAAGGGGCAAAGTATTGACACGTTTTTTTTAATTTAGAGACGAGCTTATAGTTTTCTTTACTGACCATAATTTTCACTTTTCTGACCGCTTGCATGATGACGAATTTCTCAAACGACTGGCGTATCTGGATGATGTTTTTTCTCGCCTGAACGATCTGAATCTAGGATTACAGGGACTCTGCAACTATATTCAATGTGCGGGACAAAATTGAGGCTGATTAAGAAGTTGGAGCTCTTTTCTGTCTGCATTAACAAGGACAACTCACAGGTCTTTCCATCATTGTATGATTTTTTTGTGTGCAAATGAACTCAACTTTACGGACTATGTCAAATGTAGTATAGCGAAGCACCTGAGTGAGGTGCGTGCGCAATTACGCAAGTACTTTCCCGAAACGGATGACACAAACAACTGGATTCGTTATCCCTTTCATGCCCTGCCTCCAGTCCACTTACTGATATCGAAACAAGAGAGCCTCATCAAAATTGCAACAAGCGGTTCTGTGAAAATTAAATTTAGTCAGAAGCCACTGCCAGATTTCTGGATTGGGCTGCGCTCAGAGTGTCCTGCTTTGGCAAATCGTAAACTGTTAAGACACTGATGCCCTTTGCAACCACGTACCTATGTGAGAGTGGATTCTCGGCCCTCACTAGGATGAAAACTAAATACAGGCACAGACTGTGTGGAAAATGATTTAAGAGTGAGACTCTCTCCAATACAACCCAACATTGCAGAGTTATTTGCATCCTGTTCTTTGTCACTTCCCACGAGCCGGGTTGTGACAAACTCACACTCATTCTTATGATTAATAAATGTATCGTATAGTGTGTGTGGTAGGCTTACAATGATGGCAAAAAACAACATTTGAGAGTGAGCTGACCCTGGGGCTAGAGGGGGTACACAGCTGGAGGTTGAATGTTTGAAGGGGTACGGGACTATAACAAGTTTGGGAACCATTGCTGTAGAGGAACCTATCCATGGTTAACTATGTGTGGATGAGGCCAGTACAATATATTAAAGTTAACTGTCCAGTGTGTCCAGATGTCTAAAATTGTAATTAAGTATGTTATAGTGCTGAGCAATTAACCAACATGTAGTTTATTTTTCAGTTTTTAAACAACTAATTGATCGACGTCGGTACAATTATTTGAATTCCATTTTGTTCATTTTTTCTGAGCTCAATGCACACATTGCACAGCTTCTCTAGAGATCCATCAGATCCAGTCTGAACTGTGCGAAGTAGTAGGGATTTGTAGTTTTCAGCAGGCCAATATTCTACATAGTTTCGCGCATAAAACGTGGTAATTAACTAAAATTACCAATATCCATTGTACATTTACTTGTCCGGTCTCTGATTCGTTCATGATCTAAGTGATTGATAGTTGGTATTCAGCAGTCAAAAAATATGCATTATTTACTTTGAAGAACTACAAAATAGTGATGTTGTCAGACAGCATAGGCAGCTGTTCTATAGAAATTAGATGATGACTTAGAATGAAATAATAAAGTCATCAAATAAAACAAATATAATATGCACAACATCTGAAATATTTTATATAAATAATGTGAATAAATGATGATTAATAAGTGGTAATGGGAAGTCACTACCATCATGGGACTTTTATTAATAGTTTTATTCTGTGTTAGAGCATTCCACCCAAATAATCGAAATCGAAGAACCGTGATAATCTTTTAATAATTGAACCGAAACCAAACAGACCAAAAAGCACTCATCACTCAGTACTAGTTTGTTAAAAAGCAGGTTTTCTGTTGGAATGGATGAGTCAACATTTATTTGAGTATGAGTTAACAGAATATGAATGTTTAAAAGTTAGATTTTCACTGGACAGTTACTTTACTGTATCACTTTTACATACAGTACTGAGGTCAGAGGTTGCAGGAGGGCAAGAGGAGATGTTAGCATGTCTTAAAGTAGCTGCCACAACGTGTGCACACACACTACACACACACAAAGTGAGGATGTTGTCTGACTGTGTAATGCTGTCTGACTGTATGTGTGTGTCTGCTGTAGAGGTTGGAGGAGAGCGAGCGGAGAGCCCAGCATACCTTAGACCAGCTGCAGAGGGAGCAGAGGCACCTGCAACGACGTCTGGAGCAGCTAGGGGTGGAGAGAACACGTATGGACAGCACAGGATCCACCGTCTCCTCCGACAATCCTGACTCAGACCAGGGTGAGCACACACGTCACACATGACCAAAATTAGCTGGCACTGTAAATATTTTTTGTTGATGGCCATGGCTGTTATGTTCACCAATGTATAGATAAAGACACTGTTCAGTGATGTAGGCCATCATTGTAAATAAGAATGTGTTCTTAACTGACTTGCCTAGTTTAAATAAATGTTACATATGAGAAATATGGTGTATCCCACATTGGTAATCCAAGGTAGTTCTGTTGTGGGCACAGTAGAGATTACATTGGAGCTGCCGTGTGTTTTAGGGTGATAGTATTAATCTGTAGTGTGTGTAACAGAGGAGGAGCTGGATGTGGACGTGGAGGGGACTGACTACCTGCTGGGGGATCTGGAGTGGAGCACCAGCAGTGTGAGTGACTCTGACGAGAGGGGAAGCCTGCGCAGCAGCTGCAGTGATGAGGGCTACTCCAGCGCCAGCCTTCGCCTACAGAACCAAAACACTCAGGAGAACGCCAAGCATTTGGGCTGCAGCCTATAAGAGCACAGCCCTCAACCTCTGGCCCATGTGCAACGGCGTCCCTCTATCGTCAAGTTAACTCGCGCCCACCAACCAGTCTCTGCCAATCAGACCTCACTCCCAGCAGGACTGGCCTTCTGACAAAGCCCTCTGTATTCCACCTCTCTTTCCCCCTCAGACCTCCAACACCTGAGACACCCATCATCCCATTTCAACGTCCATCGGCCAACCAAAATGGAAGATCAGTCTCTGGTACTGCCCATTCAGAGCCTCTGGCTCAATAAGATGAGTAGGATTTGGAAGACACTCCTCCGTCCATCCCTTTCTGTGTCCATCACCTCCCTCCCTTCCTGATCTGCTGTCTGTTTCAGTGTAAGAGCAGATAGGTGACTTGACTGTTTTCACGTATCCATGCTGTTTCCCCCTTCCAGGGTCCGAGAACGAAAGACTTCAGCTAGAGAATGTTATTACAACACTACACCTACACCTCACTGCCCCCCCCCCCTCCCTTCGAGCTCCAGCTCCCATCTCGCCCATTTCTCCAATGAGACTGGCCCCTCTATAGGTGGTGGTACAAACAATCGGCGCATGGATGGTATTTAGCACTTAGAGACAGTATAGGAAGGGATTGTCTGGGTCAAAGAGCTGTGGTCATTGTAATCAATATACTGTATGTCTCCTTAAAAGACATTGCAGCTATTGTAGTAATGTTATCAGGTGTAGTCTATTAGAAAGTATTTATGGTAAATAATTGTCTACCTGCACTGTCTACATGTAAAGTCCTCACTGGGAGTTCTACAACACTAAGCACGGGTGTGATTTGATGTCATCCATTTTCCACAACCACTTCATTGTTTTGCGATCGGCAGCAATACATCCATCCCTCTCTCCTCTACCTGGCTTAGCGGTTGGATAGATACCTCCATGTTTTTGGCTCTTATAATGAGGGGCTATTACATTTTAGTTTTTATTTTGGCATACCCTGTACTTTCAAATCCACACCTGCCATTCTGGGGTATCTTTTATCTTCCTCTCTGATGACGGTGGCGTCTAACTCCTCTTTTAATGTGATGGTCTGTGTTGCTGCTAGTCATGTCCTGTAGCCAGTGGTAGTCACTTGAATATGTGTTGAAGTTATACAGACAGACAGTAAGTTACCGGTAATTGTTAAAAGTAGACCAGTGGAGGGATTAAAGCACATTCCATGTTCGAGAGAAAGTAGGCCAGATGGAGCATTACCTTCATCCATATTTATGAGGGAGGATTTTCAGTTTTTAAAGCCAGGAAGGATCTAGCTAACTGCTTCAGGTTACCCACAAGCAGAACACAACAGATGTGCTGACTTGCTTTGCCTTTGTGTCAGAGCACAGTACAAGGAAGATTAATGTCTTGTGAGTTTGTTCCCCTCTGGAAAGAAAAGAGCAGAAAGGCTACTGTACACTAAAGATACTCTCCTCTGCCTTGTCTATATACTTAGATATTGTTTATGCAAAATGTTATGTTTATGTAAATAGTTTACACAGAAAGATCTGTTTATCAAAAAAAAAGTATTTATATTAGATGTAAATATATAGATATATCTATTTAATTGGTTGTCGCTTTACTAGTTTTTGTTGTGAGGGTTTCTATGTATAGTTGGTTTGCACAGCATAGTTGATCCAGAGCTTTTTAGATCTGTAGTTTGTGCCTATAGGCTTTTGTGTCCTTTCAAAATTGGCACGGTGCTCCTAGAATTGAAATTGTTTTATTTGTGGTTCATTATATTTATCTATTTAAAATCTATCCTCTTTGTCAACAGATAAATAATGCAAAAAAAAAAGCCTATTAATATAAAAATGTATTACATTGAAAAGAGGAGCTGGCGTGTGTGTTTGTGCTTTGGCATTGCTGTGATGGTGTTAAGCTACAGTGGGCTTTCTCCCTTTGTGCCTGGGGGCCTTAAACAAAATGGCTTCTCCACCCAAGAGATTATAACACATTGTAGAAAGAGGAGGAATTGGTGGGTTCAATAACCAGGGGATAAGATGGGGAGGTTTGCAGCAGCATTTGAATGTAATCGACTAGCCTATAATATATCTCCCCCTGCACTGTTGCAGCACAATGCCAAAGGAACCTCAAACTGTGTCACTGCAGAATCTCGTTAGAACGGGAAGACGGTTGGTACACACCAAAAAAATCCTTAAAAAATAGGAGTATGATTGTTTAGTCTATTTGTGTGGAATGCTGCACTTCTATGTAATTTTAAAACCCTATCCAAAAAGAGAATGAAGTAGCCATGCTAGAAGGGGAATGTTGTGAATTGAGTACACGACTGAGACTGGTGCTATGGGGCAGGTGCATGTACGTCTTGTCACTGTCTTCAGAGAGAAACTATAATGGTTTGGGAGAGGGACGGTTGTTTTTAATGGGAAAACACTGTCGCATTTGTATGGATGTTTTTATTGGTTTACTATTAAAAAGGTGAAAAACAGTATCGCTTTTCAAAGAAAACCTAATATATTATTAAAGCTAAGCATTGTCTGTTATTGGGGAGCCACACACTCCTCTCCTTCCCTCTCTCCCTGTCCATGGCCTGTTTTATACGTCTTCCACTCCTACCTGTGTGTGAATGTGACTCCCATAGAGAAGAGATCCTGATTCATTTCTATGGTGGTTCCCCCCATCCTCCACATGCTGTGGGCCAGCCACCATGGTGCAGAGGGAGCAGACTGGGCTGTGTAGTATAGCTGCAGCTGTCCTCCCTCCCTATATAAAACTCTGTTAACACCCTCGGTGCTTCAGCCTCTGCCTTAAGAGCAGGTGTGGATTCTTAAAAAAGAACAAGAAGATCAATGCAGTTGGCTTCTGTGTAGTCCAGTGTAAGCTATATAGGATATCATCCTGGGAATTCTCTTTTTTTGTTTTGTGTATATTTGGGTTACGTTCGTACGAAGTGGCTTAAGCCTTAAAACAGACGAATGTAAGAGAACCATAGTAAAGTATATATTATATACGTTCATATATAATATAGGTGTAGACATGTTTTTATCACAAAAGGTCATTATTTTCATTGTAACTGTGTCTCAGGTGTTGCTCTCCCTCTCATACGTACGCACACACAGACATACACACGTTGTCATACACACATCAGAACAGACTCTGCCTTTTGAAGGCTTAAGAAGGATTTATGTCAAACTATAAAAAGGTGGACATTTTCTGCACACATTTTTTAGAATTAGGGATTTTAAACATTGTGAAAACAATCTTTGGGAAGTGTGGTGCAGTCATTTCTATTTGCCAGTGATATAAAAGGAATAAAACCATTTGAAAGCCTTGTTTACCTAGCTACTTTCCTTGTCTTTGTGTTCATGGCTCATTCTGATTATTTGAAATATGTATTTATTTCTGCTTATGCTGATATGTGGCTGTCTTGCTTACCTTAATTGAATGCACTGACTGTAAGTTGCTCTGGAAAGGGTGTTTGCTAAATGACCATAATGTAAATCTAATGCAGAACATCCCTATATACTATAGTAGTAAAAATCCAAATTGACGATATAGGGAATCTTCAGCTTTGCTTGGAGACCTTGTCAATGTGGAGGAATGCCAGACAGGAAAACAAAGCTACCATCTTGGGAGGTAATCAAAGCTAGCTCTCTGGCAAGCAGAATAACTATTTTCTGACAGCAATCTGTTGCCTAAATCCCTGGTTTGACCAGAAAAATCTTCTACTGTTCAATAACCAGTGGATGGAGGGAAGGAGGGAGTGATGGAAGGGGCAGGACGAGGATGGGCATTTAGAGCATCCTTCCTCAGAACAGTGTCGTCTCACTGGTACAGCAGTACACACACACATACAGTCCCGAATAACACAGAAATACAATTTCATTATCTTGGCTCCTTTGTGACAGTCCATCCTTGTCTGGTTGCCCACAGAGGGACAGAGATAGAGGAGAGTGCGGTGTGGATATTCTAGTGTGGGTTGCTGTCTAACACTCGATGAAAGGATTCCAGCAGACTTCTGACCCTTCCCTGGTGACTGAGATGAGGTATTTTTCCAGTATCTAATTCCGACTGGAATAATATGTGTCCAGATCAGTCTGTATGAGATGCTCAGTGCTTCTAGCCTACTGGCCAAAGGAAATCTGAAGCCTTATTCTGTTCTGAACTAGTGTTTAGATAGACTCCAGCAGGGCAGAAGAGGCATTGACTTATTAAAGTATTTTGACCTCACCTGTTGGATCCCCCAGCACTTTCCTCAAGATATATTCTTAAAGAGGTCATGTGAGTGAGTCTGTCTACCCTCCCAGGTTGTGGTAGATGGGGTATTATATAGTAGTAGGGGAGCAACAACTGTCAAGGAAAACCTTGAACATAACACAGGCTCAACGCAAAATACATCAATGAGTAGTCTGAATGCCATCAGTGACATCACATGGGGCTTAAATGTTTTGCATTGCAGTGCTGTCCCTAAATCTTTTCACACAACCCTTCTCTACCTGATATAGTACTGTCTTTGTCATTGCTACTGTCTACTTGCGACTACTTGATGGCGAGTGTACAAAGGGGGGCTTTATCAATGACGTCTATTTATTTTTCATGTGTGCAGCTATGCCATAATGAGTGCGTGTGTGTCGTGTGTTTACATTCCGTCAGTGGGTTCAGAGACCCATCTCCCCCCCTTAATGTCAAATTAGGCAAATCTATCAGTTTATTTCAACCCTGCAGACCCAATTTACCACAACCTTTACCACCACACTGACCACGCACACAGCCATGACATGCAGGCAGCACACACAGACACACACACACACCTCTGCTTGAATGACACATTGAAACAATTACAACACACACCATGCCCTTGGGAAATAAACATTTATGGGCATGGACTCACCAGGAAAGCGACTAAGGGTTAAGAGGGTTGGCGCTCAGGCTAGAAAGGACGGTGGCTTGTGCGTAGGAGAAAACATATATAGAGTGTTCAAATCATTGACCACTGCACATGCTTGCTATTGATATTCTACCTAAATGTTTAGAGACTCACATTCACAACAGTCACACTGATTAAAACATAAAAACGGGCATATGAAACACTAACTGAAGCTGTGTTTTAAGTATTCTCTCTGTAAGATAAATTGCCTAATTTACAGCACAAAATACAGAATTCTGTCTCATAGTGATTACGTGTAGTAGAATACTGTATAATGGATCTGTTAAGAGAGATGGGATGTGACTGATCATCCCATCCCCCGACTGAGACAAAATGGAGCTAAGGTAGGGGCCGTACTGTGAGTGGGCTTGTTGACAGATGGAGCTGATAGTCTGCATGAGGAGGAGGAGAGTCTCAAGGGACCAGAGGGACACAGGAAGAAAAAACTATGAACAGAATGGATACTGGCCAGCAACAGACAGTTGGTCCGGGTACAGCTACTGCATCATATGCACCTGGGATAGGGATGTTTCAAACAAGCCCTTTGAGTTAGAGCCTAAGCATGGTGTCGTGTCTTTGGCTATGCCGGATTAAGTGATATGACATGCTATTCTATAAAATCCTTTCTCTGTAATTAATATTACCTGATTGAGCTAATCATGTAAATTTAATTAACTAGAAAGTTGGGGGACCACGAAAGAGTGTTTATAGAGCTGTTATCTTCCGAATAAACTCTTAAAGACCTAGTAATATTTTATATCAATAGCAGTCAATATTAATCGTCACCTTATTTCAGTCTCATCTGAACATCGTAGAATTCTTGGTTATCTTCACGAATCCTGGCTAACAAGTTGAATCAGCAATACAAAATTGGGTTTAATTATTTATTTACTAAATACCTAACTAGAATGACATATACACAGAATGAATCATACCTTGATTACAAATTATGTCATAAAGGAAAACGTCTCTAGCGGACGGAACAGATATGACAGCTGGTTACACAAAGAAAAGGGGGTTGGGTTTGAGTGAAAGAGCGGGAAGACTGAGGAACAAAGGGAGAAGCTGTGCTATCGTAAATACAGTATCTTATGCATTCTAAATTACCGCCCATTTGGAAAAGGAAAATGCAATAAATATTTACTCTGAGCTGCGCTTCGGTAGTTTGGTCGTAGATGCTGGCCGTGTTGGCCAACAGAGATCTTCCTGTCCTCGGAAGAATGTCACTGGTGGTAAATTGGCTACGTTGTAGTATCGTCGTTGTGTGTTAGACTGGATACGTCGTCCGTCCTTTCCTAGCCCACGTTTACAGCTGCTGTTGCTAACTCAACGGCTAGGATGTCTCACTTCTTTAGTGAATAAGTGTTCAAAGTTTATACCATTCACAACCAAAGCTCACGCTGAGGTTGGCTTAGTTCTGTAGTTGACATGTTAGTCCTTTTCAACGTATGGACCGTTGTCCTATCATCCTCGGAACAGATAGTTACATTTTCGTCAAGGGCTTATATAGTGGAGGGAGAGAAGGGTGTGTTTCATAGTTTATAACCCATGTCTCTTCACGGGGCGGGCCACTGATTGAGCAGAGCTCTAACTTTATGAAAACCCAAATCTCTCATTTGGAAGCTAAAATTACATTTAATCTTTTCACAAATAGTTTCATTTAAATTGCATAACAATTCCATGTGAATCTGATAACTATAATGTGTAGACTTTCCCAGATACAGTTTATGTCGTCCTGTCATCAGTTATAATGTCTCAGATGACAACCGAACTGACATCATATTCATTATTAAGTACCAACGCATATTGTCAACTGGTTCTATTACCGAAATATGGTTCCTTTACCCCACTTGTTTGATGTTCCCAGACTCTCTATGTTTAACAAAGGCTATTCAAGAGTCCTTCAGTAGAGTCAGAGAGAGAGGGAAGGGAGAAAGGTATTCATGGGGGGGTCATAAACCTTACCCACAGGCCAACGTCATGACAATGGTATCCTATAGACATAGATCAGTAGCGCAGCATTCAATGGAAATTTCTCTCAAAGTAGTACAGCTTTTCATACAAAGAAGGCATTTATCCCAACAGAAAATTAACTGATGCAGACAGCAAAGTGAATGTATCAAAAATGTCATTTCTCAATAGATCTAATGAAGAAAGGAAAAATCCTCTACACATTCACAGCAGTGAGTTGTTTTCAGTATCTCTCTTTCAGTACAACAAAGTTCCATTTAGAGGTTCAGCAACTTGCTGAACTGGAGAAGGGGAAAAGGAGGCCGTATGATACCAGCATTGGCCTAGAAAGAGATGACACCTATACCTGTAATTTTCCTGCTGAGTCACTCCTAGGCATCTCCTGTCTCTCGTGTCTCAATGGGCCTTTTGTTTTTGCCTGCTGTTGGAGCTGCTGGATATGGCTGGCCTGAGCTTGCAGGTGAAGTGCTGCAGGGTGTCTATAGGTAAGGGTTTGTGGGATGTGTGTATGTCTCACACACTAATGATGAGGTGTTTTGGATAGAGGAGGTGTAGGCTATGATTATGCAAAAGACAATATTGTTTTCTCATGAAGATCTCAGGAAAGAAAGCCTGTCTGGCTGCTGATGGTTTTGGATCAGTGTAGAACTATAGATGAGAAGGTTAGCACATTGTTTACTTGGCCTGTATCTCTCAAAGCAACGTGGAGATGTTGGACATTACTGAGACTGTTCTGCCCCCTTGTGGTTAAAATGGGAATCTGGGAAATTAATGGCATTAACTTACTTTACCATTAATGTATTACATCATGGTAAACAAAGCATCTATAGTGTAAATATTTTTCACTTTTTTCAATGGTATTTTATTTTCTGTTCAGATAATAACCGTGATTACACTTTGCTGCTGCAATTTCAATTTGTGGTTCCATTTGTGGCTTGCAAGTTAAGCATTTCACTGTGCTGTTTTACACCCAGTGGCTATTTTAGCATGTAAATAAATCTTGGTGGGGAATTTGCATGCCAGCAAAGCCACTACACAACACAACACAACACAACACTAAACAATACAGTAATTGCACTATAACGGTGAGAAACGGTGCCCAAACTGTTAGGGCCTACATAAAGCTGTCCCAACAGCAGTCCCAGCATCTTACCACTGCTACACCTGGCTACCAGCGGGGCTTTGTCTGGCAGTGAAACAGTTCATGCAGCCTCATTTACTGCCTTTTAAAAAAACATATCTGATATGGCTGACTTGCTTAAACAAATGTGGTTTCTAATGACAATTGAGATGTACAAACTATGGCATAAGGGGACGGAAGCGGATAAGTAATACGTAATTTTCATTAAGACATTAATGAGCGAGCTAGGACGGACGTGGTCAATATAACAATTTGTTTAGCACTTTTAAAATGTACAGCGACAGAATTCAGAACATGGGCCTTTCTTACAGTGTTCTCCCTGTACACCAAGTCAGAACTGTAGTATACATAAATGGGGCATATAAGCAGACAATGAAAGCTCTTACAATATTCTATGATTACATTTCTCTAAAACAGGTCATAGGCTACATGTGCACCACCAAGTCAGAACAGTAGGCGAAATTAAGAGGGGTAAATAGACCAAATTATCTTACTACACAACATACACTTAGTATTACTTTCTTAGCTACAGTATACATATCTCTCTGGCATATTACATCGTTTATGCAGCAGCATACAATACATTTTTGGACTCACCTTGTTGTGCTGTGCTCACTTGAACAGGAAGCTGGCACGGCGGTCCTTCGTAGGCAAATTTTGTCATCAAAGTCTGGCATTCTCTGGATTTATGGTGCTTTCAAAACAACTGAGAACTCACAAAAAACTAGGTTGAATCATGATGATGTCATTGATCTAGCTCTAGAAAGAGGCCGGATTTACAATTCCGAGTTTGATGACCGTTCAAAACGTATTTCCCAAACCACTCATTGTTGAATTTGCGATTTCCAACTTGTTGTGTAATGTTTATGTCCAATGGCCGATGAGCACCGATACATTTTATCTTAATTTCTATTCATTATTTCTCTTCCTATGACAAGGATTAAAACGGATTTGCCAGTAGATTGTCGACTTGATTCATGATGATCACTGCTAGCTAAGATTTTGAAAGTATAATGTTGACATGATCAGTCCAGTCAAAGCTACTGTACATATAATGTGATTTGACGTCATTTTATCTGTGGCCAATGACCTTGAGCCTTCTTGGATGGGCACTTCTAATGTAACTCTATGGCAGCACCCAAGGGGCTAGAATTATCTAGCTCTACCCTTAGACTTGGCGGTGACATAGTGTCCCCCATGAGTGACAGAACACTGAGCCAATCACGGCACAAAGCTCCGTATTTTCTGCTGGCTTGCCCCACCACCACAGAAAGCACTGAGCTAGGCTGAAACACCTGCATTTTGGAGCTGCTTTACTCAAGAAAACAAAAAAGAGATCATATTTGTATGCAGCTTTATTAACTTAATGATATATATTTTATTTACATTGTTTGCAAACTGATATGTGACACGTATTAATGCCAAAATAACTGGCAAGACAGGCAAGCCTGCCCCACCTGCCTTGAATGACGGGTTGCCACTGTTTACACCTGCTGTATCCTGTGCATGTGACAATAAAACTTTAAACATATGTAAAGCCTCAGTGACATGGATAAAATGTGATTAGGGAATACCTTGACCATCATGACATGCCCCTGGTCAGACATACCCCAAATTACTATCTGCTGCAATCTTAGAAAAGTATATAGGACTAGATCAAGAGATCAATATCTCATGAATCTTCAAGGTCAAGGCTGACCCATCAACAGTAAAACTGACTAAACAACTAGTTTAGAACGTGTGAAATGTAAATATATTTCTGAATACTTTCTAATGCAAAAGTGATTGTGAATGCATATTCAAAATGTGTTGAATGTTTACTATATGGGGTAATATAGCTATAGGTCTAGCTGTTTTCTGAGGTGAGCTTGTAATGTACATTTGGCTACCACGGCTGTACACGAGTCCAAATGGTCTCAAATCATGATGAGACTTTTCCTCGAGTAGACAAAAATACGACTGCAAGGCTTGGTGCCTGATCAAATTACAATTATAGGCTAGACTGTGGCTGTGTACAGAGCATTACGATGCATGTTCTGATCTACATCTACACTGCTGTTTAGAAGTGCTGATCGAACCGTAGAAAAGCTGCAGTCCCCTGACAGCTCTGGGCGCAGCAGCGCGCGTGGGTGTCCTCCATAGGGGCGTGGTCGGTGTCCTGGATCAGGACCAAGGCCAGCTCCAGCTTCGCGAGGCGAGAGGAGAAGACAGCGCAGCTCCACCAATAACCTTCTCGAATATGCTGAATCATCACCCCAAAGCGGTCTGGGATGCTGAAAAATGTATGCTGGGCCCATTTCACAGGCTTATGTTTTCAATGAAGGCTAAACTTGTGTATAGGTGTTAGGCTAGTAAGCGACATGCACTGATGTTATGTGAGACGTGCGCATGTGGGGTCATGTAAATAGGCCTTTGTGTCGCTGTGCCTCATCCTGCCTGTACTCAGACACTGCGGTGGTTGGGCGTGAAGGGTGCATGGCTCCAGACTGCAATACAGCAATATCGTTTAGTCACTCCTGACTCTTGGCCCACACTTCACATGCACCGATCCCATGCTGCCTGAACTGTTGCAACAGCAGTGCAAAACTGCAATGACATTGTTTAGTGGGATGGGATAACCTGCACATGTGACTAGTTTCACAAAACGACATAAAAATAGACTAGGATGTGTTAATTAGGCAAATTCTGTGCCATGTTGGCCTCAATATCAGCATATAATAGTGAAGTCGTGTTTTACTTCTATCACTATATATCATCATTATCATTAGGATATTAGTAGGCCTACTATTGTTGTTAGTATTCTTATTTATTGGCCTCATTATTATTTACTATTTATTCGTCCCCTATATAAGTCGTGGTTTGATGTGCTTTCCTTGACCATAGGTCTATCTTGTCTTATCTGTACAGTACGGATTAAATTTTATTCAAGAAAAGAATGAGTTGCCAAAATACAAGGCGAGGAGCAGCATGAGTGAATTCGTGTTCCCCTGAGAATATCTCTTTTTGCAGGAGCTTGCAGGTTTCCCTGTCTCTACTGCCGCCCGTGCGTCAAATGATGCTGGAGCTCCATCACTATAAAAGTACCTGTCTTGGCCAGACATCAATTGCGTCTCTCTTTCTCTCTCCCACCCACACTCCCACACTCCACACACAATCGCACAAAAGGACTTCGCAAGCAACAAAGGTATACCTAGCATTCCACTTCTCCAACTGCAAACATGAGCTACTCCGGCGATGTCTACTCCAGCAGTTCCTATCGGAAGATCTTCGGGGAAGCGCCCCGGAACTCCGGCCGCATGACCGTAGGCAGCAGCCCCTCTCGCCTGTCCAGCGGATTCCGCTCCAGCAGTGCACACCGCAACTATGGCTCCCCATCCATGCTCACATCCTCCGGCTACCGCAAGGTGGGCGCCGGGCGCAACTTCCACTCCTCCATGTCCGACTCTATGGACCTGAACCAGTCCACGGCCGTCACCAACGAGATGAAAATCATCCGCACCAACGAGAAGGAGCAGCTCCAGGGCCTGAACGACCGCTTCGTCTCCTTCATCGAGAAGGTCCACAACTTGGAACAGCAGAACAAGGTGCTGGAAGCCGAGGTGACCATGCTGCGCCAGCGCCACACTGAGCCCTCCAGACTGCACGACCTGTACGAGCAAGAGATCCGCGAGCTGAGGGCCCGCGTCGAGGAACTGACGCACGAGAAGAGCCAGATGCACCTGGACTGCGTGCAGATGAACGAGACGCTGGACCGCGTTAAGCAGAAGCTGGACGAGGAGACGAGGCTCCGCGAGGAGGCGGAGGGCACCCTGATAAGCTACCGCAAGGACGTGGATGATGCCACGATGTCCCGGCTCGAGCTGGAGAAGAAAGTCGAGTCGCTGCTGGATGAGATCGCCTTCCTCAGGAAAGTGCACGAGGAGGAGCTGCAGGAGCTGCAGGCTTCCCTGCAAGCCTCACAGGTGCGGACATTACATCACCCCTCATGACCCCCCATCAGATGCCACCTACATCTCCCCATCTTCGCACATATCACACCAAATATACACCAAGGGAAAAGTTAGGCTCTGTAGCCTATGAATTGCTGATAACTTTTATGTGACATGGTGATAGCCAGTGCCAAATACCTAATAATGTTCATAGCGTGTGGCTATCTTATCATTCACACTGTGGATCCACATTCACTAAGTCAAATAAGGCTGCATTTACACTGGCAACCCAATTCTGACAATTGTTTTTCTAATTAGCCTTTTGAACAATCAGATCAGCTCTGATAAAGCTCTGATGTGAAAATATCTGATGTGATTGGTCAAAAGACCAATTACTGGAAAAAAAATATCAGAATTGGGCTGCCTGTGTAAACGCAGCCTTTGTTCAGTCACAGCACATGCTCTGTCCTTGGTGCTGAAGCCAGTGAACATTGCGCACTGCGATTAGTGGCAGTAAAATGTACGGCACTGCGGTTCTGTGTAAAACAGCACCATGCAGTACTCCCTTCCCTGTCTGCCAATTAATATGCACTGCCACAAACCCAGTACTGGCATAGGACACTAACTATAGAAACTATGAGGGAAGTTGTGTAACTATAAAAGATCATTGAAATGGCTACTGAAAATGTAGTCTGCATACTGAGAAAGTGATATACAGTGTCTAGCGCCAGAGAGTGTGCTAAAAAAAGAGAGAGGGAAAGGGAGAGAGATCGAGAGGGGGACGGAGAGAGGGTGAGCATTGGGGTTGATAGCAGTGCTGGCGCTGCCACTGATGATGCAGAGAAATAGTAGCGCAATATCTAGGTGTGGTCGTCCCATCACGCAGGGGGGATACGGGATGGGGCAGGGTCAATTCAGAACATCAGAAAACTCAATACAGATAGATCAGTGCATGCCCTTGTTGCATTTTACCTCGACAATCTCATGATGATCAACTATCACACTTTGTCAATTCATTTGACAGGATTGGGAAAAATTACTTTTTTTTCTATAGGTTACTACTGCCACATAGCATAGATGTTGTCAACATGGTGTTGATTCATGTTGTCCCACACAAGATTAGTTGGAATAATATAATCATTAATCAAGGTCACAGTTAAACAGCATTATTGTAGCTTTATACAGTGTCCCAGAAGTCAGTGGCATTTTGGATGCATCATTGGATGAGGTGATAGTACTCTAAAGACTTAAAACAAAACAAAAAAGTATGAATTACAATTTCATGTCAATCAATGCAGCATAGAATCTTCATCATTGGAAAGAGCATTAATCGTTTGTTTCCTCTATGGGGCTATTCTTTTGCCATGCAGGACATACAGTATAATTGCCATGTAAGCGATAAGCGATTGACAGCACCACCCATAGTGATGCACAGAGCCCTGACTCAGTGCTCGATACATCAGCCCTCTGCATTCTACTTCACTGGATAGATAATCAATTAAAATGTATTCAAATCAAATCAAATTTTATTTGTCACATGCGCTGAATACAACAGGTGTAGATTTTACTGTGAAATGCTTCCTTACGAGCCATTTCCCAACAATGCAGAGTTAAAAAGGAAGAAAAGATTAGCAAGTAAAAAATACAATAAAAAAGGAAATAGTGACCCAATAAAATAACAGTAACGAGGCTATATACAAGGAGAGTACTGGTACCAAGTCAATGTGCAGTGATACAAGGTAGGTGAGGTAATTGAGGTAATATGAACAGGTAGGTAGGTAGGTAGGTAAGGGTAAACGTGACTGTAAAAGTCACATTAGCCCAAGGCTCATAGCTCCCAGGTGTCTACTGCAAGCACATAATGGTCTGTGTTATTTGACAAAGATTTCACATTTTCAATAGTGATTATCAAAACTTTTACCTATATTTTGGTTAAAGGACAACATTTTTTTTTAGAAAAACTGGATGTTGCAACATTTTTGGTTTTGATTTATTATGATATTTCACATTTACATTTGGATTTTTGCAAAAATAATAATATAATAACGAATAATAAAGCAAACATTCTCATATTCAAATCTCCACTACAACTTAGAGATGTATCTATTTAGCCAGTGAAGCATTATTTTCCCCTGTGCTAACACCTGGTAATCATTCCCAACCCTTTAACTTACCCCTCTGTCCCTCTGTGTCTACCTGGTCCCAGGTGTCAGTGGAGATGGACATGAGGGAGGGTAAACCCGACCTGGCCGTGGCCCTGAAGGACATCCGTGCCCAGTACGAGGTCCTGTCAGCCAAGAACCAGAACCAGGCGGAGGAGTGGTACCGCTCCAAGTTTGCCAGTGTGAATGAGGCGGCCGCCCGCAACCAGGATCAGGTTAAGCATAGCAGGGAGGAGCTAAATGAGTACCGCAGGCAGGTGCAGGCCCGTACCCTGGAGATCGAGGCCCTCAGGGGCCACAATGAGGCCCTGGAGAGGCAGATGGCTGAGATGGAAGACCGCCACAGCAACGAGATGGGAGAGATGCAGGTACGTGGAGTAGGACAGGGTGACTATTTTAGTATACCACAGTAATTGCTACAGTACAGGCTAGAACCCTGTCGATTCTATAGAATGATGTCCTCCTAAGTATCAGGTGCATATCACAGATGGTATGTGTGATGGCATTGTAATTGCACTGTAGCACAACACATGTAAAAAGGTATTCGGTCATGCACATTGTGAGGTAGAATAGTGAGGTCTTTATCATTAGTAATACATCCTGATGTTAATCTGCCTGCAGGAGACCATCCAGCAGCTTGAGTCTGCTCTCCGAAGCACCAAGGGTGAGATGTCCCGTCATTTGCGTGAGTACCAGGACCTGTTGAACGTCAAAATGGCCCTGGACATTGAGATCGCTGCTTACAGGTCAGTCATCACTTGATCTGAGTCTAAGAGTTATGTCTGATAATGTTAAATCAGCAGCATATCATTGATCCAAACCACAGTGCCTTTCCTGTATACCTTTTTCACATTTGAATTCCAAGTCAGCAGAGTGACTGACAACATTCACATGACTGCTTTGACAATTATGAATGGTTGGAGTTTGGTACATTTGTAAGCTGACTCCGTCTTTCTCTGATTTAGTCAGTAGTTCAGTCAGCTCAGCAGTCAGCACAATGTTGATGCACCACAGTGTGTCTTGGAAAGATTTATGAACATCTTTTCCCCCTTTAAATTTTTTTGAATACTTAGTCAGCACACCAGTGGAATTTGACACGTGTAAACTGACTCTCTTCCTCAACCTCTCTATGTCTCCATCTCCATCCCCTCTTCAGGAAGCTGCTGGAAGGTGAAGAGTGCCGTCTGAGTACAGTGGGCGGAAATATCCTGCAGTCAGGCTACTCTGGCTTCTCCTATTCGTCCGGCCGCTCCTACGCCCTGGGTTCCTCCGCCCCCTACAGGATGAGGGGAGCCAAGCCTGAGGAACCAGAGGAGGAGGAGGATGAGGAAGAGAAGGAGGAAGAGGAAGAGGAGAATGGGGAGGAAGGAGAGGAGGGAGATGAGAATGCAGAGGAGAATGGAAACGGTGATGAGGAGGAAGATGAGGAAGAGGAGGAGGAAGATCAGAAGAAGAAAGATGAGAAGAATGGCAAGGATGAGAAGGATGAGAAGAAGGGAGAGAAGGGAAGTGCTCCCAGCAAGAGCACCAAGAGCTAAACTGCTTGTGTCATCGATCATCAATGCCTTTCGCACTACTACAATCCACTCATTCACTCATATGGATCTTATCCCTTCCCCGTCACCTCATCTCTGTTTCACAAGGACACACACACAAACACACAGACACACACTTACCGTACTCACGCCAGATGCCTCACACACACATACCTTCTCCTCTGTTTCTCTGGGTCTCAACAATCAGCTGTGTGGTGGAAAACAGAAAGACACATCACAGAGAGGAACATACTGTTGGTGTATTACCCTGACAGAAGATAAACCTGTAGCTACATTTCCTGAATAGGGTGCTCGGGATCCTATGTCACGGTTTTACACCATAGATGATGGTTATCACAGAACAGAGAGCAGAGAGAAGGTGCTCAACATTACGGTAGTAAGCCAGTCAGTCAGTCAGTAAGAGAATGCCTTAAAGCAAGTATGATGTCATATTAAGAGGTCAGGAATAATATTGCCCAGTAACGTCCTTTCTTTATGTGCCATTAATGATATGAAATGTGGTGAAGAGCATTTGCAATCTTGAAGGTATTAATAGGATCCTGGTAGTAGCACACAGACTACTATATGCACAGAGGTCTGGAGCATACAACTTTATCAACTTTTACCAGTCCAACTTTTAAAAGGTGCTTTTTGATTTCGACAAAGAAAAGTTGGAAATGTCTAGGGAAATTCATTGTGGAAAATGCTTTGTAAACCTTTTCATGAATGTTAGTGTATAATATTGGGGACACAGAAATCCAGATAATTCCCGTAGGTGCAATAATGTATTTTGAGCTGCAGACACAAACTGGCACACTGAATGCTCCTCACTCCTCTTTTTTTCATTCACATGTGAAATATATAGAATGTTCAGTCCATTGACCCACTTTCTTTTCATCGCCAGAAAACTAAACATTTCACCACTCACCTTCCCCCCTCTGTCTGTCACTGCGACGGTCAGAGCTCAGCGAAATGACAACATCATAACTTTTATTTGGGAGGTTTCTATTTTCAATGGTAGGCGATAAGTGCATTGTGCAGTGATTCTTCTGTTTTCAGAAGGGCACCTTTCAGGAATGAAAAATGTAGAGTTTTAAAATGCTACTATTTATCACATTATACCCTTATATTTGATGTAGAAATACCCCCTCTTGATTGATTCATTTGTCACTGAATGGATATGCCCTGCCCTGCCCTGCCTTGCCCTGCCCTCCAAGTAAGATAACTGACTCCAAACCTGAGGTAAATGTCTTTCCTAGGCCCTTCCTTTCCCACAGAGTCTTGTTTGTTTAATATCTTCAGTCTTCTAGTGTTCTGTACCCTGTGATGTTCTGGCTGGTGGGTTGTTTGACTGGGGGAGTGTGTGTTGTTTGCATCCCAAATGGCACCCTATTCCCTATATTGTGCACTACTTTTGATCATGGCCCATACGGCGCTGGCCAAAAGTAATGCATTACATAGGGAATAGGATGCCATTTGGGACACAGCCTGTGGGTCCTTTTAGCAGTGTGCTCTGTTCCAGACAGTGAAGAGGCCCGTGGCTGCTCTAACAGGACAGCTGGGGGTGACAGTGAGTGACAGACAGCCCTTCACTCTGACTGCAGGACCAGTTGGCAGCCGGTCAAGACGCCACTGGGGTCATGATTGGTCACATGGTGCGGAGCCACAGATAAGGGCTATTATCACAATATACCCCCCTACCACCACCACCACCACTGCAGTCTGAGATGGACAGCAACAGTATGTATACCCCAGGCAGACATGTCCTAGCTGCAGGAGAGGGACCATAATAGCATATTGTAAGTTAGCTCTGATATGACTGGTGCCAAGCTATCCATATCAGGACTATATGTGGGTCAGGGTACAGTGACCGTGTGGGTTGGTATGTAAGGCTTAAAGAATAGGTGTAAATGTTAAAGACAGAGACATGTATGATGTACAGTGATAAAATGAATAGTGTTGCAGGAAGTGTGTTCAGGGAAAGAATAATAAATGGAAAAATACAAATGGATGGAGAGCACAGGGAATTTTTTGTAAGAATTCGGCCAATGTACTTTAGAATCCTATACAGCAGTAAAATTACCTGTCCTCTCCAACATTTTTGTAAACTTACCGTGGACAAATGTATAGCTTGACAGAATGTTAAATGTTCTTTTTTGAGACTGCCGCACACTGTGGAAGGCCTTCCTTAACTGTTCTAGATTTCACTCTTTTTTCCTTTCCTTGAGAAATGAATCAATCGACAAGCATTGACTGCATGGCCTGATTCTTGGAGCATTAAAACTGGGCATGGGATAGATTTCGCTTGTTGAGTGTAAAAAAAAGAAATTGCCTTAACCATGATCAAAACAATAAAAATCGTTTTCACTTGCATTTCACATGTTTCCGAGGTGGTTCAGGAGCGTTGAGCGTTCATTCTGCTATACTACTGTGACTGTATGTGCTGCTATCTCATGCAGTGGTATTCCTCCCAAAGCCAAATAAAGCCATTTATTAACCAAACCCTTACAACCATCGGCAGAGTCTTCAATAATATCATATCATCAAAACCATTCGACATAAGCTACATTTTATGACTGGGCGCAGGTTTAGAGGGAGAAGAACAAACCGAAAAACAATGCTATAATATTTGAAGCATTTTGCATTGAAAATGCATAGAGTACACAATACAAATGTTAAAGATAGAATACTTAATTGGAATACTAACAAAGTGATCACCCGCCTCAGTTTTAGTAAAAATGCTGAGGGATGGGCCGAGAGAAATATAATCACTTTCAAATTCATAGACAGAGCTATGGATACAAGGACTGACCGTCATGATATCAACATTATAGTTTTAACCATATTTTGTGGTTATATAGTGTGTGTTTACGTTTACTTTGATTACAAACATTGGAATAAAACAAGTTTGGGGTCTGGTGGGTACGACAGTGGAACTAATAAGCTCATGAGGCATTTATAAGTTATATTCTTCAAGAATCATTCATTTAAAGTTTTAAAAAATGGATGTAGCAACTAAGGTTTCTAGATTTAAATGGAAAAACAAACCGTGATATCAAATCATTACTACACTAATGGACATGGTCAAAGAGATAAATAATAGTCCACAAAGGGAACAAATCAATAAATGGACTTTATTCAAACTGCCTGTCCATCATACTATGTTGACCCATTAGCATGACATAGCAAATATTATTGTCAGTCATGCCACTACCAACTAATGCCATTATTCAATAACTCACTGACCTGAGAGGAATAGGCAAACCTATAATAAACCATAAATGATCATATATTTGATATGACATAACAATTTGGGTTAGCCAGCTGGCAATGACTATACCACATAATAACACATCAAAGTTATGTCCTATCACTGACTGACAGGTTATGATCATGTGAAGTAGACATTATGCTTTACTTTAGTCTAGTTAGTTGGAGGAAAGTTTTACGAACTGCTCCACCAGACTGAAAGTGATGTATGAAGTCAGTTAGGCCTCTAGATGAGTTGGAGAGTTGCGTCCCAAATTACACCCTATTCCCTATTTAGTACACAAATTTTGACCAGGGCCCACATGGAATAGGGTGACATTTGGATTGCAGGCTAGATCTCCCCACATCAGCTCCCTCTCTCTCCTGCCTGCTTCAAAGGTAAAGGATGAGAGAAGGAGAAGGTAAGATGGATGACAGTAGCAGAGTGGCCACCAGCACTGCTGTCAGAAGCAAGCACCTTATCTTAGAGTGGGGATCTTTACTATCTGCACAGCCACTCAGTAATACTGTGTGGACAAAAAGGTATCAGCGCATTGACAAAAGGTCATCATCAGCACTAAGGACAGATCAATGACACAGAAAACAAGACAAAGCCTGCAAGAGGATATGTAAGACCTTGGTATCATATGAACCTCTACACTTTGAGATTATGGGAAGACACTGGCAGCGACAGTCAAAATTTACTTAAAAACTTCTGTGTGTGTGTGTGTGTGTATACAGTGCATGTGTGGCCATGTGAACCTCAACCTTTGTGTCGGTATGCAAGCCAAGGCACAGAATGACTGATTCACTGTCATCTGCGTACCATGGAAAGAGTTATGGGTTGGCAGGGCCGGTGGGGTGAATGAGAAAAGTCCAGGGATGTATCACTCTGCAGGAGGATTGCAATGGAAGAAGACACACACACACACACACACACACACACACACACACACACACACACACACACACACACACACACACACACACACACACACACACACACACACACACACACACACACACACACACACACACACACACACACACAGCAAGACAGAGCATAGTATCTAGACAGATTTATTGAAAATAGAGGAATGTGATCAATCCCTTTCTGCGGTGTGTGGCTGTGCCGTGGTGTAGCCGTCCTTGATTTGTTTGGCGGCCTTGCGGTTCGGCACGATGCGGGGAGATATGCCGTCGGCAGATTTGTTGTTCTGGAGATGCAGACATAATTGAACTGCACCTTTTTCTCAGTGCACTCCCGAGACCTGCTGCGATAAGGTCGTAAATCTTGGCCTCAGCAATCAGCAACCACCTCCCTCTATCCATGTTGATGGCCCAATAATTACATTTCCACTAGAAACTGAATTAGAAGATGGTTACTGGCAGGTAGACAGTTCTCTGACCTTGCCACTGCTTATCCCTTTATCTCCAGTACGGTCAACTGAGTGTTTGGGAAAGGGTCAGTAACCTAATTATATAACATAGCCTACTATTACTGTTATGTATGTATACATGACATTAAGATAATGAGTGTACCCAGACATTTTGCTAATCAGAGAAAATATTCATTTGTGATAAGGATAAGTATTACGTAATTTATTAGCGCATGTGGCAGAGGAAGCTGATTGTATCTAGGCAAAGTTACCAAGTTATCACAATCTTTCAGTCTGGGTCTCACGGCAGTTTTATCCGATGATCAGTGCTGTGTTTTGGCTTCTCAAAGGGTCCAAGAGATTTATTCAGTTGTCAATAGCAACATATTGCTGATTCAGAAAAAAAGGAAATTGTCAAATGGAGGGTACAATTACTCAATTATTCTTTGTGTCATTGATACTCACTATCTCTCCCCTTTCTCTACATCTGTCTCATCCTGCTTTTTCTGTACAAGAAGTTTTAATTAATCCACCATTCAGCAGCTCCCCTTTCACACCCTCTTCTCAGCCTTTCTCCCACTCTCTCGCTCCCCCTCTCTCTCTGTCTGTCTCTCTCTCTCTCGCTCACCTCCCTCTCTCTCTTTCCATTTCTCTGGCATCCTTTCTCCACAGCTATAAATAGACTTCTGCATTGCAGATGTCCCAGAGCCCCGAGGAGCCCCAGCCAAATTCTGCCACTCTGACATACAGTACAGCAAGATACCACACCACCGAGCGGGGCAGGGGGGCACCCTGCCTCATGCATACGCAATATAGCATGACTGTGCAAAGTCGGGTGCCGGAACCTGGTGAAGTACCGCCACATACCACAGATCACAGACACAACACTGCAGTACAAGCATTAAATGTAACCATGTGAAATTGGTTTTTAGATTGCTTTGTGTTTAAAAAAAATAATACAGTAAACAAACAGTTACCATTTTTAGGAAAAAAGTTATTCAACAGTTATGAACCGAGAAATGTATGGATCTTTACAACTCTCTCCCTAATATATAATGTCTTAGATACTGTATCTTGTTATTGGGTGAATGTATGTGCAGCACCCTCAAAACGCCATGGATCTGATACTGTCAGGGAATGTGGAATCACAATGATCGTAAAGTAGACAGAGAATGGATATGCAGCTTATAGATCACCCCGAGGGAGTGATTGACGGAAGAAAAGTGCTGCATGCATTAATTTCCATAGATTGATTTATCTCTTCCAGCACTACAGGGGTTTTGATGGGTCATAAATCTATGTGCTGTGCTCCAGCATGGGCTACTGTGGTGAGAGGGCTCTCAATGGATTTATGCAAGAATCAAAGGAAGTAATTCAAAGAACTGATAAAGAATTTAAAAAACATCACTTCACAGTAGGCCTATTTAACATGAGCACTGATGTTTTTATAGAAATTGTAGTTCATTCGTAGCCTACTTTACAATTTTTAAACCACTATTGATGACCATTTAGTACTCTCTTATGAAAAATGTAATATTGAGAGGAGAAAAGAGGGGAAACACCCTGAGAAGCATAACAACTTGGCTTTTGTGTTTTGTCTGCAATGCTGCCTTCCCTTCACTCCGACTCTGCAGAAGGCCATTAAGTAGTTATACTTCTCCATACCCCTGTCACGCCACTGGGATGAACCACATCTCTGTGCTGCTGGGGGGAGAGAGGCACACACACGAAATGCACGCACGCTGCTACACACACATGAACGCATGCTGCACAAAGCATCTCAAACAGTCCTCATTCAATACATTTGTCAGCCTTTGCTGCCACTTGGTGTCAAAACTGTCAATTGCAAAACAAAAACATTTCAACTTCACATTAGTTTTAGCCCACTTCAAGTACCATAAGGGTGAGATATCAGCAAGCCAACTGCATCGTCTGGCATCGATCATCTAGCGCACCAGTCTCCGCCATGAGAGGGCACACTCCGTCGTGAAGGAACTCTCTGAAGCTGGCTTCTCACCATCATCAATTTATTTGTTAATCTACCTACAGTTGAAGTCGGAAGTTTACATACACTTAGGTTAGAGTCATTAAAACTCGTTTTTCAGTGGAGTGGTTGAAAAATGAGTTTTAATGACTCCAACCTAAGTGTAATAAAACTTCAGACTTCAACTGTAGGTAGATTAACAAATAAATTGATGATGGTGAGAAGCCAGCTTCAGAGAGTTCCTTCACGACGGAGTGTGCCCTCTCATACCTCTGGGTCAGTCATGGTGTGGGGTGGCATTTCTTTGTGGGGCCGCACAGCCCTCCATGTGCTCGCCAGAGGTAGCCTGACTGCCATTAGGTACCGAGATGAGATCCTCAGAGCCCTTGTGAGACCATATGCTGACACATGCACATTTGTGGCCTGCTGGAGGTCATTTTGCAGGGCTCTGGCTGTGCCCCTCCTTGCACAAAGGCGGAGGTAGCGATCCTGCTGCTGGGTTGTTGCCCTCCTACGGCCTCCTCCACGTCTCCTGATGTACTGGCCTGTCTCCTGGTAGCGCCTCCATGCTCTGGACACTACGCTGACAGACACAGCAAACCTTTTTGCCACAGCTCGCATTGATGTGCCATCCTGCATGAGCTGCACTACCTGAGCCACTTGTGTGGGTTGTAGACTCCGTCTCATGCTACCACTAGAGTGAGAGCACCGCCAGCATTCAAAAGTGACCAAAACATCAGCCAGGAAGTATAGGAACTGAGAAGTGGTCTGTGGTCACCACCTGCAGAATCACTCCTTTATTGGGGGTGTCTTGCTAATTGCCTATAATTTCCACCTTTTGTCTATTCCATTTGCACAACAGCATGTGAAATTTATTGTCAATCAGTGTTGCTTCCTAAGTGGACAGTTTGATTTCACAGAAGTGTGATTGACTTGGAGTTACATTGTGTTGTTTAAGTGTTCCCTTTATTTTTTTGAGCAGTGTATATGTTACAGTATAATTTTAAACCGTCCCCTCGCCCCGACACAGGCGCGAACCAGGGACCTTCTGCACACATCAACAACGGTCGCCCACGAAGCGTCGTTACCCATCGCTCCACAAAAGCCACGGCCCTTGCAGAGCAAGGGGCAACACTACTTCTAGGTTTCAGAGCAAGTGACGTAACTGATTGAAATGCTACTAGCGCGTACCCGCTAACTAGCTAGCCATTTCACATCCGTTACACTCACCCCCCTTTCAACCTCCTCCTTTTCCGCAGCAACCAGTGATCCGGGTCACGGCACCAATGTTACAGTATAATTTTAAACCGTCCCCTCGCCCCGACACGGGCGCGAACCAGGGACCTTCTGCACACATCAACAACGGTCGCCCACGAAGCGTCGTTACCCATCGCTCCACAAAAGCCACAGCCCTTGCAGAGCAAGGGGCAACACTACTTCTAGGTTTCAGAGCAAGTGACGTAACTGATTGAAATGCTACTAGCGCGTACCCGCTAACTAGCTAGCCATTTCACATCCGTTACATATATATAAAAAATATAATTGTATATGAAATCCACAACCCAAAAACCACAACCAGCAGTTACCACTATGGAACACATTAACTGTTGATATGTCTAGACTTGAGAAAGTTGATTTTCAAGAGTGTTTGGTACCCATTGCAAGCCAACGTTACAAAAAGTTGCGATACAGATTGCAATTCAGACCATTAGCAACGTCGCGATTCAACACCGAGGGTCGTCACTAGTTACAACAGTCACAAAGTCATAACCCCCGCCCATTTCGCAAAATCAAATAAAATAGGTCAAATACACATATTTAGCCGATTTTATTGCGGGTGTAGCGAAATGCTTATGTTCCTAGCTCCAACAGTGCAGTATTATCCAACAAGTCACAGAAATATAAAAGTAAAATAATGTCCGAGTGGCATTCTCTAAAATACAGTAGAATATAATACAATATATACATATGAAATGAGTAAAGCAGTATGTAAACATTAAAGTGACCAGTGATTCCATGTCTATGGGCAGCAGGATGAGTAATCGGGTGCTCAATTGCTCTTCTTAAATTTGTATTTTAAACCTAAACGTAACCACACTGCTAACAGTATGCCTAAACCTAACCTTGGACTAAGACCAAACTGCACATTTTTGTTTTCATAAATTGTTACGATATAGACAATATCATTTGGACTTTGTGGCTGTAATATCTAGTGGAAACCCAGTGAGAGGGACGTGAATCATCTGGGGTTAACAAGAAAGCATAATTTATGTCGAACGAAACCGTCGTATCTTGTTGTTTAGCAAGCTAACGTTAGCTGGTAAACTGTAACAACCCTCTGTAGTAGCTGGGACACGAGTTGCAGAAATGACAGAGCTACGGCACCGCGGAACGACTGAAAACGACCAATATCAACAATCCGAAGACAAGGTAGCTAGCCTACGGTACTACGGAGTGGTTATGGACTGCCATTTGGAACAAACCCGTTAGCTAGCCAAGGCCCACTAGATGGGACATCATGCCACAAATTATGATTGTGACTAGAATAATGATAAGTATTATTTAGCTAGCTGTAATAGCGTACAAGGCAAGCTAGTTAGCCAGCCACGTCAAACGTTACAATTTAATTAGCGCGAACGTTAGTTTGCTTGCTAGCAAAACATAGCTAGCACGCTAACAAATTGTATGCTGATTTGTTGTTTACATTAGCTCTGGCATGAATGACACACATTTACAAGATACCATTAGTGGTTAACTAGCTATCTATATCTAACGTTTGTCTTTAGCTTGTCATTGAAAGTAACAAGAAGTATAGCTATTCCTCTCTTGCCTACTCCCCAGTCAACTGAACTGAAAATGGGCGTTGTGCATTTACTGTGTGGCCAGGGCAACTAACTTTAAGTAGATGTATCTATTCAATTAACTTAATCTATGTATTAGTCATAAACTCTGGCTAGTTTTCAAACGTATGAGTTGGATTTCAACTCATGAGGTAGGCTGAATTGAAATGGCCATGGCCAATCAACTCTGCAGGAAGGACAACCCACATACACATTTCAAGCCACATACAAATTCAGACGGATCACAATCACTGCCTCAATTTATAGCTAGTATGTATGATGCCAGTTGTGGGCTGTTTCGAATAAAAAGCCTGGTTACTTTACATTAAATTAAATTAAAATTAGGGATGGACAATATGGCCAAAATATCATGTCACAGTATTTTTCAAATTATGGTATTTTATGTTTTGGATAATAAAAGTTATATATTTGCTTTGAGTAGTGGGTGGCAACACATACATTCTAAGTTATTTTAACAGGTCTCTCTCCATTCTGATGGTTTTATAATGTTCAATTAAACTTCAACCCCAAATAATTTTCTGCATTTTGATCAATTTCTGCATTTCCTGCACTCATTTGAGATCATTTCCACTGCCACGTAGGGCTGCACAATATTGGCAAAAAATCGAGGCCTTATTTTTAACCAAATGTTAACTGCGATTTGACTTGCGATTTAGTTTAAACCGTTGTAATCATGGAAAAACGTATGATTATTCTAATTCTATAGTTAGAAGATAATAGTGGGCACTTTGAATACAGTGTTGTTTGATATGACAACGAATTAAAATTCCAGGGAGGAGTTATTGTGACAGGGTAGGAATCAAAGTCTTGGTTAGGGGACCCTATATTCTTTGGCCACATTAAATGTTTTCACTTAGCTACTTCATGTAGCTAACATATTCATGCGGGATGGCAGTGGTGTTTGAAATGGAGGGGAGGGACTACAGGGCTAAGCATGTCTCTTAAGGAGGCTAAAAATAGAGTTTGGCTTGGAAAAGTTGAATATTTTCAGAAGGAGTTGGGTAATTGGTTAAGGGAGAAGGATGGATTTGAATCAGTTGAAGCTAGCAATAACAAGGGAGAGGGTACACTATATATATATTTAGCCACCCGTTCAAATTCGTGGATTCGGCTATTTCCGCCACACCCGTTGCTGACAGGTGAATAAAATCAAGCACACAGCTATGCAATCTCCATAGACAAACATTGGCAGTAGAATGGCCTTCCTGAAGAGCTCAGTGACTTTCAACGTGGCGCCGTCATAGGATGCCACCTTTCCAACAAGTCAGTTCGACAAATTTCTGCCCTGCTAGAGCTGCCCCGGTCAATTGTAAGTGCTGTTATTGTGAAGTGGAAACGTCTAGGATCAACAACGGCTCAGCCTCGAAGTGGTAGGCCACACAAGCTTACAGAACGGGACCGCTAAGTGCTGTAGCACGTAAAAATAGTCTGTCCTCGGTTGCAACACTCACTACCGATTTCCAAACTGCAGCTGAAAGCAACGTCCGCTCAAGAACTGTTCGTCAGGAGCTTCATGAAATGGGTTTCCATGGCCGAGCAGTCGCACACAAGCCTAATATCACCATGCGCAATGCCAAGCTTTGGTTGGAGTGGTGTAAAGCTTGCTGCCATTGGAATCTGGAGCAGTGGAAACATGTTCTCAGGAGCGATTAATCACGCCTGACCGTCTGGCAGTCCGACGGACGAATCTGGGTTTGGTGGATGCCAGGAGAACGCTACTTGCACGACTGCATAGTGCCAACTGTAAAGTTTGGTGGATGAGGAATAATGGTCTGGGGTGTTTTTCATGATTCGGGCTAGGCCCCTTAGTTCCAGTGAAGGGAAATCTTAGTGCTACAGCATACAATGATGTTTTAGACGATCTCGTGCTTCCAACTTTGTGGCAACATTTTGGGGAAGGCCCTTTCCTTTTTCAGCATGACAATGTCCCCGTGCACAAAGCGAGGTTCATACAGAAATGCTTTGTCTATCGGTGTGGAAGAACTTGACTGGCCTGCACAGAGAGCCCTGACCTCAAACCCATCGAACACCTTTGGGATGAATTGGAATGCTGACTGCGAGCCAGGCCTAATCGCCCAACCTCACTAATGCTCTTGTGGCTGAATGGAAGCAAGTCCCCGCAGCAATGTTCCAACATCTAGTGGAAAGCCTTCCCAGAAGAGTGGAGGCTGTTATAGCAGCAAAGGGGGGATCAACTCTATATTAATGCCCATAATTTTGGAATGAGATGTTCGAGAAGAGTTAGGAGGGAGTGGAGGGAGAGTTTTTTTTAAAATTATTTTATTTTTTTTGAGAGGGGGGGCAGCTCTCGGAACTGTGGGCTGATCTTGGATGGTTGGTGGCCTGGCGGTTGGGAGCTTGGGCCGATAGGTCGCTGGTTGGGGACCCTGATTTGACTTTGTGGGAGATCTGTCGACATGCCCTTGGGCAGAGCGCTTGACCCTGGTTGCTCCTGTCGGTCCAGCTGCTCCTTTTGCTCCTGTGGAGCCAGCTAACTAGCGATTTGACGTTAGCGGCTAACACAACTTAGCCAGAACTTGCTAAGAAAAGACAAACAAACTAATAGTGTAATTATAGAACGCTAGTGTATTTATATTCAGAAGTGTAACCGGTGTGAAATGACTAGCTAGTTAGTGGGGTGCGCGCTAATAGCGTTTCAACCGGTGACATCACTGGCTCTGAGATATTGAAGTAGTTGTTTCCATTGCTCTACATGGGCTGTGGCTTTTGTGGAGCGATAGGTAACGATGCTTCGAGGGTGTCAATTGTTGTGTGCAGAGGGTCCCTGGTTCGAGCCCAGTGAGGGGTGAGGAGAGGGATGGAAGCAATACTGTTACAGAAGCAAAGTGAAAACCGCATCGTAGTCATCAACATTGTTTCATGTGCTGCGTTAACCATGAAGACTGAACGCAAGTGTCTCGTGGTGAGCAACAATAAATGCGGTCTTTGAGTGCCAGGGGTGGGGATAGGTCTGTGTGGAAAGCAGCATAGAGAGGGAGCGCGGAGAGAGATGACTCACTTAGCATTTTTTTTAGGTTACTCCGCTATCACATTTAACAAACCAAACATTCAAATACCATTATAAAAGGTAAAGTAAAAACACAAACCGGTCTGTGCAGCCTTACATTTTAAAGTCAAGTACCTTTTATGAGCTCTAATTAAAAGTGTTCAGCTGCTTTGTTGTGTTGCCTTTTCTCTCCTCATCCATCACACAGGCTCCACTGTGGGGCTTTACTAGTTTCAGGGTCCTTAAAAGACATGCTTTGTTCCCCCCTCCAAGTCCACTTTGACTTGCATTCCCGCCTCAGAATGTAGGCCTTGCGTCTTGGTTTTTGATCAGTGATTGTCAGGCTGGTGCCCCCCTTAGCGACGTTGGCAGAAAGCGGATGTTTCTGGTTGATGACTCCGCTCTGGCGTCTGTCTACTCCTGCTACGTTCGGTTAGGCAGGTTTCATCATGCAGCTGTGTTGTGCTGGTGGTATAGGGCCGTGGCGCTCTGTGGTTTGATTCTGTCAGACATCACTGTAGAAGGACCCTGCCTGCAGGTGCATCATCAGTTCTCCATGGAGAACTTAGTGTCTCTGTCTTGTGCCTACAAAATGTTTTTGAGTTGAAATCATATGAGCCAAAGTTGACTCGGTTTGCTCTCAGAAAGTTTGAAGAATGGGTATATCAGTCAAATTGTGACAGCCTAAGGACACTGGAAAATAGATCCAGCCTATTTATACCCAGAGGAAATGGCATGTTTGTTGGTCAGTGCCAAACGGAAACCTTGGGATGTCCCAACTCCTAACGTTAACCCCTACCCTAATCTTTTACATTTCAATGGGGTACGATTAGGGACGTCCCAAGGATCCCAGATAGCACTGACCATTGTTTGTTGTGTATAGTATGTATTAGAGGTCGACCGATTAATCGGAATGGCCGATTAATCGGGGCCGATTTCAAGTTTTCATAACAATCGGAAATCGGTATTTTTGGGCGCCGATTTGTCAATTATTATTATTTTTTTTATATAAAAAAATAAAAATAATTACACCTTTTATTTAACTAGGCAAGTCAGTTAAGAACACATTCTTATTTTCAATGACGGCTGCTCCTTGCCTCCCAGGGAACATGAAAGGGGTCTCTTCAGTACCAGGAGTGTGGAAGGAGGGGCTATTTTTATCCAGGGCATCCTGCCTGATAGGAAATGGGAACCAGCAAACCTGGGGGTTCCATCAGCTTGATAGCTAGGCCTACTGCTATATGTGTGTGTACGGTGTGTGTGTTGACAACCAAGACAGGCAGAGTGTAGGCTAACAGCTATCTGTTGTGTTAGTAGGAGGTTATGTGACACAACAGTGCAATTTTGGTAGCGCTAGGGGGGAGAGACCACGATGACATCACAGCAGTCTGCAATGTCAAATGACACATTTTGTTGCCATGGAAAAGCAGAGGGTCATCCACTTTCAGAGAGTATCAAGGGGGCAGACGCCATGAAATATGTTGATTACTCTGTCACTATCAGCCATATATTTATCAGACAGAATATCCTAACGCCAAAGCGGAAAAGCACTACAAGCTTGCTCTCACAATGTTGTTGTTCACTGACATAAAATAGACCCGGAAAGGAAGTGGGGGAGCATTCCTCATAGGAGGCTAGCTGTGTTTGTTTACATTGTATGACTCACTCTATATCTGTGTCTGTCTCTCTATCTCCCCCCCTCTGTCTCCCCTCTCTCTCTTTCTCTCTCTGTAGGGATCTGAGAATGAGGGGAAAGCAGAGGGGGTGTCTGAAAGTGAGACCAAGCCTGATACAGGGCTCCCGGAGGTGCCTGTCCCTGCTGATGACACCCCTGAGGTCCTCAACAAAGCCCTATCTGGACTGTCCTCACGGTAAACACTTCCAACATATATATATTTTTTTCATTGACTATTTTCTTATGGTAATCACACTCACAACCTCCGGTTTGGCCATTGTTTGGAACAAGGGAAATATCACCTATTCACAAAACGTAATATCTGCGTCCCATAAGTCTCTGGTCAAAAGTAGTGCCACTAGGCCTATAGGGAATAGAGTGCTATTTGGGACACAACCAACATCTAGATTTTTTTTATTTACTATCTTCGGTTTGCTCCTCCATCCTAACAACATCCTGTTATTTAGACATGGATTATTGAATGCTAATGAAATACCATCTGCTATGCTCAATATAACTATTGATCTGTGTAGGCCTATATTGACATTCTTCAGGAATGTATTGACCAGCACTTCATTTGTGCACACAGACAACTGATATGGATGCTTATTGTTCACCTTTTCATTACACACTGTATCTGGGGATTAACTGTGTGTGTGTTCTCAGATGGAAGAACTGGTGGGTGCGAGGGATCCTGACTCTGGCCATGATCTCCTTCTTCTTCATCATCATCTACCTGGGCCCCATGGTGCTCATGCTGATTGTGAGTGATCCTCATCCTCCTTTCCCTAAGCCTTCTGTCTGTCAGTCAGTTTGTTAGCCGATCCCAAATCGCTCCCTACCCGTCCCCCTTGGTCAGAACCCCTCTTTTGCCAGATCTGCAGACTCAGGATAGGTATACGCAGTCCAGTGATGGAACTTCCACCATATTGCGTACATACCTTACAGATCTGCAGAAACAAAAGGTTAGGACGAAAGAGAGGGTAAGGGATTGAATTGGGGCCGGCTGTCTGTCTGTCTGTGTCCTTAATGGATTTAGGCTCAGAGTGTAGCTCAGTGGAAATAACAGACTCTTCTCTGCTTTACTGCTCTGCTGGACTACCTGCTGGGAGGGAGAAAGCTTGCTGCAGGAAGTGAACAGAGAACACAACTCTTTATAGAGTCACAACACAAGAACATTGAACCAAAATGTCTGATTAAGTGAGATGGTATTGAGCAACAAGGAATCATACGATCCAGATACTGTTTTCAGGGTGATATCAAATGTGAAGTGTGGTAGGGGAATACCATGTAGTTGATACCAAAACCCAGACAGTCAATGGCAAACCTCAGTCATTTATTACAAACCTGTTCAAAGTAATAATGGAACATCTTTCTCTACAGGTGCTGTGTGTGCAGATCAAATGCTTCCAGGAGATCATCCACATTGGTTACAGTGTGTACCACTCCTACCACCTGCCCTGGTTCAGAACGTTGAGTTGGTGAGATGCGCGTGCGCACACACACAATTTTATGTCTGTGTTTAATGTTATACTGCAACTAACTGTTTGTTGACCCGAAATAATGAGTTGCACGTTTTATTTCATTGCAGACTTCCTGAGGTTTGTTGGTATGGTGATGTTTACCCAGTTTAAAGTGTTCATCTATATTATTTCTCAGCAGAGAGAAACTATATCATGTTACATGTAGTGGTGATGCTATTTGTAGTATGTTAGCTCTGGTGTAAAAGCTCTTTAGTTATTATAAAACATCATAACTTGTACATTTCTTCATAACTTGAACATTGCTTCTCCAAAAGTTCACCATTGCTCCAGGTTTTCCAGAAAAGGTTGCCTAGTGAATGTTCAGTCTGTTATAACAGTTCTGACCTCACCCCTTGCTCCCTTCCTCCTCCCTTCATCTTCCTCCTCTCCCTCCCCTCCTCTCCCTGTCAGGTACTTCCTGCTCTGTGTAAACTACTTCTTCTATGGAGAGACGGTGACAGACTACTTCTTTAATCTGGTGCAGAGGGAGGAGCCGCTGCGCATCCTCAGCAAATACCACCGCCTCATCTCCTTCGCTCTGTACCTCACAGGTGAGATGCAGGCTGTCTCCAAAGTTCTGACTAACTTCCTTTGTTCATGTCTTTTCCTTCATGATCACTGACCTGGCAAGGACAGATGGAAACCGATCTAGTGCTTTTCCCTATTGGTGATAAAGAAGCCATTTTAGAGTATCGAGAGTGAGACAGAGCCAGGGAGAGGGAGTGAGTTAGGGAGGGAGAAAGGGGAGTCCTCTTTTGAACGTTTAGTGTCGTTTTAGTTGGAGCTTCTTCATTTTTAATCAGTTTTTACCTGAAAAAGGGTTTGGTACAAGTTATTTTTTTTTAAATATAAAAGCTTCAGAAGGAAACTCCACTGTGCCACACCCTCCCACCCTCCAACCAGTGCAGCAGTGGCAGTTCATGGCAGCAGGATGTGGTGAAGGTAGCACTCGCTAAACGTCTGCTGTTTCTGTGTGACTGTATGATCATACCTCGACTTTGTGGCTCAAGGTGAAAGAGGAAAGTTAATACCCATCTATCCCTCCTTCGTTCATACCTCCCTTAGGGTACATTTCAAAACAGGGCCAGGTTGTTCACTGGAGAAGTGTTGGCAGGGAAAGGCTTGTAAGGTAATAGGGCCATCTCTTTTAAGGTAATAGGGCCATCTCTTTTAAGGTAATAGGGCCATCTCTTTTAAGGTAATAGGGCCGTGTCCCCTGTGACAGATAATGTAGAAGGAGCTGAGTTTCACAGAATCTATAAGTAGTTTGATAAAGACAAATCAGAACACTGTATGCTTTGTTCTAGCCTGGTTCCAGATCTGTTCATCAGGCCAAGTTTCAAGTTTTATTAGTCGTATGTGCGGGATGCACATATGGTATACACCGTCCAACGAAATGATCACTTGCAGGTTCCTTCTTGACAATGCAACAACAATAAGAAATAATGAAAGATAAGTAAACGAACATAAAGTAAATGACTCAGTAGAATAGAATAAACAGTTTAGCAGAAGTATAATACAGTGACTACAATGACCATAGAAGTTGGCAAGACAGCACAAACTGATCTGGTACCAGGCTAGCATTGTTGTGCTCTGATGAAGCATGTGTAACAAATTGATGTGGATTGGATGGATGTAGAAATATTCTGGTGTCTAAATTGTTCTAACTGAATTATTGGCCTGACTGCTTTATCTAATTTGTTAGATTCGATAAAAGCATCTTACTCACAAGGGCGTCTTCTTACTCTGATACAGCCTTGGGGATTGATATAATTCTTGGAAGTGTAAGAAATCAAGAGTTACATGCAGCGCATTAATGTGAATCTGTTTTTATCTGTTACTGACTTTAGCAGGCTTTTAACCTCGGAAACCAAAACCAAATCATAATTTATGTCACTAGAGATTGTGATTGAGTTTGATTGAACATGGCTAGGCTGATTACAAGGATGCAGTTGCTGGTCCTCAGTTTTAAAACAAAGAATGACAATAATAGCTTCTAAAAACAGTCTGACACAAAAATGCTTTGGGGTAAATCCATTTGAATTCAATCACTTTTTGACAGCATCCCTTTTGATTTAAACTAAACTTTTCATTCATGTTTGCCCATGGAAGAAGTGGTCAGAAAGTGACCGTTTGGACCTGAATGCCAAAACGTTCAGGAGATAGAAGGTGCTCAAAGTTCACCCATTTTGCACACCATACAATGAGACATCCATGTCTTCGTCACTGGAAAAGATAAATGGTTGAGTTTGACAACACTGTAAGCTTAAAAATGAATTTTATTATTTTTAATTTTATTTTATTATTTCTTGAAAGAAAAAATATATTTTTAATAATTGTTATTTTTAAACATTTAACGTAAATTATTTAAAAACGTATGACCTCATTGTTTTCATATTCTCATACAGTATGTTGTAGCTTAGACCCTATTTTGCATCGTCTGAGGTTTATGTTTTCCCCGCCATCGGTTGAGACACAACATGCTCTTGAAATTGTCATTTCAATTAAAGAAATATAATTCTTAGAATGGATCTTTACCTGTCGACCACTGCAATTTAGCTGGTACACCATTGAAATTTGAACTTTTAATTACTACCACAAAGATGACCGCCGGTCCACCCAATGTCAACTTAAATGGTCCTGTCTATTCTATTATTTATATTTCTATGATTTCAATAGGATTGACTGTATTATTTAATACAACCGATATTCCCATCCAAGTCAACATTATCTGATGTGTGGACCTCAACCCATCTTTGTGGTATCGTTTGAAAGTTAAAATGGGAATACATTTGAAATTTTATCAGCCAAAACATGACACCCACCCTGTATTCAAGAGCATGCTGTCTCAACTGATGGTGGGCACAACACTAAAACCTTAGATGATGTCAAATAAGGTTTAAGCTACAACATGTGAAAATGAAAAATATTAGATAATCAACAGTAAATGACATACTTTTTATTAAAATATTTTTTCCCAAGAAATGAGAAAATAGTTTGACAACCCTGTTTGTAAGATTTTAAATGATATCAATCTCAACCGTTTATCTTTTCCAGTGATGAAGACTATGCAAAATAGGTCAACTTTCAGCACCTTTTATCTCTGTAATGTTTTGGCATTCAGGTCCAAAACGTCACTTTCTGACCACTTGTACAATGGGAAGATATGTATGGAAGGTTTCGTTCAAATCAAAAGGGGTGCTGTGAAAAAGAGATTGAATTCAAATGGATTTACCCTGTTGACTTGTTTCCTCTGTTCTCTGTGTTGTGCAGGTTTCTGCATGTTCGTGCTGAGCCTGGTGAAGAAACACTATCGCCTGCAGTTCTATATGGTGTGTGTGTGTAGTGCGTGCATGCATGCATGCATGTGTTGCGTAGCATAGTGTGTGTGTACTGTATTATGAACCCTCTGGGCTGCTACTTCATTATTGAAGGGGCCTGGCCCAGAAACATGGAATCCCACCAGCAGTGATCTGGGTCCTCTCCAGGATATAGATGAGGCCCCTAGCCCTGTCTGCTGCCTTTGTCAGACAGACACAGACACACAGACAGACAGACAGACAGACAGACAGACAGACAGACAGACAGACAGACAGACAGACAGACAGACAGACAGACAGACAGACAGACAGACAGACAGACAGACAGACAGACAGACAGACAGAGTCAGTGAGTGAGTACTGACTGGGCTGAGGGCTCAGCACTCCTCACTGATATGTTTGTGTTGTTGCAAAGGAAACTTGGTCATCATTGCCCTGTTATCAGTAAGGATTGTTCTGTGCAAAATGTAATTTACAGCATTAATGCTAAATTATAAACAAAGAGTGCTGAGTAATTATAAACTGGGTGGTTCGAGCCCTGAATGCTAAAAGCCATGTTATATCAGACTGTATACCACGGGTATGGCAAGAAATGACTGTTCTATTTACATTGGTAACCAGTTTATAATAGCAATAAGGCACCTCGAGGGTTTGTGGTATATGGCCAATATTCCATGGCTACGGGCTGTATCCAGGCACTCCGCGTTGCGTTGTGCATAAGAACAGCCCTTAGTTGTGGTATATTGGCCATATACAACACCTCCTCGGGTCTTATTACTTAAATATACTGCAGTGTTCTGGCCATTTTGGGGTAGCTATGTTCCTTTATCACTTATTAAAAATGTTGGGACAATTAAGCTTTCTGAAAATGAATTTCCTTCCTTCCTGTCAGTTTGGCTGGACTCATGTAACTCTGCTGATCGTAGTGACTCAGTCCCACCTCATCATCCACAACCTGTTTGAGGGAATGATCTGGTAAGAAATGTCTCTCTGTCGCTCACTCACTCACTCAAATTCAATCAGAGGGCAAATTCAGTCAGACATTGGTTGTGACCTAAATGGCACTCTATTCCATATATAGTGCACTACTTTTTATCAGTGCCCTGTGGACCATGGTCAAAAGTAGTATACTATATAGGGAATAGGGTGTAATTTGGGACACACCCAGTGGATCTGTTCTGTCAGAGGTTAATGCATGGGAGTGTCTTCACTTAGCCCACTGTCTCCATGCTGTACAATGGGAGGACTTATTGCAGGTTGAAAAGTCTATCTGATGTAATTACGACCTGTCCTACAACCATGTGATGCAAATGACGAGTGCATTAGGGTGGTCTACATCTGAAGCTTATTCAGGAGTCAACAACATTTCAGAACGTTCAGATAGAAATGTACTGTGTTGACGAGACCGGCTCTGTCTCTTCAGAGTAAATACTCATGTCTGCTTTATACACCCCACTGAATACACCCCAGGTGTTGATACCAGTACCTCTCTCCTTCTCGGTCTAGGTTCATCGTGCCCATCTCCTGTGTGATCTGCAATGACATCATGGCCTACATGTTTGGCTTCTTCTTTGGACGTACTCCACTCATTAAGGTTAGCAAGACTGTTACACCACTACTGTATGTAGCATTTTCTGAAGTTTGGATCATTCATTTGATATTTGGTACAAAGGATACCATTGGTAACACCCTGTACTGTGTCAATGTCCTGATTGTGTACTCTACAGCTGTCTCCTAAGAAGACCTGGGAAGGCTTCATCGGCGGATTCTTTTCTACTGTTGTGTTTGGGATCCTGGTAAGACACGGCCATAGCTAACTGCAAAAGTTTCCATTCAAATTCCCCACAAGTCATATTATTTTATTCTCTGCTTCTGTCCCTCTCTCTCTCTCCAGTTGTCATATGTGATGGCAGGCTACAGCTTCTTTGTGTGTCCAGTGGAGTTCAACAGTGACCATAACAGTTTTGAGGTGGACTGTGTGCCCTCTGATCTGTTCCAGCTACAGGACTATGCCCTGCCGGCCACCCTCGAGTCCCTCACTGGATGGGTGAGTCGGATCTGTCCCCTCTGTTTGATTGTGCGACTGGCTGGTCTCTGTTTCTGATCTGTCTTTCTGGCTGGCTGGCTGGCTGGCTGGCGGGTCTGTTTCTGATTGATTGCTGGCAGTTCTCTGATTGATCGCTGGCAAGTTTCTGATCTGTCTTTCTGGCTAGATGGCGGGTCTGTTTCTGATTGCTGGCGGGTCTCTGATCTCTCTGGCTGGCTGGTGGGTCTCTGTCTCTGGCTGGCAGGTCTCTGTTTCTGAACGCTGGCTGGCAGGTTTCTGATCTTTGTCTGGCTGGCTGGTGGGTCTCTGTTTCTGATCTCTTGCTGTCTGGCGGGGCTCTGTTTCTGATCGCTGGCTGGCTGGCTGGTTGGTGGGTCTCTGTTTCTGGTCTTTGACAGTATTTTCCACTAGCGCCGGCTGTCGGTAATTTTCAGCCGAGTACTTTTTCCACTTAAATTAACTACGCAAATGTTCAATTCTCTAGTTATAAAAAATTCTGCCGGCCTACCTAAGTGGCGCAGCATCGCAGTGCTTGTATCACCCTGGTTGTGTCACATCCGGCCGTGACCGGGAGTCCAATAGGGCGTCGCACAATTGGCCCAGCGCTGTCCGGGTTAGGGGAGGGTTTGGCCGGGGGCCTTTACTTGGTTCATCGCGATATAGCGACTCCTTGTGGTGGGCCGGGTGCCTGCAGGCTGACTGCGGTCGTCAGTTGAACGGGGTTTCCTCTGACACATTGATGCGGCTGGCTTCCGGGTTAAGAGGCGCGGTTTGGCGGGTCATGTTTTGGAAGACGCATGACACGACCTTCGCCTCTCCCGAGCTCGTTGGGGAGTTGCAGAGATGAGACAAGATCGTAATTGGATATCATGAAATTGGGGGGGGAAATGCAAATATATATACAGTTGAAGTCGGAAGTTTACATACACCTTAGCCAAATACATTTAAACTCTGTTTTTCACAATTCCTCACATTTAATCCTAGTAAACATTCCCTGTCTTAGGTCAGTTAGGATCACCACTTTATTTTAAGAATGTGAAATGTCAGAATAATAGTAGAGAGAATGATTTATTTCACCTTTTGCTTCTTTCATCACATTCCCAGTGGGTCAGAAGTTTACATACACTCAATTAGTATTTGGTAGTATTGCCTTTAAATTGTTTAACTTGGGTCAAACGTTTCAGGTAGCCTTCCACAAGCTTCCCACAATAAGTTGAGTGAATTTTGGCCCATTCCTCCTGACAGGGCTGGTGTAACTGAGTCAGGTTTGTAGGCCTCCTTGCTCGCACACGCTTTTTCAGTTCTCTCCACAAATTTGCTATGGGATTGAGGTCAGGGTGTTGTGATGGCCACTCAAATACCTTGACTTTAATGTCCTTAAGCCATTTTACCACAACTTTGGAAGTATGCTTGGGGTCATTGTCCATTTGGAAGACCCATTTGTGACCAAGCTTTAACTTCCTGACTGATGTCTTGAGATGTTGCCTCAATATATCCACATGATTTTCCTTCCTCATGAGGCCATCTATTTTGTGAAGTGCACCAGCCCCTCCTGCAGCAAAGCACCCCCACAACATGATGCTGCCACCCCCGTGCTTCACGGTTGGGATGGTGTTCTTCGGCGTGCAAGCCTCCCCCTTTTTCCTCCGAACAGAACAATGGTCATTATGGCTAAACAGTTCTATTTTTGTTTCATCAGACCAGAGGACATTTCTCCAATTATGGTGGTTTTGGAGCAGTGGCTTCTTCCTTGCTGAGCGGCCTTTCAGGTTATGTCGATATAGGACTTGTTTTACTGTGGATATAGATACTTTTATACCTGTTTCCTCCAGCATCTTCACAAGGTCCTTTGCTGTTGTTCTGGGATTGATTTGCACCTTTCACATGAAAGTACATTCATCTCTAGGAGACAGAAGGTGTCTCCTTCCTGAGCGGTATGACGGCTGCGTGGTCCTATGTTGTTTATACTTGCGTACTATTGTTTGAACAGATGAACGTCGTACCTTCAGGCGTTTGGAAATTGCTCCCAAGGATGAACCAGACTTGTGGAGGTCTACAATTTTTCTTCTGAGGTCTTGGCTAATTTCTTTTGATTTTCCCATGATATCGAGCAAAGAGGCACTGAGTTTGAAGGTAGGCCTTGAAATACATCCACAGGTACACCTCCAATTGACTCAAATTATGTCAATTAGCCTATCAGAAGCTTCTAAAGCCATGACATAATTTTCTGGAATTTTCCAAGCTGTTTAAAGGCACAGTCAACTTAGTGTATGTAAACTTCTGTCCCACTGGAATTGAGATACAGTGAATTATAATTGACATAATCTGTCTGTAAACAATTGTTGGAAAAATTACTTGTGTCATGCACACAGTAGATGTCCTAATCGATTTGCCAAAACTATAGTTTGTTAACAAGAAATTTGTGGAGTGGTTGAAAAACAAGTTTTTTAATGACTCCAACCTAAGTGTATGTAATCTTCTGACTTGAACTGTATATGAATGTATGGAGCATTAGTGAGGTCGGGCACTGATGTTGGGCGAATAGGCCTGGCTCGCAGTCGGTGTTCCAATTCATCACAAAGGTGTTCAATGTGGTTGAGGTCAGGGCTCTGTGCAGGCCAGTCAAGTTCTTCCACACCGATCTCGACAATTCATTTCTGTATGGACCTCGCTTTCTTCACGGGGGCATTGTCATGCTGAAACAAGAAAGAGCCTTCCCCAAACTGTTGCCATAAATTTGAAAGCACAGAATCGTCTAGAATGTAATTGTGTGCTGTAGCATTGAGATTTCCCCTCACTGGAACTAAGGGGCCTAGCCCGAACCATGAAAAACAGCCCCCAGAAGCGTGATTCATCACTCCAGAGAACGTGTTTCCAGAGTCCAATGGTGGCGAGCTTTACACCACTCCAGCCGACGCTTGGCATTGCACATGGTGATCTTAGGATTGTGTGTAGCTGCTCGGCCATGTAAACCTATTTCATGAAGCTCCCATTCTTGTGCTGACGTTGCTTCCAGAGGCAGTTTGGAACTTGGTAGTGAGTGTTGCAACCGAGGATGGACTATTTTTATGCGCTACGCGCTTCAGCACTCGGTGGTTCCACTCTGTGAGCTTGTTTGGCCTACCACTTCGCGGCTGTTGCTCCTAGACGTTTCCACTTCACAATAACAGCACTTACAGTTAACCGCGGCAGCTCTAGCAGGGCAGAAATTTGACGAACTGATTTACTGGAAAGGTAGCCAAATCCACTAATTTGAAGGCGTGTCCACAAACTTTTGTATATATAGTGTATTTCATCCGAGTGGAGAAGTGCAACTAAAGCACAAAATTATTTGTTTTACGTTCATGATTTTGAGCAAACCCTGACTGAAGCCTAGCCTAGCTGATTGCTGGCTGGTCTCTGATCTCTGGCTGGCTGGCTGGCTGGCTGGTCTCTGTTTCTGAACTCTGGCTGGCTGGTCTCTGTTTCTGATCTCTGGCTGGCTGGTCTCTGTTTCTGATCTCTGGCTGGCTGGTCTCTCTTTCTGACCTCTGACTGGCTGGTCTCTGTTTCTGACCTCTGGCTGGCTGGCTGGTCTCTGTTTCTGACCTCGGGCTGGCTGGTCTCTGTTTCTGATCTCTGGCTGGCTGGTCTCTTTTTCTGACCTCTGGCTGGCTGGTCTCTGTTTCTGATCTCGGGCTGGCTGGCTGGTCTCTGTTTCTGACCTCTGGCTGGCTGGCTGGCTGGCTGGCTGGTCCCTATTTCTGACCTCTGGCTGGCTGGCTGGTCTCTGTTTCTGACCTCGGGCTGGCTGGCTGGTCTCTGTTTCTGACCTCTGGCTGGCTGGCTGGTCTCTGTTTCTGACCTCGGGCTGGCTGGCTGGTCTCTGTTTCTGACCTCGGGCTGGCTGGCTGGTCTTTGTTTCTGACCTCGGGCTGGCTGGCTGGTCTCTGTTTCTGACCTCTGGCTGGCTGGCTGGTCTCTGTTTCTGACCTCTGGCTGGCTGGCTGGTCTCTGTTTCTGACCTCGGGCTGGCTGGCTGGTCTCTGTTTCTGATCTCTGGCTGGCTGGCTGGTCTCTGTTTCTTACCTCGGGCTGGCAGGCTGGTCTCTGTTTCTGATCTCTGGCTGGCTGGCTGGTCTCTGTTTCTGATCTCTGGCTGGCTGGCTGGTCTCTGTTTCTGATCTCTGGCTGGCTGGCTGGTCTCTGTTTCTGACCTCGGGCTGGCTGGCTGGTCTCTGTTTCTGACCTCTGGCTGGCTGGCTGGTCTCTGTTTCTGATCTCTGGCCGGCTGGCTGGTCTCTGTTTCTGACCTCTGGCTGGTCTATGTCTGGAAGTCTGTTTTGATATCCTAAATCCTTTTGTCATTGTTTCTCCTCTTTGTTAAGAAACTTTTTGACCGTATGTGAGACTGTAGTCATCCTCTCTCGCTCCCTTTTCCCCTTCTCTCTCTCTCTCTCTCTCTCTCTCTCTCTCTCTCTCTCTCTCTCCAGCCCACAGTGCGCCTCTACCCATTCCAGATTCACAGCATCTCCCTGTCTGCCTTTGCCTCCCTCATGGGACCCTTCGGAGGCTTCTTTGCCAGCGGCTTCAAAAGGGCCTTTAAGATCAAGGTGGGTATGAGGAGAAGAGACCCCTGTTATCGCTGGACCTGGTGGACTCACTAGAATTGAGTGGCCTCTCAGTTGACAGTGCTCATGATCAATGTTCCCTCAAAGCTGCGCGGCAGGGAACATAAATATCAGCCCACGGAGAGAAGCACAAGATTTATATTTTTGTTGTTGTTCCAGGACTTTGCCAACACCATCCCCGGTCACGGTGGCATCATGGACCGCTTCGACTGCCAGTACCTCATGGCCACGTTCGTCAATGTCTACATCGCCAGCTTCATCAGGTAACCCCGTTGTTTATAAAGAGAGTAGTCAGTGGTGCATAGAGAGAGAGGAGCCACAGTCTTAACTGCTTTTGGCTGACAGTGTGTTGATTGATGAAAATAATGCATTACTAAAGAGGAAGTGATTCTCGAGAAGGCTGTTACTGTATGTGATTCGTTTAACTTTTTAAATGTTATTCTAGTCATTTAGCAGACAATCTTATCCAGAGCGACTCAGTTAGTAATCTTCTCTCTCCCATGGGCTTAAACGGCAGCAATGTTCCATCTATTGCATAAAGACATGAGGTACAGCCTCCAGCAAATTGACTAACCAGACATTTTGTGGAGGTGTATTTGTGCTGTCAAAATGTCACCCTGTATGTATATCTGTAATCCATTGTGTAATCTCTCTCTCCAGGGGCCCTAACCCTGCCAAGGTGGTTCAGCAGCTTTTAGCCCTGCGCTTGGACCAGCAGCTCAACATCTTCAACTCCTTAAAGAGCCACCTGATAGAGGGGGGTCTGCTGGAGGATGTAGCCTAGGGCCACCACGGCCAGCCCCAGGTCACCCTACTGGGGACACAGAGAGGAGGGCAGCCCCTGGCACCAGAAAGCCCTGGAGGTGTGGGAGAAGAAGTGTGGTGCTCGTATGAGCAAGAACACATCTGAGAAAGTAACTAAATTCTTTGGGTTATTCCATTTTCTGTGTGACTGAGAGGGAGGGAGTGTATATAGTATGAAAGAATGTGTGTCCTAAACTGTTTTCCTTTGTCAGTGTTTCAGGTTGTATTTGTGAGTAAATTTATGTCAGCCATAGTATCTACAACACAGTGATGCCACTTGATCTGTGTACCACAATGAGGTCAGGTGTACATGTGTGTGAATATTTTATGGTACATATATTTTATTTGTGTTTTAATGCACTGCTCAACATAGTCACACTGTATCGTCCTCATCTGCCAACATTTTATTTGCTTCATTCATCGTAATAATTGTTTGTATTTATAATTTTTTATTTTACCTTTTATTTAACCAGGCAAGTCAGTTAAGAACAAATTCTTATTTTCAATGACGGCCTAGGAACAGTGGGTTAACTGCGTTGTTCCAGAGCAGAACGACCGATTTTTACCTTGTCAGCTCGGGGATTCGATCTTGCAACCTTTTGGTTACTAGTCCAATGCTCTAAACACTAGGCTACCCTGCCGCCCCACCTATTACATAATATGTGTGGTTGAGTTTTTACATGGAAATCTTCCGTTGTATCCCTGTTTTGTATAGTCAATGTGAATTTTACCCGGTAGAGGTTCACTCTGCTATTGGCACGTCATGCTGCATACCGGTGTGTTTCTGTCTCCGTTACCATGGAGTGCGTCCCAAATGGTACCCTATTTCCTACATAGTGCACTACTTCTGACCATAGCCCTATGTGCCCAAGGCATCATCAACAAGATTCAGCCGCGGCTGGTCAGGGGGCCGGAAGATAATTACAAATCATTTGTAGACTGCAAATTGACCGCAAGAAGCCCAAGCAGATATAATATTTGACTAAAACATAATCATTTAAAACCTTGCTTACATTTGTATAAGATCACATATATTTCCAAAACTAAAATCACTGATTTGCTGGTGTTTTTAGTCTTATGCCCCCCAAAAATGTTGCCCATGGGACAAATGCGGCTAGCGAGCCGCCAGTTGGGGAACCCTGATATAGGGAACAGGGTGCCATTGTAGACACTCATGCTTCACCTGTAGCTTCATTCACACCGTTCTAGGAAGTGGACTGTCTAAATTGGGAGCAAAACACCACTATGGATTATTGACTATCATTATTGTTACAAAATGGAGGTTAAGGGTAAAACATTCCCTAGGAGCAATAGAATACATGTTTGAAAGTGTAAAATGACAAAAGGAATAGTATAGGAATGTATTTTACAATATATTTCATTGCCATTTAATATTCTACTACACAACTGTCTGCCTTAATGTTAAACTTAATGTAAAACTATTGTGATCTCCTTTTGGTGTGGGAGTTGGACATCAGGGTTTCAGCTGTGGTTATTTGGGTTATTTATTTTCCAATCAAGTTCCGTTATCAGAGATGACGATCTGTGAAGGGTCCTTTCAGTTCACGGTGGATGACTGCCACCAGAGTTTTATATACAGTACCAGTCAAAAGTTTGGACACACCTACTCATTCAAGGATTTTTCCTTATTTTTCCTATTTTCTACATTGTAGAATAATAGTGAAGACATCAAAACTATGAAATAACACATATGGAAACATGTAGTAACCCAAAAAGTGTTAAACAAATTCTTCAAAGTAGCCACCCTTTGCCTTGATGACAGCTTTGCACACTCTTGGCATTCTCTCAACCAGCTTCATGAGGAATGCTTTTCCAACAGTCTTGAAGGAGTTCCCACATATGCTGAGCGCTTGTTGGCTGCTTTTCCTTCACACTGTGGTCCAACTCATCCCAAAACATGAAGGAAAACCCTGGAATGAGTAGGTGTGTCCAAACTTTTGACTGGTACTGTGTTTTATATATAGATCTCTATAAATGCTATACACTACTCTTTATTTCTGGCTCTGACTGTCACTGCTGAGGTTCTCATAGGAATGTGAGATGGGACACAATCCACCCATGTTGTTTACATCAGCTATTGTAATGGATGAATACATAGTTACAAATGGCCACCAGGCGCTATCTATTTTGTTACCGGTATATCTATTTTGTTGCTGGTATAATATATATTTGTAAACTTCTGCTAAGCGGCAGATTTGTTCAACTGTTACAGAGTGTTGTATAGAAAGCACCAGGATGGTGGGGTGAAGGGATCATGCTGTCTGTTCAGTGTCCAAAGCTATGGGACTGTAGTGAAGGATACGACTCAATATTAGGAAGGTGTTCCTAATGTTTGGTATACTCAGTGTAGTGTATTACTTGAGACCAGAGCACTATGTGCCCTGGTCAAAAATAGTGCACTATAAAGGGAATAGGGTGCCATTTAGGATGCAACCAGGCTCACAGATAGTGCTCGTCGTTACACATCCCTCCTGTGGGTTGCGAACAATCAGTAACAGGAGGCTGCTGAGGGGAGGACGGCTCATAATAAGCCAGTAGTAATACACAATACCAAAATCACTGACAATCTTACAGATTTTGTTAAGCTACTTTTAATGCTGTTGATGTTTTTCCTATTGTTGCCATTGTGAGATTACCACCAAGTGACTTTCATTTTGTGGTCACATCCAACATAAATGGTTAAACTCTTGTCCTTGGTTGATCTCTGTTACGTCATCTTCATTTACAGGGACCAATCTATAGACCAATCTGAGTGTAAGGATATGACATTGAGGTTGTTAGTGGGGAAACCAGGGCCTCTGAGTATAAGTGATCTAGGATCAGTTTAGCCTTTAAGATCATAGTGGATATACATTATATGGGCAGGGAGGAGCTGATCCTGGATCAGCACTCCTACTCTTAGATGCTTTATGAATATGGTCCCAGATGCTCATCTATCTATGACTTAGGGAAAATTGAGGGAATGATGTGTTTAATTAAAGAGATGGGCCTGTGGCAAGCTGTGACTGACCCACATACAGATTATCTCAGCACTCTGCCTGATCACATAGGGCCCAAATCTGAAATATTGTACAAACTGTCACCTCTTTCACTCTGCCTAATCACATACAGTATGACCCAATACTGATTTTCTGTACACATGATCATCCATTGATGCCATACGTCTACTGTAACTCCAGATTGGGATCAAATTGTGTATGTAAAGAATCCACTGCCATTTATAGACGGATAAATGTTCAACGTGGTACATTATTGAAATTAGATTTTTGGAGTAGCCTACGTCTTACTTAATCAATCCAAATCAAATGTTAAAATCAAATTTTATTGTTTGCATACACATATTTAGCATATGTTTTTGTGGGTGTAGTGAAATGCTTGAAATCCAAGGCTCATGAGCAATAATTAGCTACACAGATTTTTATTTTACCTTTATTTTACTAGGCAAGTCAGTTAAGAACAAATTCTTATTTACAATGACGGCCTAGGAACAGTGGGTTAACTGCCTTGTTCAGGGGCAGAACAACAGATTTTTACCTTGTCAGCTCAGGGATTTGATCTTGCAACCTTTTGGTTACAAGTTCAACGCTCTAACCACTAGGCTACCTGCCACCCCAATAATGAAAAGATACCTCAGTTTCTGCCAATAACGTTTTTAATGTAGGATTAAGTATCATAGCTAACACATCTATTATGTGATTCTATTCTGTAACAGTAAAAGACAAAGCAATATGAAGTATCAATGTAGGATGTGAAATGTCCATGCAGGGTCCAATACTTAGTGAGGAGAGTTCATACGAAATCTGTTCACTATATTGCCATAGAGGTATGTTTGGGATTGGGTGATCTGCACCTCCACTATCATCATCTCTCTGTGCTTCACATCCTCACCATCCATGTCATGTAGCTCCACTAAGATGGGGTTTTGTCTAGATGGGATACAGCTTTTGTCAAAATTGACCTCGTAGCAGGTTAGAAGAATTTACGCAGCAGATTAGGAGGTTAAGGTTGGGAAAAGTGTAGGGTTACGGTTAGCAACAACAACAAAAACTATTTGGGACAAAAGCTGTATCTCGTCTAGACATGACCCTAATATGGAAGGCCACATAATAGAGCGAAACTTCTATACAGTCCAAAAACCATGCAGCTCTACTCCTTGAAATGCCTACTTCCATAAGCACATTTTTCCTATATTTTTTTGTGATAATTATTTGAGATCCTGTCAGTCTTTAACTTACCTTTCTTATTTTTATTACTATGTTGACTTGTATACTCTACTAGTATTAAACTCACCTTTGATTTTCAATATTATATTATTATATCATACTAATCTAGCTGTTTTGGAAATTATATTATCTATATATGCTTCAGTTTTTACATTACATAACTCACAGATTTACTTAGCTAATGTTCAGAGAAATATTCAGGCAGTATTGGACATATTTAATGTGTTTGTCACTATTTTATCTCTTATTGCTGTGGTATCAGGTGCATTAGCTAGTTTTGAATTTCCAGATATTGGCTGTTGTCGGTCTATGGAAACTATCTGTGGTAACTTTGTGCTGCATTCAAGAGAGGGAACCTATTGTAATGTCTCATGCTGTGTAGATGATAGAGGCATTGATAGAAGTTGTCAGAAGCCAACAAGTGGAATATTGGAAACCAACCAGTGAGAAGGGTGGTACATTTTCCTTGGACTTCATTGGCGGTAATAACAGTTTTGTGCCAGTTCCATGTCAGTATTATGGATAGCTGCCACTTGAGTGTGCTAAAGTTTAAAATATATCATTTTTGTGTTATCCTCCTTGGTCTATTAAATTGAGCCTCTGCCAATATTGCACTTACATGTAAAAGCAGCAAGATTATACCTTCTGCATCACTGCTGTTCGATAACATTCCATCTCCTAAGGTTAACTTGAAACTACTTATGGGGGAAATGGGGATCATTATTCCTCCTTAGCAATTTGCTCTTATAGAAATGAGATTTTCCCTCACCAATAGGTTAATCATAATATTGAGCAGACATATTCTCTGCATAATAGGCTACCACTGTGAAATTTCCTATTACACAGTTCTATTTTAGTATGTTAGGAATCTTATCAAGTTATCCAGGACATTATGGAATGTATGGAGATCTGCTATGTTTGGCTGTTCACGCATACGCTTCTCCTCTGGGTCTACTCTGGTTGGTTTGCTTTTGCTCTGATAGATATTGATATTTTATGATTTTTGTTTATTATTATCGTATATTGTGCAATGATATGTGTTAAATTGTATTTGATTTAGGAAACATTTTTGATAATGCCAGAAAATGTGCTTGGTCTTTCAGTAAATATCTTGTTCATATGTTAGATGACAATAAAAGGAAAAGGGTAAATGTGTGTCTGTGAACTCATTGGCTGTATGTTGTCTGTAAGCATCATTGCCACAGCTTGAAGAGACTGCAACCATGAAATGAACCCACTTCCCCTGAGAGAGAACGCAAGGAGACTAATGGCTTAGTGACACTTTTGAATTTTAGGTCATTTGAAACCTTCGATCATGGAGCACCTAATGCTATACCTACATGGAGATAGGAGAACATACAGTGGACTATTAGAATAGCAGAACATGTATCTACAGAGAAGTAGAAAGGGACAAGAAACAATGTGTTTTGACGTTTTGAAAAAAAATAAGATTAATATCTATACAGGAAGTAGGAAGTCAGATACAGAACAGTTTTAGTGTGACTGACAGACAGGAGATTTACACCAAAACCCTTAATGGATGTGTGTGTGCTGTGTGTATGTGAGTACGTGCGTGCGTTTTTGTTGTGAAGTGAAACACTGACCTTTCCTATGAAGGAGGGAGAATGTCTCTCAAGCTACCTCGGAACTGGGACTTCAGCACCCTCAAAGCTGAAACCGCCAGAATAGGTAAGTTACTGGTTGTTAAACTGAACATAAAGCTATTCTTAGGTGTCATTGCATTTGTGTAAGTCGGTTTGTTCTATGACCAGTTGCATTGTACACTAGTGTACAGTATGTGTGTGTAACAGGCCTCTAGGTAAAGAGACTGGACCTGTGGGTGTGACATGAGGTTGACTGTGGCAATGTTATTCTCAGACTTGGTTATATTAGTGTGTTTAGTAGTGATTGTGGTCCACGGCCTTGGCTTCCAGCAGGATCGTACACCTGATTACAGGTGAGGCGGTGCACCTATAATAGTGAGTCCATGTGAATACAGAAGTACAGTACATAACCTTATATGGCATGCAAATTAATTCATGCTATAACTATCAGTGGAATATTGCAGTTGTCATCAACATGAGTCAGTGAAAACAATGTGGATACTTATATTTACAGTTTTAGTAGGTTATACTGGATGCACATCAGCATAATATAATAAGCATAATTTAATAAATTGGCAATCATTTATTGAGTAAATTATGATATTATGAAGTGGGTTAAAACAGTATCCTGAATAGTGTAATAACTTTAACCAATAATGTAATAACAACCTATAAAAAATACAATAACTAAATTCCCTGTCTTTTATTTATGCATATCAAGTGTCATGCTTCAGTAATAGCTGACTACACACCATACCACATTCCTGATTCCTTATTTGATATTA